>NC_060179.1:87304748-87320282 GCF_021184085.1 Oncorhynchus gorbuscha
ACCAGTAGCACTCACGTCCGTAGCCATGAAGTGCTTTGAAAGGCTGGTAATGGCTCACATCAACACCATTATCCCAGAAACCTAGACCCACTCCAATTTGCATACCGCCCAAACAGATCCACAGATGATGCAATCTCTATTGCACTCCACACTGCCCTTTCCACCTGGACAAAAGGAACACCTATGTTAGAATGCTATTCATTGACGACAGCTCAGCGTTCAACACCATAGTGCCCTCAAAGCTCATCACTAAGCTAAGGATCCTGGGACTACTATTTGGCATGGTCCTGAGATCCTCAAAAGGTTCTACAGCTGCAACATGTAGAGAGCATGCTGGTTGCATCACTGCCTGGTACAGAAATTGCTCAGCCTCTGACAGCAAGGCACTACAGAGGGTAGTGAGTCCGGCCCAGTACATCACTGGGGCTAAGCTGCCTGCCATCCAGGACCTCTACATCAGGCGGTGTCAGAGGAAGGCCCTGAAAATTGTCAAAGACCCAGTACCGGAGTGCCAAGTCTAGGGAAAAAAGGCTTCTCAACAGTTTTTACCCCCAATCCGTAAGACTCCTGAACAGGTAATCAAATGGCTACCTGGACTATTTGCATTGTGTGCCCCCCTCTTTTACACTGCTGCTACTCTCTGTTTATCATATATGCATAGTCACTTTAACTATACATTTATGTACATACTACCTCAATTGGCCTGACCTACCAGTGTTCCCGCACATTGGCTAACTGGGATATCTGCATTGTGATCCACCACCTGCCAACCCCTCCTTTATGCTACTGCTACTCTCTGTTCATCATATATGCATAGTCACTTTTTTAATCATATCTACATGTACATACTACCTCAATCAGCCTGACTAACCAGTGTCTGTATGTAGCCTCACTACTTTTATAGCCTCTCTGTATACAGCCTGTCTTTTTACTGTTGTTTTATTTCTTTACCTACTGATTGTTCACCTAATACCTTTTTTTGCACTATTGGTTAGAGCCTGTTATTAAGCATTTCACTGTAAGGTCTACCTACACCTGTTGTATTCGGCCCATTTCACGGCGCACGTGACAAAAACTTTGATTTAATTTTCTGAGGTCTTGGCTGATTTCTTCTGATTTTCCCAAGATTTTCCCAAGCAAAGAGGCACTGAGTTTGAAGGTAAGCCTTGAAATACATCCACAGGTACACCTGCAATTGACTCAAATGATGTCATTTAGCCTATCAAAAGCTTCAACAGCCATGACATCATTTTCTGGACTTTTCCAAGCTGTTTAAAGGCACAGTCAACTTGATGTATGAAAAACTTCTGACCCACTGGATTTGTGATACAGTGAATTATAAGTGAAATAATCTGTCTGTAAACAATTGTTGGAAAAATTACTTGTGTCATACACAAAGTAGATGTCCGAATCGACTTGACAAAACTACAGTTTGTTAAAAACCTCTTGGCGCACCAATCCCTTTAGCGGGATCATTTTCGCCAACATCTGGTGAATTGCAGAGCGCCAATTTCAAATTAAATTACTACAAATATTTAATTTTCATGAAATCCCAAGTGCAATATACCAAAGAACAGTTTACCTTGTTGTTAATACACCTGGCGTGTCATATTTCAAAATGGCTTTACGGTGAAAGCAAAACATACGATGATGTGAGGACAGCTCTCAGCAGACAAAACATTACAAACAGCTAGCGGCAAAGTAGATTGGTCACGAAAGTCAGAAAAGCAATAAAATGTATCACTTACCTTTGATAATCTTCATAAGTTTGCACTCACAAGACTCCCAGTTACACAATAAATGTATGTTTTGTTCGATAAAGATTATTTTTATATCCAAAAACCTCCATTTTGTTGACGTGTTTTGTTTAGTAATCCACAGGCTTGTGCGGTCACGACGGGCAGACGGAAATTCCAAATAGTCTCCGTAAAGTTTGTAGAAACATGTCAAACGTTTTTTAGAATCAATCCTCAGGTTGTTTTTACAATAAATAATTGATCATATTTCAACCGGGCGGTAGCCTTTTCAATAGGAGAAAGAGAGAGAAAAGGTCTCTCTCCAGTGGCGCCCGCATGAACAAGTCTGAGGACACCTAGCTATCCACTGACGCGATGTGATCATTCTCGCTAATTTTTCAGAATAAAAGCCTGAAACTATGTCGAAAGACTGTTCACACCTTGTGGAAGCCATAGGGAAAGGAATCTGGTTGATATCCCTTTAAATGGAAGATAGGCTTGCAATGGAAAAGAGAGGTTTCAGAACAACACCACTTCCTGGATGGATTTTCCTCAGATTTTTGCCTGCAATATCAGTTCTGTTATACTCACAAACAATATTTTTACAGTTTTGGAAACTTTAGTGTGTTTTCTATCCTAATCTGCCAATTATATGCATATTCTTGCTTCTGGGCCTGAGAAATAGGCAGCTTACTTTGAGCATGTTTTTCATCCAAACATCAAAATACTGCCCCCTAGCCTCCAGGATTTATTAACAAGACATTTGTGGAGCTGTTGAAAATTAGTTTTAATGACTCCAACCTAAGTGTTTGTAAACTTCTGACTTCAACTGTAGGTATTACCATATCCCTTTCAATTCACATTCCTTGCAAAAATAACTATTTGCAAACATTTTAGAATGTCCAGAAAGACAGATCTTAGGAACAGTTAACAAATAAATTATTTTTCTTGAGAAAGGAGTATCCCTTAGACAGATAACATTCGCTATTAATTATCATTGAGTTTGGTCCCTCAGAAGAGGTTCTAATCTCGTTCCTGGTACTTCATAGTACAAAAACACCAACTCATCCAATGGCATATATCAATTATCAACCCTAGATACTCCCATTTCAAGTTAACCCCCCTACCTCGTGACCCCACTCCTGGACACGCTCACTGAGGGGAGTGAGTCTCTAGGTCATACACTGTCCCAGGATAAGTGTAAGATCAGAGAGGACATACAATGGTTCCAGACACTACCACACACATCACAGTGAGGGGAGTGAGTCTCTAGGTCATACACTATCCCAGGATACGTGTAAGATCAGAGAGGACATACAATGGTTCCAGACACTACCACACACATCACAGTGAGGGGAGTGAGTCTCTAGGTCATACACTATCCCAGGATACGTGTAAGATCAGAGAGGACATACAATGGTTCCAGACACTACCACACACATCACAGTGAGGGGAGTGAGTCTCTAGGTCATACACTGTCCCAGGATAAGTGTAAGATCAGAGAGGACATACAATGGTTCCAGACACTACCACACACATCACAGTGAGGGGAGTGAGTCTCTAGGTCATACACTGTCCCAGGATAAGTGTAAGATCAGAGAGGACATACAATGGTTCCAGACACTACCACACACATCACAGTGAGGGGAGTGAGTCTCTAGGTCATACACTATCCCAGGATACGTGTAAGATCAGAGAGGACATACAAGGTTTCTAGACACTACCACACACATCACAGTGAGGGGAGTGAGTCTCTAGGTCATACACTATCCCAGGATACGTGTAAGATCAGAGAGGACATACAATGGTTCCAGACACTACCACACACATCACAGTGAGGGGAGTGAGTCTCTAGGTCATACACTATCCCAGGATACGTGTAAGATCAGAGAGGACATACAATGGTTCCAGACACTACCACACACATCACAGTGAGGGGAGTGAGTCTCTAGGTCATACACTATCCCAGGATACGTGTAAGATCAGAGAGGACATACAAGGTTTCTAGACACTACCATACATCTCCCCCAATGAGAAAAGCAGGGAGTGACTGGCACACAGACATTGTGGAAACCAGTAATTGGTTCCCCATTAATCACGCCATCCCTGCACATGGTTTAAAAATAGGTAAAGACACTTCCACATATGAAGACAATGTTCCCTCCGGTCCTCTTCCCTTTCTGATATTCTGCTTGGGCCCAAGTGACTGAGCCCCAGCTGAGGGAAGAAGTGCAACTGCCAACACCAAAGTCTGAAGGGATACATTCTAATGACAAGTATCTCACATAAGTATCTCCCCTCATGGCGCTTGTAACGCCAGGGTAGTGGGTTCGATCCCCGGGACCACCCATACGTAGAATGTATGCACACATGACTGTAAGTCTCTTTGGATAAAAGCGTCTGCTAAATGGCATATATTGTTCAGGGACATATTATTCCATTTCTGTTAGTCGCATGTCTGTGGAACTTGTTCTGTTTGTCTCAGTTGTTGAATGTTGTTATGGGCATACAAATACAGGGTACAACCCTAAATCCATAGATATCATCCTGACCAAGTTGCCCTCTAAATACACCTCTGCTGTCTTCAACCAGGATCTCAGCGATCACTGCCTCATTGCCTGCATCCATAATAGGTCTGCGGTCAAATGACCACCCCTCATCACTGTCAAACGCTCCCTAAAACACTTCAGTGAGCAGGCCTTTCTAATCGACATGGCCCGGGTATCCTGGAAGGATATTGACCTCATCCCATCAGTAGAGGATGCCTGGCTGTTCTTTAAAGTGCTTTCCTCACCATTTGCAATAAGCATAAGAACAGATATAGCCCTTGGTTCACTCCAGACTTGACTGCCCTTGACCAGCACTTAAACATTCTGTGGCGTACTGCATTAGCATTGAATAGCCCCGCGATATGCAGCTTTTCAGGGAAGTTAGGAACCAATATACACAATCAGTTAGGAAAGCAAAGGTTAGCTTTTTCAAACAGACATTTTTATCCTGTAGAGCAAATTCCCAAACGTTTTGGGACACTGTAAATCCATGGAGAACAAGAGAACCTCCTCCCAGCTGCCCACTTCACTGAGGCTAGGAAACACTGTCACAACCGATAAATTTACGATATTTGAGAATTTCAGTAAGCATTTTTCTATGGCTGGCCATGCTTTCCACCTGGATACCCATAACCCGGCCAACAGTTCAGCATCCCCCCGCTTGGACAACTTGCCCAAGCCACCTCCGCTTCTCCTTCACCCAAATCCAGATAGCTGATGTTCTGAAAGAGCTGCAAAATCTGAACCCCTGCAAATCAGCTGAGCTAGACAATCTGGACCCTCTCTAAAATTATCCGCCGCAATTGTTGCAACCCCTATTACTAGCCTGTTCAACCTCTTTTGTATCTTCTGAGATCCCTAAAGATTGGAAAGTTGCCGCGGTCATCCCCCTCTTCAAAAGGGGAGACACTCTAGACCCAAACTGTTACAGACCTATATCCATCCTGCCCTGCCCTTCTGAAGTCTTGGAAAGCCAAGTTAACAAACAGATCACCGACCATTTCGAATCCCACTGTACCTTCTCCGCTGTGCAATCTGGTTTCCGAGCCGGTCATGGGTGCACCTCAGCCATGCTCAAGGTTCTAAACAATATCCTAACCGCCATCGATAAAAGGCAGTACTGTGCAGCCATCTTCATCGACCTGGCCAAGGCTTTCAACTCTGTCAATAACTGCATTCTTATCGGCAGACTCAATAGCCTTGGTTTCTCAAATGACTGCCTCGCCTGGTACACCAACTACTTCTCAGTGTTCAGTGTGTCAAATCGGAGGGCTTGTTGTCCGGACCTCTGGCAGTCTCTATGGGGGTGCCACAGGGTTCATTTCTCAGGCCGACTCTCTTCTCTGTATATATCAATGATGTCGCTCTTGCTGCTGGTGATTCTCTGATCCACCTCTATGCAGACGACACCATTCTGTACACATCTGGCCCTTCTTTGGACACTGTTAACAAACCTCCAGACAGGCTTCGATGCCATGCAACACTACTTCTGTGGCCTCCATCTGTTTTTAAATGAAAGTAAAGCTAAATGCATGCTCTTCAACCGACCGTTGCCCCCGCCTGACGAGCATCACTACTCTGGACGGTTCTGACTTAGAACACAACTATTTCGCAACAAAGCATCTTTCACTCTTGCTGCCTAACATACCCTCGTAATACTGATAATCCTACCGATCCTTGACTTCGGTGATGTCATTTACAAAATAGCCTCCAATATTCTACTCAGACTGCATCTGGTTTGCTATCACAGTGCCATCTGTTTTGTCACCAAAGCCCCATATACTACCCACCACTGCGACCTGTACGCTCTCGTTGGCTGGCTCTCGTTGGCTGACCCTCACTTCATATTTGTCGCCATACCCACTGGCTCCAGGTCATATATAAGTATTTGCTAGGTAAAGCCCCGCCTTATCTCACCATAGCAGCACCCACCCATAGCACGCGCTCCAGCAGATATATTTAACTGGTCATCCCCAAAGCCAACTCCTCCTTTGGCCGCCTTTCCTTCCAGTTCTCTGCTGCCAATGACTGGAGCAATTGCAAAAATCACTGAAGCTGGAGACACATCTCTCCTTCAGTAACTTTAAGCATCAGCTTTCAGAGCAGCTCACAGATCACTGCAGCTGTACATAGCCCATCTGTAAATAGCCCATCCAACCAACTACCTACCTCATCCCCATACTGTTATTTACTTTTGCTCTTTTGCACCCCAGTATCTCTACTTGCAAGTCATCATCTGCACATCTATCACTCAAGTGTTTAATTGCTAAATTGTAATTATTTTGCCACTATGACCTATTTATTGCCTTACCTTCCTAATCTTACTACATTTGCACACACTGTAGATATATTTTTCTATTGTGTTATTGACTGTATGTTTGTTTATGTGTAACTGTTGTTTTTGTCACACTGCTTTGCTTTATCTTGGCCAGGTCACAGTTATAAATGGCCTACCTGGTTAAATAAAGGTGAAATATATATTTATTATAATTACATGGTCCTCCCTGTCTGTACTGTAGCCATGTAATTACCTGGTCCTCCCTGTCTGTACTGTATCCATGTTATTACCTGGTCCTCCCTGTCTGTAATGTAGCCATGTAATTACCTGGTCCTCCCTGTCTGTAATATAGCCATGTTATTACCTGGTCCTCCCTGTCTGTAATGTAGCCATGTTATTACCTGGTCCTCCCTGTCTGTAATATAGCCATGTTATTACCTGGTCCTCCCTGTCTGTACTGTAGCCATGTTATTACCTGGTCCTCCCTGTCTGTAATGTAGCCATGTTATTACCTGGTCCTCCCTGTCTGTACTGTAGCCATGTTATTACCTGGTCCTCCCTGTCTGTACTGTAGCCATGTTATTACCTGGTCCTCCCTGTCTGTACTGTAGCCATGTTATTACCTGGTCCTCCCTGTCTGTTCAGTAGCCATGTTATTACCTGGTCCTCCCTGTACTGTAGCCATGTTATTACCTGGTCCTCCCTGTCTGTACTGTAGCCATGTTATTACCTGGTCCTCCCTGTCTGTAATATAGCCATGTTATTACCTGGTCCTCCCTGTCTGTACTGTAGCCATGTTATTACCTGGTCCTCCCTGTCTGTACTGTAGCCATGTTATTACCTGGTCCTCCCTGTCTGTAATATAGCCATGTTATTACCTGGTCCTCCCTGTCTGTAATGTAGCCATGTTATTGCCTGGTCCTCCTGTCTGTACTGTAGCCATGTTATTACCTGGTCCTCCCTGTCTGTACTGTAGCCATGTTATTACCTGGTCCTCCCTGTCTGTACTGTAGCCATGTTATTACCTGGTCCTCCCTGTCTGTTCAGTAGCCATGTTATTACCTGGTCCTCCCTGTCTGTACTGTAGCCATGTTATTACCTGGTCCTCCCTGTCTGTACTGTAGCCATGTTATTACCTGGTCCTCCCTGTCTGTACTGTAGCCATGTTATTACCTGGTCCTCCTGTCTGTAATGTAGCCATGTTATTACCTGGTCCTCCCTGTCTGTACTGTAGCCATGTTATTACCTGGTCCTCCCTGTCTGTAATGTAGCCATGTTATTACCTGTTCCTCCCTGTCTGTAATGTAGCCATGTTATTACCTGGTCCTCCCTGTCTGTACTGTAGCCATGTTATTACCTGGTCCTCCCTGTCTGTACTGTAGCCATGTTATT
Source organism: Oncorhynchus gorbuscha (assembly GCF_021184085.1). Classification (NCBI taxonomy): domain Eukaryota; kingdom Metazoa; phylum Chordata; class Actinopteri; order Salmoniformes; family Salmonidae; genus Oncorhynchus; species Oncorhynchus gorbuscha. Next base: position 87,312,704 of record NC_060179.1, read on the forward strand.
ACCTGGTCCTCCCTGTCTGTACTGTAGCCATGTTATTACCTGGTCCTCCCTGTCTGTTCAGTAGCCATGTTATTACCTGGTCCTCCCTGTCTGTTCAGTAGCCATGTTATTACCTGGTCCTCCCTGTACTGTAGCCATGTTATTACCTGGTCCTCCCTGTCTGTACTGTAGCCATGTTATTACCTGGTCCTCCCTGTCTGTACTGTAGTCATGTTATTACCTGGTCCCCCCGTCTGTACTGTAGCCATGTTATTACCTGGTCCTCCCTGTCTGTAATATAGCCATGTTATTACCTGGTCCTCCCTGTCTGTAATGTAGCCATGTTATTACCTGGTCCTCCCTGTCTGTAATGTAGCCATGTTATTACCTGGTCCTCCCTGTCTGTAATGTAGCCATGTTATTACCTGATCCTCCCTGTACTGTAGCCATGTTATTACCTGGTCCTCCCTGTCTGTACTGTAGCCATGTTATTACCTGGTCCTCCCTGTCTGTTCAGTAGCCATGTTATTACCTGGTCCTCCCTGTCTGTTCAGTAGCCATGTTATTACCTGGTCCTCCCTGTACTGTAGCCATGTTATTACCTGGTCCTCCCTGTCTGTACTGTAGCCATGTTATTACCTGGTCCTCCCTGTCTGTACTGTAGTCATGTTATTACCTGGTCCCCCCGTCTGTACTGTAGCCATGTTATTACCTGGTCCTCCCTGTCTGTAATATAGCCATGTTATTACCTGGTCCTCCCTGTCTGTAATGTAGCCATGTTATTACCTGGTCCTCCCTGTCTGTAATGTAGCCATGTTATTACCTGGTCCTCCCTGTCTGTAATGTAGCCATGTTATTACCTGATCCTCCCTGTACTGTAGCCATGTTATTACCTGGTCCTCCCTGTCTGTACTGTAGCTATGTTATTACCTGGTCCTCCCTGTCTGTAATGTAGCCATGTTATTACCTGGTCCCCCCTGTCTGTACTGTAGCCATGTTATTACCTGGTCCCCCCTGTCTGTACTGTAGCCATGTTATTACCTGGTCCTCCCTGTCTGTAATGTAGCCATGTTATTACCTGGTCCTCCCTGTCTGTAATGTAGCCATGTTATTACCTGGTCCTCCCTGTCTGTACTGTAGCCATGTTATTACCTGGTCCTCCCTGTCTGTTCAGTAGCCATGTTATTACCTGGTCCTCCCTGTACGGTAGCCATGTTATTACCTGGTCCTCCCTGTCTGTACTGTAGCCATGTTATTACCTGGTCCTCCCTGTCTGTAATATAGCCATGTTATTACCTGGTCCTCCCTGTCTGTACTGTAGCCATGTTATTACCTGGTCCTCCCTGTCTGTACTGTAGCCATGTTATTACCTGGTCCTCCCTGTCTGTAATATAGCCATGTTATTACCTGGTCCTCCCTGTCTGTAATGTAGCCATGTTATTGCCTGGTCCTCCCTGTCTGTACTGTAGCCATGTTATTACCTGGTCCTCCCTGTCTGTACTGTAGCCATGTTATTACCTGGTCCTCCCTGTCTGTACTGTAGCCATGTTATTACCTGGTCCTCCCTGTCTGTTCAGTAGCCATGTTATTACCTGGTCCTCCCTGTCTGTACTGTAGCCATGTTATTACCTGGTCCTCCCTGTCTGTACTGTAGCCATGTTATTACCTGGTCCTCCCTGTCTGTACTGTAGCCATGTTATTACCTGGTCCTCCCTGTCTGTAATGTAGCCATGTTATTACCTGGTCCTCCCTGTCTGTACTGTAGCCATGTTATTACCTGGTCCTCCCTGTCTGTAATGTAGCCATGTTATTACCTGTTCCTCCCTGTCTGTAATGTAGCCATGTTATTACCTGGTCCTCCCTGTCTGTACTGTAGCCATGTTATTACCTGGTCCTCCCTGTCTGTACTGTAGCCATGTTATTACCTGGTCCTCCCTGTCTGTACTGTAGCCATGTTATTACCTGGTCCTCCCTGTCTGTTCAGTAGCCATGTTATTACCTGGTCCTCCCTGTCTGTTCAGTAGCCATGTTATTACCTGGTCCTCCCTGTACTGTAGCCATGTTATTACCTGGTCCTCCCTGTCTGTACTGTAGCCATGTTATTACCTGGTCCTCCCTGTCTGTACTGTAGTCATGTTATTACCTGGTCCCCCCGTCTGTACTGTAGCCATGTTATTACCTGGTCCTCCCTGTCTGTAATATAGCCATGTTATTACCTGGTCCTCCCTGTCTGTAATGTAGCCATGTTATTACCTGGTCCTCCCTGTCTGTAATGTAGCCATGTTATTACCTGGTCCTCCCTGTCTGTAATGTAGCCATGTTATTACCTGATCCTCCCTGTACTGTAGCCATGTTATTACCTGGTCCTCCCTGTCTGTAATGTAGCCATGTTATTACCTGGTCCTCCCTGTCTGTACTGTAGCTATGTTATTACCTGGTCCTCCCTGTCTGTAATGTAGCCATGTTATTACCTGGTCCCCCCTGTCTGTACTGTAGCCATGTTGTTACCTGGTCCCCCCTGTCTGTACTGTAGCCATGTTATTACCTGGTCCTCCCTGTCTGTAATGTAGCCATGTTATTACCTGGTCCTCCCTGTCTGTAATGTAGCCATGTTATTACCTGGTCCCCCCTGTCTGTACTGTAGCCATGTTATTACCTGGTCCTCCCTGTCTGTAATGTAGCCATGTTATTACCTGGTCCTCCCTGTCTGTAATGTAGCTATGTTATTACCTGGTCCTCCCTGTCTGTAATGTAGCCGTGCTGTTTTCAGTCATTATTGTTAATCACTCTATAAAGATAGCATTCTGTAGACGTAAACTGTTACACCAATAAGATCGGATTAAATCCTGCCAGACTCTTCTGTAAAATAAACCTTTTTTTTGTTTTTGGGAACAGCAACAGCTTGATATTATAGTCACTGATTTTGAATAGATTTTTAGCTTGTTGTTTCAGCTCTTTGTTTTGAACTAAAGCTAGGATCGTCTGCTGGTTTTGATCATTCTAGGGCTATATCCCAAATGGCACCCAATCCCCTATATAGTGCACCCTATGGGCCCTAGTCAAATGTAATGCACTAAATAGGGGACCATTTGGGATAAAGAGATTTCACCTGACTGTCGGCTTATGTTATCTCTCACCTCACTGTTCATATGGATGTTGTTTAGAAGGTGGTGATGCCTGTGTTGTGTCTTTATAATGGCACCCTGTTCCCTATGGGTCCTGGTAAAAAGTAGTGCACTAAATAGGGGGTCATGTGGGACAGAGGATTGTTTCCTATTGAATTATATATATATATATATATATATATATATATATATATATATATATATATATATATATATATATATATATATATATATATATATATATATATATATATATATATAAATGTAAAAAATCCTGTCCTGCAGCTTCATTGATTGGTGGAAAAAGTGAGTGATGGAAGGGGACACCGAAGCAGACAGGGCAGCCCTAACCCTAACCCTGACCTGCTGCAATTGCCAAGTAAACACACACACACACACAGTACCCACATGCCGGAGACAGCAGGGGACATTGGCTGTGTGTTTTTCATTCAACTCACATTTACCAGGGTGGCAGGGTAGCCTAGTGGTTAGAGTGTTGGACTTGTAACTGAAAGGTTGCATGTTCAAATCCCTGAGCTGACAAGGTGAAAATCTGTTGTTCTGCCCCTGAACAGGCAGTTAACCCACTGTTCCTAGGCCTTCATTGAAAATAAGAATTTGTTCTTAAACTGTAAGCCTAGTTAAATAAAAAAAACACTGTATGAAATCTGCTGCCAGGCTCGTTCAGCTGGGATTGATACCTGTTAGTTTACCACGCTTTGTTACGTTATTATTCTAAAATGAAAAATATCAATGTTTTCCCCTCATCAATCTACACATAATACCCCATAATGACAAATCAAAAACTGTTCTTTAAATAAAATAATCGCACCCTTTACTCAGTACTTTGTTAAAAAGCACCTTTGGCAGCGATTACAGCCTTGAGTCTTCTTGGGTATGACGCTACAAGCTTGGCACACCTGTATTTGGGGAGTTTCTCACATTCTTCTCTGCAGATCCTCTTCAGCTCTGTCAGGTTGGATGGGGAGTGTTGCTGCACAGCTATTTTCAGGTCTCTCCAGAGATGTTTGATCGGGTTCAAGTCCGGGCTCTGGCTGGGCCACTCAGACATTCAGAGACTTGTCTTGAAGCTACCCCTGCGTTGTCTTGGCTGTGTGCTTAGGGTTGTTGTCCTGTTGGAAGGTGAACTTTTGCCCTAGTCTTAACCTGCTTCAGATCACTCAGGACCTTTCATCAAGGTTTGCTCCATACTTTGCTCCGTTCATCTTTCTCTCGATCTTGACTAGTCCCCAAGTCCCTGTTGCTGAAAAACATACACACAGCATGATGCTGCCACCACCGTGCTTCAATGTAAGGATGGTGCCAGGTTTCCTTCAGACGTGACGCCTCGCCAAAGAGTTCAATCTTGGTTTGAGAGAGTCTTTAGGTGCCTTTTGGGGAAACTCCAAGCATGCTGTCATGTGCCTTTTTTGTCATGTTTTGTCATATATTGTCTTGTCATTATGCTTTCCCTTCTGTTCGTTTCCCCCTGCTGGTCTTATTAGGTTCGTTCCCTCTTTCTATCCCTCTCTCTCCCCCTCCCTCTCTCACTCTCTCGCTCTCTCTTCTCTCTATCGTTCCGTTCCTGCTCCCAGCTGTTCCTATTCCCCTAATCAATCATTTAGTCTTCCCACACCTGTTCCCGATCCTTTCCCCTGATTAGAGTCCCTATTTCTTCCCTTGTGTTCCGTTCCTGTCCTGTCGGATCCTTGTATGTATTGGTCACCGTGCTGTGTTTGTGTATCGCCCAGTCGTGTCGTGTTTCCCTCAGATGCTGCGTGGTGAGCAGGTGTCTGAGTCTGCTAGGTTCAAGTGCCTTCCCAAGGCAACCTGCTGTTCAAGATCGAGTCTCCAGTCGGTTCGTCATTACGAGTGGAAGTTGTGTTTTTTGATTGTATTTTACTTTACTGGATTAAAGACTCTGTTTTCGCCAAGTCGCTTTTGGGTCCTCATTCACCTGCATAACAGAAGGATCCGACCAAGAATGGACCCAGCGACTATGGATTCTCTCTACTCTACTCTCGAGTTCCAGGGAGCGATGCTCGGCAGACACGAGCAGGAATTGTCTGCTGCTCGGCATGCCGTTGAGACCCTGGCCGCTCAGGTCTCCGACCTCTCAAGACAGTATCAGAGTCTTCGTCTCGTGTCACCAGCTACTTCCGGTTCTTCCGAGCCTCCGGAACCTAGGGTTAATAACCCACCTTGTTATTCTGGGCAGCCCACTGAGTGCCGCTCCTTTCTCACCCAGTGTGATATCGTGTTCTCTCTCCAACCCAACACATACTCAGAGAGAGAGCTCGGATTGCCTACGTCATATCACTCCTTACTGGTCGGGCTCGGCAGTGGGGCACAGCTATCTGGGAGGCAAGCGCTGAGTGTACTAACAATTATCTGAACTTTAAAGAGGAGATGATAAGGGTTTTTGATCGCTCAGTTTTTGGGAAAGAAGCTTCCTGGTCCCTGTCTTCCCTATGTCAAGGTAATCGATCCATAACGGATTACTCAATAGAGTTTCGCACTCTTGCTGCCTCCAGTAACTGGAACGAGCAGGCGTTGCTCGCTCGTTTTCTGGAGGACTCCACGCTAAGGTTAAGGATGAGATTCTCTCTCGGGAGGTTCCATCCAGCGTGGATTCTTTGATTGAACTCGCTATTCGCATTGAACGACGGGTAGATCTTCGTCACCGAGCTCATAGAAGAGAGCTCGCGTTAACTGTGTCTCCCCTCTCTCCGACACTACCGTCTTTCCCCACTGACTCAGGTGTTGAGCCCATGCAGCTGGGGGGGTATTCGCATCTCGGCTAAGGAGAGGGAACGGAGAATCACCAACCGCCTCTGTCTCTATTGCGGTTCCGCTGGTCATTTTGTCATGTCATGTCCAGTTAAAGGCCAGAGCTCATCAGTAAGCGGAGGGCGACTGATATGCGCTACTAGACGGTCCTCTCCGTCAAGTACATGTACTACTTTACCGGTCCATCTACGCTGGACCGGATCAGCAGCTTCCTGCAGTGCATTAATAGACTCTGGGGCAGAGGGCTGTTTTATGGACGAAGCCTGGGCGCGGGAACATGACATTCCTCTCAGACAGTTAGGGGGAGCCCACGGTCATGTTTGCCTTGGATGGTAGTCCTCTCCCCAGTATATTATATGAAACACTACCTTTAACCCTCACTGTATCTGGTAACCATAGTGAGACCATTTCTTTTTTTATTTTTTGTTCACCTTTTACACCTGTTGTTTTGGGTCATCCCTGGCTAGTGTGTCATAATCCTTCTTTTGATTGGTCTAGTGGTTCTGTCCTTTCCTGGAGCGTTTCTTGTCATGTGAAGTGTTTAATGTCTGCTATTTCTCCTGTTTGTTCTGTCCCCTCTTCTCAGGAGGAACCTGGTGATTTGACAGGAGTGCCGGAGGAATATCATGGTCTGCGCACGGTCTTCAGTCGGTCCAGAACCAACTCCCTTCCTCCTCACCGGTCGTATGATTGTTGTTCTGATCTCTTTAAGAAGCGTTTTGCATCCGCTCCTATCCTTGTTGCACCTGACGTCACTAAACAGTTTTTTGTTGAGGTTGACGCGTCGGGGGTGGGCGTGGGAGCCATTCTGTCCCAGCGCTCCGATACTGACGATGGGGTCCACCCTTGTGCGTATTTTTCTGCTTCTGCTCCTGGTCTTGCTGTGTCTCAGTCTGTTCCCTGCCATCGCATCTCTCCTGTTCTTGTTCCTGCCCTTGCTGTGTCTCAGTCTGTCCCTAGTTGTTACTCTCCTGGCCTGTTTGGTCCTGTTTGCTCTAAAGTTTTCAGTTCTCTACCCGTGTCTCATTTTTTTTTTAGAGTAGTACCCTAGTTCCCCTTTTTATCGTTTTTTTCGTTACGGTCCTGAGGAGAGGAGTTGGGTTCTTTCTCGGGACGTGCTGGACCGTTTGATCTATGATTTCCTCCGTTGCCGCCAGTGTTCCTCCTCGAGAGCGCCAGGAGGCGCTCGGTGAGTGGGGGGGTACTGTCATGTTTTGTCATATATTGTCTTGTCATTATGCTTTCCCTTCTGTTCGTTTCCCCCTGCTGGTCTTATTAGGTTCGTTCCCTCTTTCTATCCCTCTCTCTCCCCTCCCTCTCTCACTCTCTCGCTCTCTCTTCTCTCTATCGTTCCGTTCCTGCTCCCAGCTGTTCCTATTCCCCTAATCAATCATTTAGTCTTCCCACACCTGTTCCCGATCCTTTCCCTGATTAGAGTCCCTATTTCTTCCCTTGTGTTCCGTTCCTGTCCTGTCGGATCCTTGTATGTATTGGTCACCGTGCTGTGTTTGTGTATCGCCCAGTCGTGTCGTGTTTCCCTCAGATGCTGCGTGGTGAGCAGGTGTCTGAGTCTGCTAGGTTCAAGTGCCTTCCCGAGGCAACCTGCTGTTCAAGATCGAGTCTCCAGTCGGTTCTCGTCATTACGAGTGGAAGTTGTGTTTTTTGATTGTATTTTACTTTACTGG
>NC_060179.1:87320382-87374279 GCF_021184085.1 Oncorhynchus gorbuscha
ACAGAGATATATGGCTGGTTGAGGAGGTACAACACAGTAACACAGAGATATATGGCTGGTTGAGGAGGTACAACACAGTATATGGCTGGTTGAGGAGGTACAACACAGTAACACAGAGATATATGGCTGGTTGAGGAGGTACAACACAGTAGAGCAGAGATATATGGCTGGTTGAGGAGGTACAACACAGTGGAGCAGAGATATATGGCTGGTTGAGGTACAACACAGTAACACAGAGATATATGGCTGGTTGAGGAGGTACAACACAGTGGAGCAGAGATATATGGCTGGTTGAGGAGGTTCAACACAGTAACACAGAGATATATGGCTGGTTGAGGAGGTACAACACAGTGGAGCAGAGATATATGGCTGGTTGAGGTACAACACAGTAGAGCAGAGATATATGGCTGGTTGAGGAGGTACAACACAGTAACACAGAGATATATGGCTGGTTGAGGAGGTACAACACAGTAACACAGAGATATATGGCTGGTTGAGGAGGTACAACACAGTAACACAGAGATATATGGCTGGTTGAGGAGGTTCAACACAGTAACACAGAGATATATGGCTGGTTGAGGAGGTTCAACACAGAAACACAGAGATATATGGCTGGTTGAGGAGGTACAACACAGTGGAGCAGAGATATATGGCTGGTTGAGGTACAACACAGTAGAGCAGAGATATATGGCTGGTTGAGGAGGTACAACACAGTAACACAGAGATATATGGCTGGTTGAGGAGGTTCAACACAGTGGAGCAGAGATATATGGCTGGTTAAGGTACAACACAGTAACACAGAGATATATGGCTGGTTGAGGAGGTTCAACACAGTAACACAGATATATATGGCTGGTTGAGGAGGTACAACACAGTAACACAGAGATATATGGCTGGTTGAGGAGGTACAACACAGTGGAGCAGAGATATATGGCTGGTTGAGGAGGTTCAACACAGTAACACAGAGATATATGGCTGGTTGAGGAGGTACAACACAGTAACACAGAGATATATGGCTGGTTGAGGAGGTTCAACACAGTGGAGCAGAGATATATGGCTGGTTGAGGAGGTTCAACACAGTAACACAGAGATATATGGCTGGTTGAGGAGGTACAACACAGTAACACAGAGATATATGGCTGGTTGAGGAGGTTCAACACAGTGGAGCAGAGATATGGCTGGTTGAGGTACAACACAGTAACACAGAGATATATGGCTGGTTGAGGAGGTACAACACAGTAACACAGAGATATATGGCTGGTTGAGGAGGTACAACACAGTGGAGCAGAGATATATGGCTGGTTGAGGAGGTTCAACACAGTAACACAGAGATATATGGCTGGTTGAGGAGGTACAACACAGTAACACAGAGATATATGGCTGGTTGAGGAGGTTCAACACAGTGGAGCAGAGATATATGGCTGGTTGAGGAGGTTCAACACAGTAACACAGAGATATATGGCTGGTTGAGGAGGTACAACACAGTAACACAGAGATATATGGCTGGTTGAGGAGGTACAACACAGTAACACAGAGATATATGGCTGGTTGAGGAGGTACAACACAGTAAGACAGAGATATATGGCTGGTTGAGGAGGTTCAACACAGTAACACAGAGATATATGGCTGGTTGAGGAGGTACAACACAGTAACACAGAGATATATGGCTGGTTGAGGAGGTTCAACACAGTATATATGGCTGGTTGAGGAGGTACAGAGATATATGGCTGGTTGAGGAGGTTCAACACAGTAACACAGAGATATATGGCTGGTTGAGGAGGTACAACACAGTAACACAGAGATATATGGCTGGTTGAGGAGGTTCAACACAGTAACACAGAGATATATGGCTGGTTGAGGAGGTTCAACACAGTAACACAGAGATATATGGCTGGTTGAGGAGATATATGGCTGGTTGAGGAGGTTCAACACAGTGGAGCAGAGATATATGGCTGGTTGAGGTACAACACAGTAACACAGAGATATATGGCTGGTTGAGGAGGTTCAACACAGCAACATAGAGATATATGGCTGGTTGAGGAGGTTCAACACAGTAGAGCAGAGATATATGGCTGGTTGAGGAGGTACAACACAGTAGAGCAGAGATATATGGCTGGTTGAGGAGGTACAACACAGTGGAGCAGAGATATATGGCTGGTTGAGGAGGTACAACACAGTAGAGCAGAGATATATGGCTGGTTGAGGAGTTACAACACAGTAACACAGAGATATATGGTTGGTTGAGGAGGTACAACACAGTGGAGCAGAGATATATGGCTGGTTGAGGAGGTACAACACAGTAGAGCAGAGATATATGGCTGGTTGAGGAGGTACAACACAGTAGAGCAGAGATATATGGCTGGTTGAGGAGGTACAACACAGTAGAGCAGAGATATATGGCTGGTTGAGGAGGTACAACACAGTGGAGCAGAGATATATATGGCTGGTTGAGGAGGTTCAACACAGTAACACAGAGATATATGGCTGGTTGAGGAGGTTCAACACAGAAACACAGAGATATATGGCTGGTTGAGGAGGTTCAACACTCTATTTACACAAACATCCAGGATGTTAACATACAGAAATGTTTTAAATATAGGCAAGTCAGTTAAGAACAAATTCTTATTTACAATGATGGCCCAGGAACAGTGGGTTAACTGCCTTGTTCAGGGGCAGAACCTGTCGGTCACTGGCCCAACGCTCTAACCACTAGGCTACCGGTCACTGGCCCAACGCTTTAACCACTAGGCTACCGGTCACTGGCCCAACGCTTTAACCACTAGGCTACCGGTCACTGGCCCAACGCTCTAACCACTAGGATACCGGTCACTGGCCCAACACTTTAACCACTAGGCTACCGGTCACTGGCCCAACGCTTTAACCACTAGGCTACCGGTCACTGGCCCAACGCTCTAACCACTAGGATACCGGTCACTGGCCCAACGCTCTAACCACTAGGCTACCGGTCACTGGCCCAACGCTCTAACCACTAGGCTACCGCCCAACGCTCTAACCACCAGACTACCGTTCACTGGCCCAACGTTCTAACCACAATCTCTTAGTCATTCTTTGCATATGAGCACAGATCTACCCACTTCTGCTGGTGGAACGAGGGGAGTCACTTTATCTGGCAGTTCCCGTTCCACTCTGGAAAAACCGTCATCATTCCCAGACACAGACGCCACCACACCCCCAAAGACAACACATGACTGATTACTGGTCTTTGTGGGTCTATTGTTACATTGCAGATTGTAGGCTGTAGATAGCATCCAATGTAGATACAAGTGCTAACGTTTTCCTACAGTCTGCCTACTCTGTCAGCAACAAGCCGGAGACCTCAGTAGATGGTGGCTTAGGGTTAGTATACTGTAGGGCTGGACACCAAATACACATGATATACTGTAGGGCTGGACACCAAATACACATGATATACTGTAGGGCTGGAAACCAAATACACATGATATACTGTAGGGCTGGAAACCAAATACACATGATATACTGTAGGGCTGGACACCAAATACACATGATATACTGTAGGGCTGGAAACCAAATACACATGATATACTGTAGGGCTGGAACCAAATACACATGATATACTGTTGGGCTGGAAACCAAATACACTATATACTGTAGGGCTGGACACCAAATACACTATATACTGTAGGGCTGGACACCAAATACACTATATACTGTAGGGCTGGACACCAAATACACTATATACTGTAGGGCTGGACACCAAATACACATGATATACTGTAGGGCTGGACACCAAATACACTATATACTGTAGGGCTGGACACCAAATACACATGATATACTGTAGGGCTGGACACCAAATACACATGATATACTGTAGGGCTGGACACCAAATACACTATATACTGTAGGGCTGGACACCAAATACACATGATATACTGTAGGGCTGGACACCAAATACACATGATATACTGTAGGGCTGGACACCAAATACACGTGATATACTGTAGGGCTGGACACCAAATACACATGATATACTGTAGGGCTGGACACCAAATACACTATATACTGTAGGGCTGGACACCAAATACACATGATATACTGTACTGTATGTACTGTCTGTATGTACTGTATGCCCTCCCTCCCTCCCTCCCTCTCCCTCTTGCCCTCCCTCCCTCCCTCCCTCCCTCCCTCCCTCCCTCCCTCCCTCCCTCCCTCTCCCTCTTGCCCTCCCTCCCTCCCTCTTGCCCTCCCTCCCCCTCTTGCCCTCCCTCCCTCCCCCTCTTGCCCTCCCTCCCTCCCTCCCTCCCTCCCTCTCCCTCTTGCCCTCCCTCCCTCCCTCCCTCCCTCTTGCCCTCCCTCTCCCTCTTGCCGTCCCTCCCTCTCCCTCTTGCCGTCCCTCCCTCCCCCTTTGCCCTCCCTCCCTCCCTCTCCCTCTTGCCCTCCCTCCCTCCCTCCCTCCCTCCCTCCCTCCCTCCCTCCCTCCCTCCCTCCCTCCCTCCCCTCTTGCCCTCCTCCCTCCCTCCCTCCCTCTCCCTCTTGCCCTCCCTCCCTCCCTCCCTCCCTCTCCCTCTTGCCCTCCCTCCCTCCCTCTTGCCCTCCCTCTCCCTCTTGCCGTCCCTTCCTCCCCCTCTTGCCCTCCCTCCCTCCCTCCCTCTCCCTCTTGCCCTCCCTCCCTCCCTCCCTCTTGCCCTCCCTCTCCCTCTTGCCGTCCCTTCCTCCCCCTCTTGCCCTTCCTTCCTCTCACTTTAAAAATAAATACAAAAATGTGAAGGAGATGTGTTGTGTTGCATGAGACAAATGGTCCCACCAGATACTGACTGGTTTTCTGACTCACGCCCCGGCCTAGGAACAGTGGGTTAACTGCCTGTTCAGGGGCAGAACGACAGATTTTGTACCTTGTCAGCTCGGGGATTTGAACTTGCAACCTTTTGGTTACTAGTCCAATGCTCTAACCACTAGGCTCACTGCCACCCCGGTGTGTAGTTGATCAGGCTGTTGATTGTGGCCTGTGGAATGTTGTTCCACTTGTTATGAAGATATTTTCTATGAATAATGACTAAATGATGTATACATTTCAATCAGAACTATGACTAAACAGAATACTACTATGTTACTGTTTTGATGTATGAATCTAATTATAATCATTAATACTGAATGTAATGTGTGTCGTTTTCATCCAGAATTAGAAGGACTTTCTGTTCCTTATTAGAAACGAATGGAGCTACCGTCAGACTGGCTGGAATGCTGTGTTCCTTACAGGACATCCTGTCTCTACCCAGGGAGAGCCATTCTAACACCTGGATATGTTTATTTTTGAACCATTCCATAACCCCCCCACCATGGGGCTCTCTGTTCACAATAATGACATCAGTAAACACCATACCATAACCCCCCCACCATGGGGCCCTCTGTTCACAACCCCCCCCCCCCCACCATGGGGCCCTCTGTTCACAACCCCCCCACCACCATGGGGCTCTCTGTTCACAACGTTAACATCAGTAAACACCATACCATAACCCCCCACCATGGGGCCCTCTGTTCACAACCCCCCTCCACCATGGGGCCCTCTGTTCGCAATGTTAACATCAGTAACCACCATACCATAACCCCCCCACCATGGGGCCCTCTTCACAACGTTGACATCAGTAAACACCATACCATAACCCCCCACCATGGGGCTCTCTGTTCACAACCCCCCCCCACCATGGGGCCCTCTGTTCACAACCCCCCCACCATGGGGCCCTCTGTTCACAACGTTGACATCAGTAAACACCATACCATAACCCCCCACCATGGGGCCCTCTGTTCACAACGTTGACATCAGTAAACACCATACCATAACCCCCCACCATGGGGCCCTCTGTTCACAACATTGACATCAGTAAACACCATACCATAACCCCCCCCCATGGGGCTCTCTGTTCACAACGTTGACATCAGTAAACACCATACCATAACCCCCCACCATGGGGCTCTCTGTTCATAACCCCCCACCATGGGGCCCTCTGTTCACAACGTTGACATCAGTAAACACCATACCATAACCCCCCCACCATGGGGCTCTCTGTTCACAATGTTGACATCAGTAAACACCATACCATAACCCCCCCACCATGGGGCCCTCTGTTCACAACGTTGACATCAGCAAACCGTTTGCCGCCATACATGTAAAAAGGCGAGACCCAAATGCAGACACAGGAGGCAGATGGTTGAGCTCCGATATTTATTATAACAAAGGGGGTAGGCAAAAGGCAGGTCGGGACAGGCAAGAGTTCATAAACTGGGTCAGAGTCCAAACAGTACCAGGGGACAGGCAGGCTCGAGGTCAGGACTGACAGAACTCAACAATCAGACTGATCTCTCCCTTCCATTACCTCTCTCTATCCTCTCCCTGTCTCTCTTTCTCAATTGCTCTGTCTCTCTCCCTTCCATTACCTCTCTCTATCCTCTCCCTGTCTCTCTTTCTCACTTGCTCTGTCTCTCTCCCTTCCATTACCTCTCTCTATCCTCTCCCTGTCTCTCTTTCTCACTTGCTCTGTCTCTCTCCCTTCCATTACCCCTCTCTCTCCTCTCCCTGTCTCTCTTTCTCACTTGCTCTGTCTCTCTCCCTGCCATTACCTCTCTCTATCCTCTCCCTGTCTCTCTTTCTCACTTGCTCTGTCTCTCTCCCTTCCATTACCTCTCTATCCTCTCCCTGTCTCTCTTTCTCACTTGCTCTGTCTCTCTCCCTTCCATTACCCCTCTCTATCCTCTCCCTGTCTCTCTTTCTCACTTGCTCTGTCTCTCTCCCTTCCAATACCTCTCTCTATCCTCTCCCTGTCTCTCTTTCTCACTTGCTCTGTCTCTCTCCCTTCCATTACCCCTCTCTATCCTCTCCCTGTCTCTCTTTCTCACTTGCTCTGTCTCTCTCCCTTCCATTACCTCTCTCTCTCCTCTCCTCTCCTTTCTGTCTGTCTCTTTCCATTACCCCTCTCTCTCCTCTCCCTGTCTCTCTTTCTCACTTGCTCTGTCTCTCTCCCTTCCATTACCCCTCTCTCTCCTCTCCTGTCTCTCTTTCTCACTTGCTCTGTCTCTCTCCCTTCCATTACCCCTCTCTCTCCTCACCCTGTCTCTCTTTCTCACTTGCTCTGTCTCTCTCCCTTCCATTACCCCTCTCTCTCCTCTCCCTGTCTCTCTTTCTCACTTGCTCTGTCTCTCTCCCTTCCATTACCTCTCTCTATCCTCTCCCTGTCTCCCTTTCTCACTTGCTCTGTCTCTCTTTCCATTACCTCTCTCTATCCTCCTCCCTGTCTCTCTTTCTCACTTGCTCTGTCTCTCTCCCTTCCATTACCCCTCTCTCTCTCCTCTCCCTGTCTCTCTTTCTCACTTGCTCTGTCTCTCTCCCTTCCATTACCCCTCTCTCTCCTCTCCCTGTCTCTCTTTCTCACTTGCTCTGTCTCTCTCCCTTCCATTACCCCTCTCTCTCCTCTCCCTGTCTCTCTTTCTCACTTGCTCTGTCTCTCTCCCTTCCATTACCCCTCTCTCTCCTCTCCCTGTCTCTCTTTCTCACTTGCTCTGTCTCTCTCCCTTCCATTACCCCTCTCTCCCTCTCCCTGTCTCTCTTTCTCACTTGCTCTGTCTCTCTCCCTTCCATTACCCCTCTCTCTCCTCTCCCTGTCTCTCTTTCTCACTTGCTCTGTCTCTCTCCCTTCCATTACCCCTCTCTCTCTCTCTCTCTCTCTCTTTCTCACTTGCTCTGTCTCTCTCCCTTCCATTACCCCTCTCTCTCCTCTCCCTGTCTCTCTTTCTCACTTGCTCTGTCTCTCCCTTCCATTACCCCTCTCTCTCCTCTCCCTGTCTCTCTTTCTCACTTGCTCTGTCTCTCTCCCTTCCATTACCTCTCTCTCTCCTCTCCCTGTCTCTCTTTCTCACTTGCTCTCCCTGTCTCTCTTTCTCACTTGCTCTCTCTCTCTCCCTTCCATTACCTCTCTATCTCTTCCCTTCATTGCTCTCATCTCTGTTTTGCCTATGTGGTCATATAATTCTTTCCGAGCTTTACGGTTTGGCTGCATCTGGATTTGACAGATTTTTCCAAGGGCATTTCATAAACGAATCTCTTTCCCCTCTCTCTCTCTCGCTCTCTCACTCTCTACCCCCACCCCTCCCACCCCTCCTCACTCGTTTCTGATAATGCAGAAGAATTTACATTCAAGGCCTTGTGGCCCACATCACAACACTAAAATTCAGACAAGGTCTCAGAAACACATAACAATAGGAACTGAGGGAGTAGGATATTGGCTGAAGGTGTAGGGTATTGGCTGAAGGTGTAGGGTATTGGCTGAAGGTGTAGGGTATTGGCTGAGGGAGTAGGGTATTGGCTGAGGGAGTAGGGTATTGGCTGAAGGTGTAGGGTATTGGCTGAGGGAGTAGGGTATTGGCTGAAGGTGTAGGGTATTGGCTGAGGGAGTAGGGTATTGGCTGAAGGTGTAGGGTATTGGCTGAGGGAGGAAGGTATTGGCTGAAGGTGTAGGGTATTGGCTGAGGGAGTAGGGTATTGGCTGAGGGAGTAGGGTATTGGCTGAAGGTGTAGGGTATTGGCTGAGGGAGTAGGGTATTGGCTGAGGGAGTATGGTATTGGCTGAAGGTGTAGGGTATTGCTTCTACACCTGCATTGCTTGCTGTTTGGGGTTTTAGGCGGGGTTTCTGTACAGCACTTTGAGATATCAGCTGATGTACGAAGGGCTATATAAATACAATTTGATTGATTGATTGATTATTGGCTGAGGGAGTAGGGTATTGGCTGAGGGAGTAGGGTATTGGCTGAGGGAGTAAGGTATTGGCTGAAGGTGTAGGGTATTGGCTGAGGGAGTAAGGTATTGGCTGAAGGTGTAGGGTATTTGATGAGGGTGTAGGGTATTTGCTGAGGGTGTAGGGTATTGGCTGAGGGAGTAAGGTATTTGCTGAGGGTATTTGCTGAAGGAGTAAGGTATTGGCTGAAGGAGTAGTGTATTGGCTGAGGGAGTAGGGTATTTGCTGAGGGTGTAGGGTATTTGCTGAAAGTGTAGGGTATTGGCTGAAGGTGTAGGGTATGGGCTGAAGGTGTAGGGTATTGGCTGAAGGTGTAGGGTATTGGCTGAGGGAGTAGGGTATTGGCTGAGGGAGTAGGGTATTGGCTGAGGGAGTAGGGTATTGGCTGAAGGTGTAGGGTATTGGCTGAAGGTGTAGGGTATTGGCTGAGGGAGTAGGGTATTGGCTGAAGGAGTAGGGTATTGTCTGAAGGTGTAGGGTATTGGCTGATGGTGTAGGGTATTGGCTGAGGGAGTATGGTATTGGCTGAAGGTGTAGGGTATTGGCTGAGGGAGTAGGGTATTGGCTGAGGGAGTATGGTATTGGCTGAAGGTGTAGGGTATTGCTTCTACACCTGCATTGCTTGCTGTTTGGGGTTTTAGGCTGGGTTTCTGTACAGCACTTTGAGATATCAGCTGATGTACGAAGGGCTATATAAATAAAATTTGATTGATTGATTGATTATTGGCTGAGGGAGTAGGGTATTGGCTGAGGGAGTAGGGTATTGGCTGAGGGAGTAAGGTATTGGCTGAAGGTGTAGGGTATTGGCTGATGGAGTAAGGTATTGGCTGAAGGTGTAGGGTATTTGATGAGGGTATTTGCTGAAGGAGTAAGGTATTGGCTGAAGGAGTAGGGTATTGGCTGAAGGAGTAGGGTATTGGCTGAGGGAGTAGGGTATTTGCTGAGGGTGTAGGGTATTTGCTGAAAGTGTAGGGTATTGGCTGGAGGTGTAGGGTATTGGCTGAAGGTGTAGGGTATTGGCTGGAGGTGTAGGGTATTGGCTGAAGGTGTAGGGTATTGGCTGAAGGGGTAGGGTATTGGCTGAAGGTGTAGGGTATTGGCTGAAGGTGTAGAGTATTTGCTGAAGGTGTAATGTACTGGCTGGGGTTCTGCAGCCAGGCATCGTTGGTAGAGGCGGTGGAATTGCATTGCCTCACCTAGCTGCCAGAGGATCAAGGTTGTAACAAATTAAATGCTGTAATTTATGGCAGGGTGAGATTTCAATGATGTCATTCTGCATCCTAAATGGTAACCTCTTCCCTATATGGGTTCTGGTTAAAAGTAGTGTACTATATAGGATATAGGGCTGTGGTATAAAGTACTATATAGGGAATAGAGCTGTAGTATAAAGTAGTGTATAGGGAATAGGGCTGTAGTATTAAGTAGTGTATAGGGAATAGGGCTGTAGTATTAAGTAGTGTATAGGGAATAGGGCAGTAGTATAAAATACTATATAGGGAATAGGGCTGTAGTATTAAGTACTATATAGGGAATAGGGCTGTAGTATTAAGTAGTGTATAGGGAATAGGGCTGTAGTATTAAGTAGTGTATAGGGAATAGGGCTGTAGTATTAAGTAGTGTATAGGGAATAGGGCTGTAGTATTAAGTACTATATAGGGAATAGGGCTGTAGTATAAAGTACTATATAGGGAATAGGGCTGTAGTATTAAGTAGTGTATAGGGAATAGGGCTGTAGTATAAAGTACTATATAGGGAATAGGGCTGTAGTATTAAGTAGTGTATAGGGAATAGGACTGTAGTATTAAGTAGTGTATAGGGAATAGGGCTGTAGTATAAAGTAGTGTATAGGGAATAGGGCTGTAGTATTAAGTAGTGTATAGGGAATAGGGCTGTAGTATTAAGTAGTGTATAGGGAATAGAGCTGTAGTATAAAGTAGTGTATAGGGAATAGGGCTGTAGTATTAAGTAGTGTGTAGGGAATAGGGCTGTAGTATTAAGTAGTGTATAGGGAATAGGGCTGTAGTATTAAGTAGTGTATAGGGAATAGGGCTGTAGTATTAAGTAGTGTGTAGGGAATAGGGCTGTAGTATTAAGTAGTGTATAGGGAATAGGGCTGTAGTATTAAGTAGTGTATAGGGAATAGGGCTGTAGTATTAAGTAGTGTATAGGGAATAGGGCTGTAGTATTAAGTAGTGTATAGGGAATAGGGCTGTAGTATTAAGTAGTGTATAGGGAATAGGGCTGTAGTATTAAGTAGTGTATAGGGAATAGGGCTGTAGTATTAAGTAGTGTATAGGGAATAGGGCTGTAGTATTAAGTAGTGTATAGGGAATAGGGCTGTAGTATTAAGTAGTGTATAGGGAATAGGGCTGTAGTATTAAGTAGTGTATAGGGAATAGGGCTGTAGTATTAAGTAGTGTATAGGGAATAGGGCTGTAGTATTAAGTAGTGTATAGGGAATAGGGCTGTAGTATTAAGTAGTGTATAGGGAATAGGGCTGTAGTATTAAGTAGTGTATAGGGAAGGGAATAGGGCTGTAGTATTAAGTAGTGTATAGGGAATAGGGCTGTAGTATTAAGTAGTGTATAGGGAATAGGGCTGTAGTATTAAGTAGTGTATAGGGAATAGGGCTGTAGTATTAAGTAGTGTATAGGGAATAGGGCTGTAGTATTAAGTAGTGTATAGGGAATAGGGCTGTAGTATTAAGTAGTGTATAGGGAATAGGGCTGTAGTATTAAGTAGTGTATAGGGAATAGGGAATAGGGTTGTAGTATTAAGTAGTGTATAGGGAATAGGGCTGTAGTATTAAGTAGTGTATAGGGAATAGGGCTGTAGTATTAAGTAGTGTATAGGGAATAGGGCTGTAGTATTAAGTAGTGTATAGGGAATAGGGCTGTAGTATTAAGTAGTGTATAGGGAATAGGGCTGTAGTATTAAGTAGTGTATAGGGAATAGGGCTGTAGTATTAAGTAGTGTATAGGGAATAGGGCTGTAGTATTAAGTAGTGTATAGGGAATAGGGCTGTAGTATTAAGTAGTGTATAGGGAATAGGGCTGTAGTATTAAGTAGTGTATAGGGAATAGGGCTGTAGTATTAAGTAGTGTATAGGGAATAGGGCTGTAGTATTAAGTAGTGTATAGGGAATAGGGCTGTAGTATTAAGTAGTGTATAGGGAATAGGGCTGTAGTATTAAGTAGTGTATAGGGAATAGGGCTGTAGTATTAAGTAGTGTATAGGGAATAGGGCTGTAGTATTAAGTAGTGTATAGGGAATAGGGCTGTAGTATTAAGTAGTGTATAGGGAATAGGGCTGTAGTATTAAGTAGTGTATAGGGAATAGGGCTGTAGTATTAAGTAGTGTATAGGGAATAGGGCTGTAGTATTAAGTAGTGTATAGGGAATAGGGCTGTAGTATTAAGTAGTGTATAGGGAATAGGGCTGTAGTATTAAGTAGTGTATAGGGAATAGGGCTGTAGTATTAAGTAGTGTATAGGGAATAGGGCTGTAGTATTAAGTAGTGTATAGGGAATAGGGCTGTAGTATTAAGTAGTGTATAGGGAATAGGGCTGTAGTATTAAGTAGTGTATAGGGAATAGGGTGCCATCTGGAACACTGTTTGAGACAGGGTAATAAAAGGATAGAACACCATGACTCAGCACTTTAGACCTCCATTTAATTTCAGCTGAATGCAATGTCTCCCCTTTCCTCCACCCCCTCGCGGAGGAGGGGAGAAGAGGGGGAGGAGAAGGGCAGGAGGGGAGGAGGAGAGAAGAAGATGTGGAGGAAAGAGGAGGAGGAGGAGAGAAGAAGAGGAGGTGGAGGGGGGGAGAGAAGTGGGGTAGGAGGGGAGGGGGATAGAAGAGGAGGCAGAGAGAAGGAGGAGATAAGAGGGAGAGGAGGGGAGGACGGGAGGAGGAGAGAATAGGAGGCCGAGGGGAGGAGGAGAGAAGAGGAGGTGGGGGGAGAGAAGAGGCGGAGGAGGGGAGGAGGAGAGGAGGAGAGGAGGAGAGAAGAGGAGGTGGGGGGGAGAGAAGAGGCGGAGGAGGGGAGGAGGAGAGGAGGAGAGGAGGAGAGAAGAGGAGGTGGGGGGAGAGAAGAGGCAGAGGAGGGGAGGAGGAGAGGAGGAGAGGAGGAGAGAAGAGGAGGCGGAGGGGAGGAGGAGAGAAGAGGTGGAGGGGGGGAGGAGGAGAGAAGATGGGGAGGAGGGGAGGAGGAGAGGATTCAACTCACTCAGGATAGTAGACACCATACATTCTGAGTATGTTGTCTATCACTGGCAGCACCATATCACCAGGTAACATTCTGAGTATGTTGTCTATCAGCACCATATCACCAGGTAACATTCTGAGTATGTTGTCTAACAGCACCATATCACCAGGTAACATTCTGAGTATGTTGTCTATCACTAGCAGCACCATATCACCAGGTAACATTCTGAGTATGTTGTCTATCAGCACCATATCACCAGGTAACATTCTGAGTATGTTGTCTATCACTACCATATCACTAGGTAACATTCTGAGTATGTTGTCTATCACTAGCAGCACCATATCACCAGGTAACATTCTGAGTATGTTGTCTATCAGCATCATATCACCAGGTATCATTCTGAGTATGTTGTCTATCACTACCATATCACTAGGTATCATTCTGAGTATGTTGTCTATCACTAGCAGCACCATATCACCAGGTAACATTCTGAGTATGTTGTCTATCACTAGCAGCACCATATCACCAGGTAACATTCTGAGTATGTTGTCTAGCAGCACCATTTCACCAGGTAACATTCTGAGTATGTTGTCTATCACTAGCAGCACCATATCACCAGGTAACATTCTGAGTATGTTGTCTATCACTAGCAGCACCATATCACCAGGTATCATTCTGAGTATGTTGTCTATCACTAGCAGCACCATATCACCAGGTAACATTCTGAGTATGTTGTCTATCACTAGCAGCACCATATCACCAGGTAACATTCTGAGTATGTTGTCTAGCAGCACCATTTCACCAGGTATCATTCTGAGTATGTTTAAATGTATTTGGGAAATAAAGGTGACTCTGATTATTACTCATTTTCAGCTAGAAAATCTTTCCAGCTGCAGGGCAGCGCCCTTTATCTCTGCAATCCTTAGGAGAGAGAGAGAAGGGAAATGACAGACAGTCCTTAGGATAGAGGAGGAGTGGATTTCTTTCTCGGTCAGGGAAGGAGGGAGGGAGAGGAGGGAGAAAATGAGGGGAGAGGGTGAGGGAGATGGGAGAGGGATGATATTCCTTTGAAGTGGGCGGCGGCTGAGATATTAAATTATTGAGTTGTAAGAGATTAAAGTTTCAGAAGCTCATTTGACCATTTCCTCCCTGCCTTGTCACTTGGAGGCAGAAGAAGTTAGTATGCACTATAGAGTCAGGCTGGCTGGGAGGTTGATGAAGTGTCTGTGAGTCACTACCTTTATATGCCATTTAGCAGACGCTTTTATCCAAAGCGACTTACAGTCATGTGTGCATACATTCTACGTATGGGTGGTCCCGGGGATTGAACCCACTTCCCTGGCGTTACAAGCGCCATGCTCTACCAACTGAGCTACCATGTTGTTATGTTGATGCCATGTTGTTATGTTGTGTTGATACCATGTTGTTATGTTGATACCATGTTGTTATGTTCACGAGCTTGGAGGGTACTATGGTGTTGAATTCCGAGCTGTAGTCGATGAACAGCATTCTCACATAGGTATTCCTCTTGTCCAGATGGGTTAGGGCAGTATGCAGTGTGGTTGAGATTGCATCGTCTGTGGACCTGTTTGGGCGGTAAGCAAATTGGAGTGGGTCTAGGGTGTCAGGTAGGGTGGAGGTGATATGGTCCTTGACTAGTCTCTCAAAGCACTTCATGATGACAGAAGTGAGTGCTACGGGGCGGTAGTCGTTTTGCTCAGTTACCTTAGCTTTCTTGGAACAGGAACAATGGTGGCCCTCTTGAAGCATGTGGGAACAGCAGACTTGTATAGGGATTGATTGAATATGTCCGTAAACACACTGGCCAGCTGGTCTGCGCATGCTCTGAGGGCGCGGCTGGGGATGCCGTCTGGGCCTGCAGCCTTGCTAGGGTTAACACGTTTAAATGTTTTACTCACCTCGGCTGCAGTGAAGGAGAGTACGCATGTTTTCGTTGCAGGCCGTGTCAATGGCACTGTATTGTCCTCAAAGCGGGCAAAAAAGTTATTTAGTCTGCCTGGGAGCAAGACATCCTGGTCCGTGACTGGGCTGGTTTTCTTCTTGTAGTCCGTGATTGACTGTAGACCATGCCACATACCTCTTTTGTCTGAGCCGTTGAATTGAGATTCTACTTAGTCTCTATACTGACGCTTAGCTTGTTTGATAGCCTTGCGGAGGGAATAGCTGCACTGTTTGTATTCGGTCATGTTACCAGTCACCTTGCCCTGATTAAAAGCAGTGGTTCGCGCTTTCAGTTTCGCGCGAATGCTGCCATCAATCCACGGTTTCTGGTTAGGGAATGTTTTAATCGTTACTATGGGAACGACATCTTCAACGCACGTTCTAATGAACTCGCACACCGAATCAGTGTATTCGTCAATGTTGTTACCTGACGCAATACGAAACATATCCCAGTCCACGTGATGGAAACAGTCTTGGAGTGTGGAGTCAGCTTGGTCGGACCAGCGTTGGACAGACCTCAGCGTGGGAGCTTCTTGTTTTAGTTTCTGTCTGTAGGCAGGGATCAACAAAATGGAGTCGTGGTCAGCTTTTCCGAAAGGAGGGCGGGGCAGGGCCTTATATGCGTTGCGGAAGTTAGAGTAACAATGATCCAAGGTTTTTCCAGCCCTGGTTGCGCAATCGATATGCTGATACAATTTAGGGAGTCTTGTTTTCAGATTAGCCTTGTTAAAATCTCCAGCTACAATGAATGCAGCCTCAGGATGTATGGATTCCAGTTTGCAAAGAGTCAAATAAAGTTCGTTCAGAGCCATCGATGTGTCTGCTTGGGGGGAATATATACGGCCGTGATTATAATCGAAGAGAATTCTCTTGGTAGATAATGCGGTCGACATTTGATTGTGAGGAATTCTAAATCAGGTGAACAGAAGGATTTGAGTTCCTGTATGTTTCTTTGATCACACCACGTCTCGTTAGCCATAAGACATACGCCCCCGCCCCTCTTCTTACCAGAAAGATGTTTGTTTCTGTCGGCGCGATGCTTGGAGAAATCCGCTGGCTGCACCGCCTCCGATAGCGTCTCTCCAGTGAGCCATGTTTCCGTGAAGCAAAGAACGTTACAGTCTCTGATGTCCCTCTGGGATGCTACCCTTGCTCGGATTTCATCAACCTTGTTGTCAAGAGACTGGACATTGGCGAGAAGAATGCTAGGGAGTGGTGCACGATGTGCCCGTCTCCGGAGTCTGACCAGAAGACAGCCTCGTTTCCCTCTTTTACAGAGTCGTTTTTTTGGGGGTCCCGGCTGGGATCCATTCCGTTGTCCTGGTTGAAAGGCAGAACACAGGATCCGCGTCGCGAAAATCATATTCTTGGTCGTACTGATGGTGAGTTTACGCTGATCTTATATTCAGTAGATCTTCTCGACTGTATGTAATGAAACCTAAGATGACCTGGGGTACTAATGTAAGAAATAACACGTAAAAAAACTAAAAACTGCGAAGCGAGGCGGCCATCTCTGTCGGCGCCGTGTGAGTCTTTCTGGGTAAGTCTCAAAGAGCTTTGCACACCTGGATAACATATCAGACCAAATGTACCGGATTTATGTACAGAATAATACAAAATGCTCTGAGACCAGGTTGTGATAAACAATCTAGCTGTAATTAATAACTTCATCATGCTCAACGGGATATTCAATGTTTGCTTTTTATTTGAGTTTTACCCATCTACCAATAGGTGACCTTTGCGAGACATTGGACAACCTACCTGGTCTTTGTGGTTGAATCTGTGTTTGAAATTCTTTGCTCAACTGAGGGACCTTACAGATAATTTGATGTGTGTGGAACAGAGGTGAAGTAGTCATTCAAAATCACATTAATGTCACAGATCCCTCTGGAACTGTCATTGCTCACACCTGGCCCCTATTCCCACACCTGGCCCCTATTCCCACACCTGGCCCCTATTCCCACACCTGGCCCCTATTCCCACACCTGGCCCCTATTCCCACACCTGGTCCCTATTCCCACACCTGGTCCCTATTCCCACACCTGGCCCCTATTCCCACACCTGGCCCCTATTCCCACACCTGGTCCCTATTCCCACACCTGGTCCCTATTCCCACACCTGGCTCCTATTCCCACACCTGGCCCCTATTCCTACACCTGGCCCCTATTCCCACACCTGGCCCCTATTCCCACACCTGGCCCCTATTCCCACACCTGGCCCCTATTCCCACACCTGGCCACTATTCCCACACCTGGCCCCTATTCCCACACCTGGCCCCTATTCCCACACCTGGTCCCTATTCCCACACCTGGTCCCTATTCCCACACCTGGCCCCTATTCCCACACCTGGCCCCTATTCCCACACCTGGCCCCTATTCCCACACCTGGTCCCTATTCCCACACCTGGTCCCTATTCCCACACCTGGTCCAAATTCCCACACCTGGCCCCTATTCCCACACCTGGTCCCTATTCCCACACCTGGTCCCTATTCCCACACCTGGCCCCTATTCCCACACCTGGTCCCTATTCCCACACCTGGCCCCTATTCCCACACCTGGCCCCTATTCCTACACCTGGCCCCTATTCCCACACCTGGCCCATATTCCTACACCTGGTCCCTATTCCCACACCTGGCCCCTATTCCCACAACTGGTCCCTATTCCCACACCTGGTCCCTATTCCCACACCTGGCCCCTATTCCCACACCTGGTCCCTATTCCCACACCTGGCCCCTATTCCCACACCTGGTCCCTATTCCCACACCTGGCCCCTATTCCCACACCTGGCCCATATTCCCACACCTGGCCCCTATTCCCACACCTGGCCCCTATTCCCACACCTGGCCCCTATTCCCACACCTGGCCCCTATTCCCACACCTGGCCCCTATTCCCACACCTGGCCCCTGTTCCCACTCCTGGCCCCTGTTCCCACACCTGGCCCCTATTCCCACTCCTGGCCCCTGTTCCCACACCTGGCCCCTATTCCCACACCTGGCCCCTGTTCCCACACCTGGCCCCTATTCCCACACCTGGCCCCTATTCCCACACCTGGTCCCTATTCCCACACCTGGCCCCTATTCCCACACCTGGCCCCTATTCCCACACCTGGCCCCTATTCCCACACCTGGCCCCTATTCCCACACCTGGCCCCTATTCCTACACCTGGCCCCTATTCCCACACCTGGCCCCTATTCCCACACCTGGCCCCTATTCCCACACCTGGTCCCTATTCCCACACCTGGTCCCTATTCCCACACCTGGCCCCTATTCCCACACCTGGTCCCTATTCCCACACCTGGCCCCTATTCCCACACCTGGTCCCTATTCCCACACCTGGCCCCTATTCCCACACCTGGCCCCTATTCCCACACCTGGCCCCTATTCCCACACCTGGCCCCTATTCCCACACCTGGCCACTGTTCCCACACCTGGCCCCTATTCCCACACCTGGCCCCTGTTCCCAATGATTGTATTTATATATATGTGCCCTTTGTTCACCATAGTGGGGGGTCCATTATTGTTACTATGTCCGTTGGTGCGTGTAAGTACCTGTGCTGTGTGTTTTGGGCTTTCGTGCCATTGTGGATTGCGCAGATGATTACGCCCAGGATTCAGCCCTGTGATTTTGTTACGCCTTCGTCTCCGTGCCCTTACAAGGCACGCCGTTATTTGGGGTATAATTTTTTGGGAAAATATTACGCATTCCTGCGTCTGTCTCATGATCCTTCATGCCAACGTGACAGTTAAACAATATCATAGCACACAGAGTCCATGCAACTTATTTTGTGACTTGTAAGGGACATTTTTACTCCTGAACTTATCTAGGATTTAAAGTATTTCAGATATACATACAACTCGCTGTTGGCTGGGCTCCCTGCCTGTGCCATTAAACCCCTACAACTCATCCAGAACGCCGCAGCCTGTCTAGTGTTCAACCTTCCCAAGTTCTCTCACGTCACCCCGCTCCTCCGCTCTCTCCACTGGCTTCCAGTTGAAGCTCGCATCCGCTACAAGACCATGGTGCTTGCCTACGGAGCTGTGAAACGGCACCTCAGTACCTCCAGGCTCTGATCAGGCCCTACACCCAAATAAGGGCACTGCGTTCATCCACCTCTGGCCTGCTCGCCTCCCTACCACTGAGGAAGTACAGTTCCTGCTCAGCTCAGTCAAAACTGTTCGCTGCTCTGGCTCCCCAATGGTGGAACAAACTCCCTCACGACGCCAGGACAGCGGAGTCAATCACCACCTTCCGGAGACACCTGAAACCCCACCTCTTTAAGGAATACCTAGGATAGGATAAAGTAATCCTTCTCACCCCCCCTCCCCCCCTTAAAATATTTAGATGCACTATTGTAAAGTGGTTGTTCCACTGGATGTCATAAGGTGAATGCACCAATTTGTAAGTCGCTCTGGATAAGAGCGTCTGCTAAATGACTTAAATGTAAATGTAAATGTAAGTCCTATCTGATCTGATCAAATGCCTGGTTCATTTGTCTTGTTGTAATAATCCATCATCTCAAGAAGCCTTTAGATGCTGTGTCCTATGAATGTCCCTTCCAAGAAACCGGTTTCTTAATTTCTGTGAGCCTGATTAGTTTAGTTGCACAGGGCTCGGCTGATTGGTGGAGAAGTAGCCTGATTAGTTTAGTTGCACAGGGCTCGGCTGATTGGTGGAGAAGTAGGCTGATTAGTTTAGTTGCACAGGGCTCTGCTGATTGGTGGAGAAGTAGGCTGATTAGTTTAGTTGCACAGGGCTCTGCTGATTGGTGGAGAAGTAGGCTGATTAGTTTAGTTGCACAGGGCTAGGCTGATTGGTGGAGAAGTAGCCTGATTAGTTTAGTTGCACAGGGCTAGGCTGATTGGTGGAGAAAGTAGCCTGATTAGGGCTAGGCTGATTAGTTTACTTGCACAGGGCTAGGCTGATTAGTTTAGTTGTGCAGGGCTAGGCTGATTAGTTTAGTTGCACAGGGCTCGGCTGATTGGTGGAGAAGTAGCCTGATTAGTTTAGTTGCACAGGGCTAGGCTGATTGGTGGAGAAGTAGGCTGATTAGTTTAGTTGCACAGGGCTAGGCTGATTAGTTTAGTTGCACAGGGCTCGGCTGATTGGTGGAGAAGTAGCCTAATTAGTTTAGTTGCACAGGGCTAGGCTGATTAGTTTAGTTGCACAGGGCTCGGCTGATTGGTGGAGAAGTAGCCTGATTAGTTTAGTTGCACAGGGCTCTGCTGATTGGTGGAGAAGTAGGCTGATTAGTTTAGTTGCACAGGGCTCTGCTGATTGGTGGAGAAGTAGGCTGATTAGTTTAGTTGCACAGGGCTAGGCTGATTGGTGGAGAAGTAGCCTGATTAGTTTAGTTGCACAGGGCTAGGCTGATTGGTGGAGAAAGTAGCCTGATTAGGGCTAGGCTGATTAGTTTACTTGCACAGGGCTAGGCTGATTAGTTTAGTTGTGCAGGGCTAGGCTGATTAGTTTAGTTGCACAGGGCTCGGCTGATTGGTGGAGAAGTAGCCTGATTAGATTAGTTGCACAGGGCTAGGCTGATTGGTGGAGAAGTAGGCTGATTAGTTTAGTTGCACAGGGCTAGGCTGATTAGTTTAGTTGCACAGGGCTCGGCTGATTGGTGGAGAAGTAGCCTAATTAGTTTAGTTGCACAGGGCTAGGCTGATTAGTTTAGTTGCGCAGGGCTCGGCTGATTGGTGGAGAAGTAGCCTAATTAGTTTAGTTGCACGGGGCTCGGCTGATTGGTGGAGAAGTAGCCTGATTAGTTTAGTTGCACAGGGCTCGGCTGATTGGTGGAGAAGTAGCCTAATTAGTTTAGTTGCACAGGGCTAGGCTGATTAGTTTAGTTGCACAGGGCTAGGCTGATTGGTGGAGAAGTAGCCTGATTAGTTTAGTTGCACAGGGCTCGGCTGATTGGTGGAGAAGTAGCCTGATTAGTTTAGTTTAGTTGCACAGGGCTAGGCTGATAAGTTTAGTTGCACAGGGCTAGGCTGATTAGTTTAGTTGCACAGGGCTAGGCTGATTGGTGGAGAAGTAGCCTAATTAGTTTAGTTACACAGGGCTCGGCTGATTGGTGGAGAAGTAGGCTGATTAGTTTAGTTGCACAGGGCTCGGCTGATTGGTGGAGAAGTAGCCTGATTAGTTTAGTTGCACAGGGCTCGGCTGATTGGTGGAGAAGTAGGCTGATTAGTTTAGTTGCACAGGGCTCGGCTGATTGGTGGAGAAGTAGCCTGATTAGTTTAGTTGCACAGGGCTCGGCTGATTAGTTTAGTTGCACAGGGCTCGGCTGATTGGTGGAGAAGTAGCCTGATTAGTTTAGTTGCACAGGGCTCGGCTGATTGGTGGAGAAGTAGGCTGATTAGTTTAGTTGCACAGGGCTAGGCTGATTAGTTTAGTTGCGCAGGGCTAGGCTGATTAGTTTAGTTGCACAGGGCTAGGCTGATTAGTTTAGTTGCGCAGGGCTCGGCTGATTGGTGGAGAAGTAGCCTGATTAGTTTAGTTGCACAGGGCTCGGCTGATTGGTGGAGAAGTAGGCTGATTAGTTTAGTTGCACAGGGCTCGGCTGATTGGTGGAGAAGTAGCCTGATTAGTTTAGTTGCACAGGGCTCGGCTGATTAGTTTAGTTGCGCAGGGCTAGGCTGATTAGTTTACTTGCACAGGGCTAGGCTGATTAGTTTAGTTGCACAGGGCTAGGCTGATTAGTTTAGTTGCACAGGGCTCGGCTGATTGGTGGAGAAGTAGGCTGATTAGTTTAGTTGCACAGGGCTCGGCTGATTGGTGGAGAAGTAGGCTGATTAGTTTAGTTGCACAGGGCTAGGCTGATTAGTTTAGTTGCACAGGGCTAGGCTGATTAGTTTAGTTGCACAGGGCTAGGCTGATTAGTTTAGTTGCACAGGGCTAGGCTGATTGGTGGAGAAGTAGCCTGATGAGTTTAGTTGCACAGGGCTCGGCTGATTGGTGGAGAAGTAGGCTGATTAGTTTAGTTGCACAGGGCTAGGCTGATTAGTTTAGTTGCACAGGGCTAGGCTGATTAGTTTAGTTGCACAGGGCTAGGCTGATTAGTTTAGTTGCACAGGGCTAGGCTGATTGGTGGAGAAGTAGCCTGATGAGTTTAGTTGCACAGGGCTCGGCTGATTGGTGGAGAAGTAGGCTGATTAGTTTAGTTGCACAGGGCTCGGCTGATTAGTTTAGTTGCACAGGGCTCGGCTGATTGGTGGAGGAGTAGCCTGATTAGTTTAGTTGCACAGGGCTCGGCTGATTGGTGGAGAAGTAGGCTGATTAGTTTAGTTGCACAGGGCTCGGCTGATTGGTGGAGAAGTAGGCTGATTAGTTTAGTTGCACAGGGCTAGGCTGATTAGTTTAGTTGCGCAGGGCTAGGCTGATTAGTTTAGTTGCACAGGGCTAGGCTGATTAGTTTAGTTGCACAGGGCTCGGCTGATTGGTGGAGAAGTAGCCTGATTAGTTTAGTTGCACAGGGCTCGGCTGATTGGTGGAGAAGTAGGCTGATTAGTTTAGTTGCACAGGGCTCGGCTGATTGGTGGAGAAGTAGGCTGATTAGTTTAGTTGCACAGGGCTCGGCTGATTGGTGGAGAAGTAGGCTGATTAGTTTACTTGCACAGGGCTAGGCTGATTAGTTTAGTTGCGCAGGGCTAGGCTGATTAGTTTAGTTGCACAGGGCTAGGCTGATTGGTGGAGAAGTAGCCTGATTAGTTTAGTTGCACAGGGCTAGGCTGATTAGTTTAGTTACACAGGGCTAGGCTGATTGGTGGAGAAGTAGCCTGATTAGTTTAGTTGCACAGGGCTAGGCTGATTAGTTTAGTTACACAGGGCTAGGCTGATTGGTGGAGAAGTAGCCTGATTAGTTTAGTTGCACAGGGCTAGGCTGATTAGTTTAGTTGTGCAGGGCTAGGCTGATTGGTTTAGTTGCGCAGGGCTAGGCTGATTGGTGGAGGGGGTTCAGGGAGGCCTGGGAGTTATGCCCTAATTTGTCAACAGGTGTGTGTAGGAGGAGATGTTGAAGTGGGTGTGGGACAGACAACTGTGTGTAGGAGGAGATGATGAAGTGGGTGTGGGACAGACAACTGTGTTTAGGAGGAGATGTTGAAGTGGGTGTGGGACAGACAACTGTGTGTAGGAGGAGATGTTGAAGTGGGTGTGGGACAGACAACTGTGTGTAGGAGGAGATGATGAAGTGGGTGTGGGACAGACAACTGTGTGTAGGAGGAGATGTTGAAGTGGGTGTGGGACAGACAACTGTGTGTAGGAGGAGATGATGAAGTGGGTGTGGGACAGACAACTGTGTGTAGGAGGAGATGTTGAAGTGGGTGTGGGACAGACAACTGTGCGTGCACAGGGGTGTACATGTTTGTCTAGGATACCAGTAAATTAAACGTCTCAGCTTACCTGGCTCAACCGTTGACCGTGGGAAAGAATGTCTGTTCATTTGACTGTAATTATGGTGTCATGAGGGGTGTGTGTCATGAGGGGTGTCATGAGGGGTGTGGTGTCATGAGGGGTGTGGTGTCATGAGGGGTGTGGTGTCATGAGGGGTGTGGTGTCATGAATGAATGGAGATCCAACTATGGTCAGGTGGTACATACCTTCCCAGGAAGATGACAGAACAGATACACACCTTTACATTGTACCGTTGATAATCTCACCTGGGAAATTCACTTCTTTTCCTGAAAGAATATGAGTCGTGACCTCATCTGTGCCTCAGGAGGTTCAGTGGTAAGTTGACTAATGCTGCATGGAAGGTGAAGTATTTTGTGTAAAAGGTCATTCACAAATGTTAATGACTGTTTCTGGGGACGTAATAATAATAAAAAAATAATCATCACTTAAGTTAAAACAACAACTGTCTGTCGAGGATATCTTGCTCTCTCAGCTTTGCCTTCACTATTTTTCTCAAAACATGTAATCAATCAGTAATCTGTCTTTGTGACCTGATGTCAGTCTTCAGTAAGACTGATCTTTGATCCCAGTCCCCAATCCATAACCTCCCTAACCATGTCACATGACTTCTCTATTGTCTTTGCTAAACCAAGCGTGTCAACCACCCTGTCACGCCAACACTGGCCATGTCCCAACTGGTGCCCTACTCCCTATATAGTGCACTACTTTTGGCCAGGGCCTGTAGGGAATAGGGTGCCATTTGGGATGAAACCATGTCTACGTACTCTTTCTCAGGCCATGGGGGAACCAGGGTTCTCTTTCACATTGACAGTTAGAACAATAACACTTATATGTCATACTGACAGTTAGAACAATAACACTTATCTGTCATACTGACAGTTAGAACAATAACACTTATCTGTCATACTGACAGTTAGAACAATAACACTTATCTGTCATACTGACAGTTAGAACAATAACACTTATCTGTCATACTGACAGTTAGAACAATAACACTTATCTGTCATACTGACAGTTAGAACAATAACACTTATCTGTCATACTGACAGTTAGAACAATAACACTTATCTGTCATACTGACAGTTAGAACAATAACACTTATCTGTCATACTGACAGTTAGAACAATAACACTTATCTGTCATACTGACAGTTAGAACAATAACACTTATCTGTCATACTGACAGTTAGAACAATAACACGTATCTGTCATACTGACAGTTAGAACAATAACACTTATCTGTCATACTGACAGTCAGAACAATAACACTTATCTGTCATACTGACAGTTAGAACAATAACACGTATCTGTCATACTGACAGTTAGAACAATAACACTTATCTGTCATACTGACAGTTGAACAATAACGTTAGGTTTATAAACATGTCAAATCTGTTTATCTATTACTGTATCTGTCCTTATTATAGACACAGCCTGACCAGCAGTCACTTTACTGAAGACAAATCCTACTGAACAGGACAGAATTCAACGCGACTGAACCGTCATCAATGGGAGACATTTACAATGTGGAGCCAGAGATCTTGGATGTGACTGAGCTGTAAATAATGTAAGTTATTCATATGTAGGACAGGAAAAAGACTTCAGAATAGTGCTGTCGTGTCAAACAGATGAATAAAAATAACAGTCAGTTGTGTGGAAAAACCCAGCTATAAATAGCACCATTCTGTTACTCCCAGATGGCCCAGTGATCCTAGAGGACAATTAATCTAGTGACACACTTTTGAAAACTAAAATAGATAAATATCCAACGTAATGCTAATAGTGTTGGTAGTCCAACTCAGAGCCCAGATAATGAAATTAAAAATGTTATTGGTTTTTCATACACAGTGGTTCCTGCTAAAGAAGTAATAACATGATAACTGCCAGACAGAGGAAAAAGAGTCTGTCAACCAGCCATCCAGACAGCCAGTCAACCAATCATCCAGCCAGACAGCCTGTCAACCAATCATCCAGCCAGACAGCCAGACAGACAACCAGCCAGCCAGCCAGACAGCCAGACAGACAACCAGCCAGCCAGGCAGCCAGTCAGCCAGCCAGTCTGTCAGTCAACCAATCATCCAGCCAGACAGCCTGTCTACCAGTCAGCCAGACAGCCAGTCAACCAGTCAGTCAGCCAGACAGCCAGTCAGCCAGCCATACTGCCAGTCAACCACTCAGCCAGACAGCCAGTCAACCAGTCAGTCAGCCAGACAGCCAGTCAACAAGTAACTGAGTCAGCCAGACAATCAGTTAATCAGTAGCTCAGTCAGCCAGACAGTCAGCCAGACAGACAACCAGCTAGCCAGCCAGTCAGCCAGACAGACAGACAACCAGCCAGCCAGCCAGCCAGCCAGCCAGACAGTCAGCCAGACAGACAACCAGCCAGCCAGCCAGTCAGACAGTCAGCCAGACTGACAACCAGCCAGCCAGTCAGCCAGCCAGCCAGACAACCAGCCAGCCAGACAGACAGTCAGCCAGACAGACAGCCAGACAGACAGTCAGCCAGACAGACAGACAGCCAGACAACCAGCCTGCCAGGCAGCCAGCCAGTCAGTCAGTCAACCAGTCAGTCAGTCAGACAGCCAGTCAACCAGTCAGTCAGCCAGACAGCCAGTCAACCATTCAGTCAGTCAGCCAGCCAGTCAGTCAGCCATACAGCCAGTCAACCAGTCAGTCAGCCAGACAGCCAGTCAACCATTCAGTCAGTCAGCCAGCCAGTCAGTCAGCCAAACAGCCAGTCAACCAGTCAGCCAGCCAGAAAGCCAGTCAGCCAGCCAGTGAGCCAGTCAACCAGTCAGTCAGTCAGCCAGCCAGCCAGACAGTCAGCCAGTCAACCAGTCAACTAGTAACTGAGTCGGCCAGACAGCCAGTCAACCAGTCAGTCAGCCAGACAGTCAGTCAGTCAACCAGTAGCTCAGTCAGCCAGACATCCAGTCAACCAGTAACTGAGTCAGACAGTCAGTCAGTCAACTAGTAACCTAGTCAGCCAGACAGACAGTCAGTCAGCCAGTAACTCAGTCAGACAGACAGACAGACAGCTAATCAATCGGTATTTAAGTCAGCCAGCCAGACAGCCAGTCAACCAGACAGCAGCCAACCAGCCAGCCAGCCAGGAAGTCAGCCAGCCAGTCATGATTGAGTACTACTCTGTTCAGGTATACTGTGATTTTGCTGTGATCTGATAGGGGTGTCAGTGGACTGACTGTGAACGCTCTGAGAGACTCTGGGTTGAGGTCAGTTATAAAGTAGTCTATAGTACTACTGCTAAGAGATGAGCTATAGGTGTACCTACCATAGGAGTCTCCTCGAAGCCTACCATTGACTATGTACAGACCCAGCGTGCAACAGAGCTGCAGGAGTTGTGACCCATTTTTGTTGGTTGTTTTGTCATAGTTGTGTATAGGGGGGCATATTTGGGAAGGAATACTGTCACCTTTAGGTAGGTGTTTGTCCCCCTGTGTGCTGAGGGTGTCAGGTTCTTGTCCAGTTCTGGCATGTAGGTCACCACAGACTAGTACATGTCCATGGGCCTGGAAATGATTGATTTCGCCCTCCAGGATGGAGAAGCTGTCTTCATTAAAGTATGGGGATTCTAGTGGGGGGGTATAGGTAGCACACAGGAGGACATTTTTCTCTGTTGAGATCATTTCCTTTTGAATTTCTAGCCAAATGTAAAATGTTCCTGTTTTGACTTATTTAGTAGAGAGGGTTAGGTCTGCTCTACTCCAAATTATACCAAATTAGTTTCACACCTGGTAGTTTGGTGGATGGTACTACCAGCTCTCTGTAACCTAGAGGGCAACCAGTGGGTCCATCTCCTCTATACCACCCACCTGGTAGTGTGGTGGATGGGACTACCAGCTCTCTGTAACCTAGAGGGCAACCAGTGGGTCCATCTCCTCTATACCACCCACCTGGTAGTGTGGTGGATGGGACTACCAGCTCTCTGTAACCTAGAGGGCAACCAGTGGGTCCATCTCCTCTATACCACCCACCTGGTAGTGTGGTGGATGGGACTACCAGCTCTCTGTAACCTAGAGGGCAACCAGTGGGTCCATCTCCTCTATACCACCCACCTGGTAGTGTGGTGGATGGGACTACCAGCTCTCTGTAACCGAGAGGGAAACCAGTGGGTCCATCTCCTCTATACCACCCACCTGGTAGTGTGGTGGATGGGACTACCAGCTCTCTGTAACCTAGAGGGCAACCAGTGGGTCCATCTCCTCTATACCACCCACCTGGTAGTGTGGTGGATGGGACTACCAGCTCTCTGTAACCTAGAGGGCAACCAGTGGGTCCATCTCCTCTATACCACCAACCTGGTAGTGTGGTGGATGGGACTACCAGCTCTCTGTAACCTAGAGGGCAACCAGTGGGTCCATCTCCTCTATACCACCCACCTGGTAGTGTGGTGGATGGGACTACCAGCTCTCTGTAACCTAGAGGGCAACCAGTGGGTCCGTCTCCTCTATACCACCCACCTGGTAGTGTGGTGGATGGGACGACCAGCTCTCTGTAACCTAGAGGGAAACCAGTGGGTCCGTCTCTTCTATTCCATGTTTCTTGTAGGATGACAATGTCTGTATTTCCAATTTCTTTGATGAAGACCAGGTTCCTGCTCTTTAGGCCAAAGGCAGACTTCAGACTGTCACGTTCTGACCTTAGTTCCTTTGTTATGTCTTTGTTTTAGTTTGGTCAGGGCGTGAGTTGGGGTGGGTAGTCTGTTCTTTTTTCTATGTTGTATTTATGTGTTTGGCCTGGTATGGTTCTCAATCAGAGGCAAGTGTTGTTCATTGTCTCTGATTGAGAATCATACTTAGGTAGCCTTTTCCCACCTGTGTTTTGTGGGTGATTCTTTTCTGTTTTAGTGTTTTACGCACCTTACAGGACTGTTTCGGTTTTCGTTTATTTTCACATTGTTATTTTGTATTTGAGTGTTCAGTAAAATAAATTAGCATGAACACACCACGCTGCACATTGGTCCGACATTTCATACTCCTCGACGAAGAATTCCGTAACAGAATCACCCACCAACCAAGGACCAAGCAGCATGGTATCGGGCAGCAGCGATCTCCGGACTCGTGGACATGGGAGCAGATACTTGACGGCAAGGGACCCTGATCACAGGCTGGGGAATATTGCCGCCCCAAGGCAGAGCTGGAGGCAGCGAAAGCTGAGGGGCGGCGATATGAGGAGGCAGCACGGCAATGCGAGAATCACTAGAGGCAGCCCCCAAAAAATGCTGGGAGGGGGGACAAGGGGAGTGTGGCAGAGTCACGTTGGAGACCTGAGCCCACTCCTCGTGCTTACCAGAAGAAGCGCAGTACTGGTCAGGTTGGAAACCTGAGCCCACTTCTCGTGCTTACCAGAAGAAGCACAGTACTGGTCAGGTTGGAGACCTGAGCCCACTCCTCGTGCTTACCAGAAGAAGCACAGTACTGGTCAGGTTGGAGACCTGAGCCCACTCCTCGTGCTTACCAGAAGAAGCGCAGTACTGGTCAGGTTGGAAACCTGAGCCCACTCCTCGTGCTTACCAGAAGAAGCACAGTACTGGTCAGGTTGGAGACCTGAGCCCACTTCTCGTGCTTACAAGAAGATGCACAGTACTGGTCAGGCACCGTATTATGCAGTCAAACGCACGGTGTCGCCAGTACGCGCTCACAGCTATAGGCCAGCCCCGCGCAAGTGCCAAGCGAGAGGGGGCGTCCAGCCAGGGCGTGTTGTGCCAGCCCAGCGTGTTTGATCTCCGGTATGCCGTTTCGGCCCAGGGTATCCTGCGCCGGTGCTGCGCTCTGTGTCTCTGGGGCGCTGGGAGGGTGCAGTGCATTCTATGCCTGCACTCCGCCCGTGCCGGGTGAATGTGGGTATTGAGCCTAAGGGAGTGGTGCGAGTGGTATGCACCAGATCTCAAGTGCTCACCCACACCCCGGTTCAACCTGTGCCTGCACTCTGGAGGGTCCGGGCTAAAGGGGTCATCCAGCCTAGAGGAGTGGTGCCAAAGCTGCGCACCAGGGCTCCAGTGCTCCTCCACAGCCCGGTCCATCCGGTGCCTCCTCCACGCACCAGGCATCCTGAAGGTCTCCCCAGCCTGGTGGGTCCTGTGGCAGCCCCACGTACCAGGCTGTCTCTCCGTCTCCTCCCTCCAGGTCCGCCCGTCTGTCCTGAGCTGCCAGAGCCGCCCATCAGTCAGGAGCTGCCAGAGCCGCCCATCAGTCAGGAGCTGCCAGAGCCGCCCATCAGTCTGGAGCTGCCAGAGCCGCCCGGCAGTCAGGAGCTGCCAGAGCCGCCCGTCAATCAGGAGCCGCCCTTCACTCCGGTGCTGCCGGAATTGCCCTTCACTCCGGTGCTGCCGGAATTGCCCTTCACTCCGGCGCTGCCGGAGTCTCCCACCTGTCTGGCGCTGCCGGAGTCTCCCACCTGTCCGGTGCTGCCGGAATCTCCCATCCATTCGGGACCCGCGGCAAGGGTCCCCAGTCCGTGGTCGGTGGCGAGGGTCGCCACTCTAAAGGCACCACGGAGGCGGGTAAAGACTATGGTGGAGTGGGGTCCACATCCCGCACCAGAGCCGCCACCGCGGACAGACGCCCAGCTGGAGTCTGCACCTTTGGGGGGACTGTTCCTTTGTTATGTCTTTGTTTTAGTTTGGTCGGGGCGTGAGTTGGGGTAGGTAGTCTATGTTCTTTTGTCTATGTTGTGTTTATGTGTTTGGCCTGGTATAGTTCTCAATCAGAGGCAGGTGTCGTTTGTTGTTTCGGTTTTCGTTTATTTTCAAGTTGTTATTTTGTATTTGAGTGTTCAGTAAAATAAATGATCATGAACACACCACGCTGCACATTGGTCCAACATTTCATACTCCACATCAGAGGAGGACGAAGAATTCCGTTACACAGACCTTGTATATTCAATCAATCAATCAAATTGACCAAAAAAGCCATTTTTACATTAGCCGATGTCACAAAGTGCTGTACAGAACACCAGCTTAAAACCCCAAACAATGCCTCCTATCCCCCCCTTCCTCCTATCCCTCCTTCCCTTCCTCATATCCCTTCCTCCTACTCCTCCCTTCCTTCCTCCTACTCCTCCCTTCCTTCCTCCTATCCTCCTTCCCTTCCTCCTATCCCTCCCTCCCTTCCTCATATCCTTCCTCCTATCCTCCTTCCCTTCCTCCTATCCCTCCCTCCCTTCCTCCTAACCCTCCCTTCTTCCTATCCCATCCATCCCTCCATTCCTCATATCCTTCCATCCGAACCTTCCTCCTATCCCTCGCTTCCTTCGTTCCTCCTATCCCTCTCTCGTTTCCTCCTATCCCTCCCTCCCTCGTTTCCTCCTATCCTCCCTCCCTCCCTTCCACCTATCCCTTCCTCCTACCCCTCCCTCGTTTCCTCCTATCACTCCCTTCCACCTATCCCTCCCTCCCTCGTTTCCTCCTATCCCTCCCTTCCACCTATACCACCCTCCCTCCCTCCCTCCCTCATTTCCTCATATCCCTCCCTTCCACCTATCCCTCCCTCCCTCGTTTCCTCCTATCCCTCCCTTCCACCTATCCAACCCTCCCTCCTTTCCTCCTATCCTTCCCCTATCCCTCCCTACCTTCCACCTATCTCTCCATCCCCCGTTTCCTCCTATCCCTCCCTCATTTCCACCTATCCCACCCTCCCTCGTTTCCTCCTATCCCTCCCTTCCACCTATCCCACCCTCCCTCCTTTCCTCCTATCCTTCCCCTATCCCTCCCTCCCTACCTTCCACCTATCTCTCCCTCCCTCGTTTCCTCCTATCCCTCCCTCATTTCCACCTATCCCACCCTCCCTCGTTTCCTCCTATCTCTCCCTTCCACCTATCCCTCTCTCCCTCGTTTCCTCCTATCCCTCCCTTCCACTTATCCCACCCTCCCTTCCTCCTATCCCTCCCTTCCACCTATCCCTCCCTCCCTCGTTTCCTCCTATCCCTCCCTTCCACCTATCCCTCCCTCCCTCGTTTCCTCCTATCCCTCCCTTCCACCTATCCCTCCCTCCCTCGTTTCCTCCTATCCCTCCCTTCCACCTATCCCTCCCTCTCTCGTTTCCTCCTATCCCTCCCTTCCACCTATCCCCCCGTCCATCATTTCCTCCTATCCCTTTCTCCTATCCCTCCCTCCCTCATTTCCACCTATCCCACCCTCCCTTGTTTCCTCCTATCCCTCCCTCATTTCCACCTATCCCTCCCTCCCTCGTTTCCTCCTATCCCTCCCTTCCACCTATCCCTCCCTCCCTCGTTTCCTCCTATCCCTCCCTTCCACCTATCCAACCCTCCCTCCTTTCCTCCTATCCTTCCCCTATCCCTCCCTACCTTCCACCTATCTCTCCATCCCCCGTTTCCTCCTATCCCTCCCTCATTTCCACCTATCTCTCCATCCCCCGTTTCCTCCTATCCCTCCCTCATTTCCACCTATCCCACCCTCCCTCGTTTCCTCCTATCCCTCCCTTCCACCTATCCCACCCTCCCTCCTTTCCTCCTATCCTTCCCCCTATCCCTCCCTCCCTACCTTCCACCTATCTCTCCCTCCCTCGTTTCCTCCTATCCCTCCCTCATTTCCACCTATCCCACCCTCCCTCGTTTCCTCCTATCCCTCCCTTCCACCTATCCCTCTCTCCCTCGTTTCCTCCTATCCCTCCCTTCCACCTATCCCACCCTCCCTTCCTCCTATCCCTCCCTTCCACCTATCCCTCCCTCCCTCGTTTCCTCCTATCCCTCCCTTCCACCTATCCCTCCCTCCCTCGTTTCCTCCTATCCCTCCCTTCCACCTATCCCTCCCTCTCTCGTTTCCTCCTATCCCTCCCTTCCACCTATCCCCCGTCCATCATTTCCTCCTATCCCTTTCTCCTATCCCTCCCTCCCTCATTTCCACCTATCCCACCCTCCATTGTTTCCTCCTATCCCTCCCTCATTTCCACCTATCCCTCCCTCCCTCGTTTCCTCCTATCCCTCCCTCATTTCCACCTATCCCTCCCTCCCTCGTTTCCTCCTATCCCTTTCTCCTAACCCTCCCTTCCTCCTAACCCATCCATCCCTCCATTCCTCATATCCTTCCCTCCGAACCTTCCTCCTATCCCTCCCTTCCTTCGTTCCTCTTATACCTTCCTCCTATCACTCCCTCGTTTCCTCCTATCCCTCCCTCCCTCCCTTCCACCTATCTCTCCCTCCCTCCCTTCCTTCCACCTATCTCTCCCTCCCTCCCTTCCTCCTATCACTCCCTCGTTTCCTCCTATCCCTCCCTCCCTTCCTCCTATCCCTCCCATCCCTTCATCTGCAGTGCTAGTCCATTCCACGTGCACCAACACTGTTGCCAAGACTCTCCCCTCTCTGTACCTTCCTCTCCCCCTCCATTCTCCCTCATTCACATTCCACTCCCCTCATTAGATCTGCCCTGCCCCCCAGGAGGCTTTGGCAGTGGCAAAATGTACACACAGCTGTTGCAGCACAGTAATCTTTTGAAAAGGGCGTATTTGAGCATGTGCCAGGCAGGTCCAGGGCAACAGGCCAACTATTTCTCATCTGAAGAGCTGGCCTGGAGTTGACCTGACTGCTGCTGGAGTCCTGAGAGGAGGAAAAATAACACTGGCAGGGAGGGAGGGAGGGAGGGAGGAGGGGAGGGAGGGAGGGAGGAGGGAGGGAGGGAGGGAGGGAGGAGGAGGAGGAGGGAGGGAGGGGGAGGGAGTCAGCATATTTCATTTGCTTCAGCCTCTTTCAAACGCATTCTATCATTACTTTCCTCCTCCTACGTCTCCTGCTCCTCATCTTCTCCTCTCCCACTCCTCCCTCTCCTCCCCTCCTCCTCTCCCCATTCCCCTGTCCCACTCCCTGCCACTCTCCCATTCCCGTCTGTCTCCCTGCCTCTTTTTCCTTCCCATCTGTCTCCCTGCCTCTTTTTCCTTCCCGTCTGTCTCCCTGCCTCTTTTTCCCTCCCGTCTGTCTCCCTGCCTCTTTTTCCTTCCTGTCTGTCTCCCTGCCTCTTTTTCCTTCCTGTCTGTCTCCCTGCCTATTTTTCCTTCCTGTCTGTCTCCCTGCCTCTCTTTCCTGCCTGTCTGTCTCCCTGCCTCTTTTTCCTGCATGTCTGTCTCCCTGCCTCTCTTTCCTGCCTGTCTGTCTCCCTGCCTCTTTTTCCTTCCCGTCTGTCTCCCTGCTTCTCTTTCCTGCCTGTCTGTCTCCCTGCCTCTCTTTCCTGCCTGTCTGTCTCCCTGCCTCTCTTTCCTGCCTGTCTGTCTCCCTGCCTCTCTTTCCTGCCTGTCTGCCTCCCTGCCTCTCTTTCCTGCCTGTCTGTCTCCCTGCCTCTATTTCCTGCCTGTCTGTCTCCCTGCCTCTCTTTCCAGCCTGTCTGTCTCCCTGCCTCTCTTTCCTGCCTGTCTGCCTCTCTGCCTCTCTTTCCTGCCTGTCTGTCTCCCTGCCTCTCTTTCCTGCCTGTCTGTCTCCCTGCCTCTCTTTCCTGCCTGTCTGTCTCCCTGCCTCTCTTTCCTGCCTGTCTGTCTCCCTGCCTCTCTTTCCTGCCTGTCTGCCTCCCTGCCTCTTTTTCCTGCCTGTCTGTCTCCCTGCCTCTCTTTCCTGCCTGTCTGTCTCCCTGCCTCTCTTTCCTGCCTGTCTGCCTCCCTGCCTCTTTTTCCTGCATGTCTTTCTCCCTGCCTCTCTTTCCTTCCTGTCTGTCTCCCTGCCTCTGATGAATGATCAATAAAATAAGCATTAAGGCCCCCTCTGAGTGTCTTCTGAGACATTAAGGCCCCTTCTGAGTGTCTGCTGAGACGTTAAGGTCACCTTTGCTCTTCCTTTGTCTCTGCTAAACTGCTCTCCCCTGGGATTCTGTCTCTTCAGCCACATCATAATAGCTGATTTGTGGGGACATTGTGAGAGAGAGACTGCTAGAGAGGTGGTAATGTGTCTCCCAGACTTGTCACCATGAACACAGACCAGTCACTCTTAAATTTGTGACCCTCTAAGGCTTCTTAACAGCTTCTACCCCCAAGCCATAAGACTCCTGAACAGCGAATCAAAGGCCTACCCTGACCCCTCTTTTACGCTGCTGCTACACTCTGTTTATTATCTATGTATAGTCACTTTAACTATACCTATATGTACATATTACCTAATTTACCTCAACTAAAATAGGGTAGAAGTCAGATGTGACCATGTTGTAGCCATTGCGCTCTGGACTGACTGAGAAAACGTGTGAAGAGAGGGAGAGCGAATGATTTGGTTCTGGATGAGAGAGGGAGGAAGAGTGAGGGAGAGAGAGAGAGAATGTTTTGGTTCTGGATGAGAGAGGGAGGAAGAGTGAGGGAGAGAGAGAGAGAGAATGTTTTGGTTCTGGATGAGAGAGGGAGGAAGAGTGAGGGAGAGAGAGAGAGAATGTTTTGGTTCTGGATGAGAGAGGGAGGAAGAGTGAGGGAGAGAGAGAGAGAATGATTTGGTTCTGGATGAGAGAGGGAGGAAGAGTGAGGGAGAGAGAGAATGATTTGGTTCTGGATGAGAGAGGGAGGAAGAGTGAGGGAGAGAGAGAATGATTTGGTTCTGGATGAGAGAGGGAGGAAGAGTGAGGGAGAGAGAGAATGATTTGGTTCTGGATGAGAGAGGGAGGAAGAGTGAGGGAGAGAGAGAATGATTTGGTTCTGGATGAGAGAGGGAGGAAGAGTGAGGGAGAAAGAATGATTTGGTTCCATTATGTTATGGACTGAGAACACTAGTCAGACAGAACCACTACTGATCCTGAATGGTTCTCCATAGGAGTCTGTAGCTTGCAGCATGATGCCACAGCTCCCCCTGGTGGTAGTCTTTAATGATCACACTGACAAGATTGACACAAACCAAAACATTGTTTTAAAAATTGGCCTGCAGTGTTATATCCTGGTACCACTGTAGACAGGGGTCAGGTTGGCCTGTAGTGTTATATCCTGGTACCACTGTAGACAGGGGTCAGGTTGGCCTGCAGTGTTATACCCTGGTACCACTGTAGACAGGGGTCAGGTTGGCCTGCAGTATTAATACCACGGTACCACTGTAGACAGGGGTCAGGTTGGCCTGCAGTGTTATATCCTGGTA
Organism: Oncorhynchus gorbuscha; assembly: GCF_021184085.1. Classification (NCBI taxonomy): domain Eukaryota; kingdom Metazoa; phylum Chordata; class Actinopteri; order Salmoniformes; family Salmonidae; genus Oncorhynchus; species Oncorhynchus gorbuscha. The sequence continues at coordinate 87,355,795 of NC_060179.1, forward strand.
CCACTGTAGACAGGGGTCAGGTTGGCCTGCAGTATTAATACCCTGGTACCACTGTAGACAGGGGTCAGGTTGGCCTGCAGTGTTAATACCCTGGTACCACTGTAGACAGGGGTCAGGTTGGCCTGCAGTGTTAATACCCTGGTACCACTGTAGACAGGGGTCAGGTTGGCCTGCAGTGATAATACCCTGGTACCACTGTAGACAGGGGTCAGGTTGGCCTGCAGTGATAATACCCTGGTACCACTGTAGACAGGGGTCAGGTTGGCCTGCAGTATTAATACCCTGGTACCACTGCAGACAGGGGTCAGGTTGGCCTGCAGTATTAATACCCTGGTACCACTGTAGACAGGGGTCAGGTTGGCCTGCAGTATTAATACCCTGGTACCACTGTAGACAGGAGTCAGGTTGGCCTGCAGTATTAATACCCTGGTACCACTGTAGACAGGGGTCAGGTTGGCCTGCAGTATTAATACCCTGGTACCACTGTAGACAGGGGTCAGGTTGGCCTGCAGTATTAATACCCTGGTACCACTGTAGACAGGGGTCAGGTTGGCCTGCAGTATTAATACCCTGGTACCACTGTAGACAGGGGTCAGGTTGGCCTGCAGTATTAATACCCTGGTACCACTGTAGACAGGGGTCAGGTTGGCCTGCAGTATTAATACCCTGGTACCACTGTAGACAGGGGTCAGGTTGGCCTGCAGTATTAATACCCTGGTACCACTGTAGACAGGGGTCAGGTTGGCCTGCAGTATTAATACCCTGGTACCACTGTAGACAGGGGTCAGGTTGGCCTGCAGTATTAATACCCTGGTACCACTGTAGACAGGGGTCAGGTTGGCCTGCAGTATTAATACCCTGGTACCACTGTAGACAGGGGGTTGGCAGTATTAATGGCCACTGTAGACAGGGGTCAGGTTGGCCTGCAGTATTAATACCCTGGTACCACTGTAGACAGGGGTCAGGTTGGCCTGCAGTGATAATACCCTGGTACCACTGTAGACAGGAGTCAGGTTGGCCTGCAGTATTAATACCCTGGTACCACTGTAGACAGGGGTCAGGTTGGCCTGCAGTATTAATACCACGGTACCACTGTAGACAGGGGTCAGGTTGGCCTGCAGTGATTATACCCTGGTACCACTGTAGACAGGGGTATCCTGGTACCACTGTAGACAGGGTCAGGTTGGCCTCAGGTTGGCCACTGCAGGTATTAATACCCTGGTACCACTGTAGACAGGGGTCAGGTTGGCCTGCAGTATTAATACCCTGGTACCACTGTAGACAGGGGTCAGGTTGGCCTGCAGTATTAATACCAGGTTGGCGGTACCACTGTAGACAGGGGTCAGGTTGGCCTGCAGTATTAATACCCTGGTACCACTGTAGACAGGGGTCAGGTTGGCCTGCAGTATTAATACCCTGGTACCACTGTAGACAGGGGTCAGGTTGGCCTGCAGTATTAATACCACGGTACCACTGTAGACAGGGGTCAGGTTGGCCTGCAGTATTAATACCACAGTACCACTGTAGACAGGGGTCAGATTGGCCTGTAGTATTAATACCCTGGTACCACTGTAGACAGGGGTCAGGTTGGCCTGCAGTGTTATACCCTGGTACCACTGTAGACAGGGGTCAGGTTGGCCTGCAGTATTAATACCCTGGTACCACTGTAGACAGGGGTCAGGTTGGCCACTGTAGACAGTATTAATACCCTGGTACCACTGTAGACAGGGGTCAGGTTGGCCTGCAGTATTAATACCCTGGTACCACTGTAGACAGGGGTCAGGTTGGCCTGCAGTATTAATACCCTGGTACCACTGTAGACAGGGGTCAGGTTGGCCTGCAGTATTAATACCCTGGTACCACTGTAGACAGGGGTCAGGTTGGCCTGCAGTATTAATACCCTGCAGTATTAATACCCTGGTACCACTGTAGACAGGGGTCAGGTTGGCCTGCAGTATTAATACCCTGGTACCTGGTACCACTGTAGACAGGGGTCAGGTTGGCCTGCAGTATTAATACCCTGGTACCACTGTAGACAGGGTCAGGTTGGCCTGCAGTATTAATACCCTGGTACCACTGTAGACAGGGGTCAGGTTGGCCTGCAGTGATAATACCCTGGTACCACTGTAGACAGGGGTCAGGTTGGCCTGCAGTATTAATACCCTGGTACCACTGTAGACAGGGGTCAGGTTGGCCTGCAGTATTAATACCCTGGTACCACTGTAGACAGGGGTCAGGTTGGCCTGCAGTATTAATACCCTGGTACCACTGTAGACAGGGGTCAGGTTGGCCTGCAGTATTAATACCCTGGTACCACTGTAGACAGGGGTCAGGTTGGCCTGCAGTATTAATACCCTGGTACCACTGTAGACAGGGGTCAGGTTGGCCTGCAGTGATAATACCCTGGTACCACTGTAGACAGGAGTCAGGTTGGCCTGCAGTATTAATACCCTGGTACCACTGTAGACAGGGGTCAGGTTGGCCTGCAGTATTAATACCACGGTACCACTGTAGACAGGGGTCAGGTTGGCCTGCAGTGTTATATCCTGGTACCACTGTAGACAGGGGTCAGGTTGGCCTGCAGTATTAATACCCTGGTACCACTGTAGACAGGGGTCAGGTTGGCCTGCAGTATTAATACCCTGGTACCACTGTAGACAGGGGTCAGGTTGGCCTGCAGTATTAATACCCTGGTACCACTGTAGACAGGGGTCAGGTTGGCCTGCAGTATTAATACCCTGGTACCACTGTAGACAGGGGTCAGGTTGACCTGCAGTATTAATACCCTGGTACCACTGTAGACAGGGGTCAGGTTGGCCTGCAGTATTAATACCCTGGTACCACTGTAGACAGGGGTCAGGTTGGCCTGCAGTATTAATACCCTGGTACCACTGTAGACAGGGGTCAGGTTGGCCTGCAGTATTAATACCCTGGTACCACTGTAGACAGGGGTCAGGTTGGCCTGCAGTGATAATACCCTGGTACCACTGTAGACAGGGTCAGGTTGGCCTGCAGTATTAATACCCCTGGTACCACTGGTAGAGACAGGGGTCAGGTTGGCCTGCAGTATTAATACCCTGGTACCACTGTAGACAGGGGTCAGGTTGGCCTGCAGTATTAATACCCTGGTACCACTGTAGACAGGGGTCAGGTTGGCCTGCAGTATTAATACCCTGGTACCACTGTAGACAGGGGTCAGGTTGGCCTGCAGTATTAATACCCTGGTACCACTGTAGACAGGGGTCAGGTTGGCCTGCAGTATTAATACCCTGGTACCACTGTAGACAGGGGTCAGGTTGGCCTGCAGTATTAATACCCTGGTACCACTGTAGACAGGGGTCAGGTTGGCCTGCAGTATTAATACCCTGGTACCACTGTAGACAGGGGTCAGGTTGGCCTGCAGTATTAATACCACGGTACCACTGTAGACAGGGGTCAGGTTGGCCTGCAGTGTTAATACCACGGTACCACTGTAGACAGGGGTCAGGTTGGCCTGCAGTATTAATACCCTGGTACCACTGTAGACATGGGTCAGGTTGGCCTGCAGTATTAATACCCTGGTACCACTGTAGACAGGGGTCAGGTTGGCCTGCAGTATTAATACCCTGGTACCACTGTAGACAGGGGTCAGGTTGGCCTGCAGTATTAATACCCTGGTACCACTTTAGACAGGGGTCAGGTTGGCCTGCAGTATTAATACCCTGGTACCACTGTAGACAGGGGTCAGGTTGGCCTGCAGTATTAATACCCTGGTACCACTGTAGACAGGGGTCAGGTTGGCCTGCAGTATTAATACCCTGGTACCACTGTAGACAGGGGTCAGGTTGGCCTGCAGTATTAATACCACGGTACCACTGTAGACAGGGGTCAGGTTGGCCTGCAGTATTAATACCACAGTACCACTGTAGACAGGGGTCAGATTGGCCTGTAGTATTAATACCACGGTACCACTGTAGACAGGGGTCAGGTTGGCCTGCAGTGTTATACCCTGGTACCACTGTAGACAGGGGTCAGGTTGGCCTGCAGTATTAATACCCTGGTACCACTGTAGACAGGGGTCAGGTTGGCCTGCAGTATTAATACCCTGGTACCACTGTAGACAGGGGTCAGGTTGGCCTGCAGTGTTTGTGTGTTATTAGTTTAAGCAGACAGTGTTTGTCTGTTGTTTTGACTTAGATGAGGATCAGATTGTCAGTATCTCCCTAGGAGAGGTGGAGTCAGGCGCAGGAGAGCAAGAATTTCAACCATTTGCGCAATTTATTTTTTATTTTTTGCTTTGTTAGTAACTTTAAAAAAAAATGTATTTTGTACATCATGTTGTTGCTATCGTCTCTTATGACCGAAAATACTTTCTGGACATCAGAACTGGGATTACTCACCAAGTCCGAAGAGAAAGATATACTGCTCTCCCAGGAACAGGCCCAGATCCCCGTCATTTGGTGATGAAAAGACGGAGGAAAAGAGGACGCAGATCAGGCTGCTTTTGAGAATCCGTAGGCGAGCAAGTAAACTCCCACTGCCATCAATTCTACTTGCTAGCATGCAATCACTGGGAAATAAAATTGATGGTCTACAATTACGATTTTCCTAACAACGGGACATTAAAAACGGTAATATCTCATGTTTCACAGAGTCGTGACTAAACGACGACACGGACAATATAGAGCTTGAGGGATCTTCAATGCACCGGCAGAACAGAGAAGCTATGTCTGGTAAGATGAGGGGTGGTGGTGTGTGTCTTTTTGTCAATTACAGCTGGTGCGAGATGTCTAATATTAAAGAAGTCTCAAGGTATTGAGATAGAGTACCTCATGATGAGCTGTAGACCACACTATCTCCCAAGATTTCTCATCTATATTATTCGTAGCCGTCTATTTACCACCACAGGCCGATGCTGGCACTAAGACCGCTCTCAACCAACTCTATAAGGCCATAAGCAAACAGGAAAATGCTCACCCAGAAGCAGCGCTCCTAGTGGCCGGGGACTTTAATGCAGGCAAACCTAAATCAGTTTAACCACATATTTATCAGCATGTCACATGTGCAACCAGATTTTTAAAAAAAAACTTTACATCACACAGAGATGCATGCAAAGCTCTCCCTCGCTCTCCATTTGGCAAATATGACCATAAATCAATCCTCCTGATTCCTCCTTACAAGCAAAAACTAAAGCAAGAAGTACCAGAGATTCGCTCGATACGAAAGTGGTCAGATGACGCGGATGCTACGCTGCAGGACAGTTTTGCTAGCACAGACTAGAATATGTTACGGGATTCATCCAATGGCATTGAGGAGTATATCACCTCAGTCATCGGCTTCATCAATAAGTGCATCGAGGATTTCATTCCAACTGTGACGGTACGTACATTTCCCAACCAAAAGCCATGGATTACAGGCAACATCCGTATCAAGCTAAAGGCTAGAGCTGTCGCTTTCAAGGAGCGGGACACTAATCCGGACGCCTCTAAGAAATCTTGCTATGCCCTCAGACGAACGATCAAACAAGCAAAGCGTCAATACAAGATTAAGATTGAATCCTACTACACCGGCTCTGAAGCTCGTCGGATGTGGCAGGGCCTGCAAACTATTACAGACTGGGCTTGAAAACTATTATGAACTACAAAGAAAAACCCAGATGCGAGCTGCCCAGTGACACGAGCCTACCAGATGAGCTAAATGCCTTTTAAGCTCATTTTGAGGCAAGCAACACTGAAGCGTGCACAAGATCACCAGCTGTTCTTGGTGACGGTGTGATAACGCTCTCGGTAGCCGATGTGAGCAAGACCTTTAAACAGGTCAACATTCAAAGTCGCGGGGCCAGACGGATTACCAGGACACCCCCCCTCGGATTCATGCTGTGGGGGGAGATCTTCGTGGGCTATATGCCTTGTCTCAGGGTAGTAGGCTGGTGGTTGAAAATATCCCTCTAGTGGTGTGGCAATGTTTGTTGGGTTATATCCATGCTGTTATATCTGGAGTATTTCTCCTGTCTTATCCGGTGTCCTGTGTGAATTTATTCTCTCTAATCCTCTCTCTCTTTTACGTCCCTCTCCGACCTCTAACCCCCTCCAGTACATGGAAAGACATGAAGCAACAGTGTCTGGTGCAGCTCCAATGTCACAGTGGACCACGTGTGTTTTTATGTCTATTGTGACAGGCAATCATTCTGATGGGCAATAAAATACACTACACTACCAAAAGTATGTGGACACCTGCTCGTTGAAACATCTCACTCTAAAATCAAGGGCATTCATATGGAGTTGATCCCCCCTTTGCTGCTGTAACAGCCTCCCCTCTTCTGAGGATTTCCACTAGATGTTGGAACATTGCTGTGGAGACTTGTTTCCATTCAGCCGCAAGAGTATTAGTGAGGTTGAGGACTGATGTTGGACGATTAGGCCTGGCTCGCAGTCGGTGTTCCAATTCATCCCGAAGGTGTTTGATGGGGTTCAGTTCAGAGCTCTGTGTAGGCCAGTCAAGTTCTTCCACACCGATCTCAACAAGCCATTTGTGTATGGACCTCGCTTTGTGTACGGGGGCATTGTTATGCTGAAACAGGAAAGGGCCTTCCCCAAACTATTGCCACAAAGTTGGAAGCACAGAATCATCTAAAATGTTAAGATTTCCCTTCACTGGAACTAAGGGGCCAGAACAATGACAAACAGCCCAGACCATTATTCCTCCTCCACCAAACTTTACTGTTGGGGAAGGTAGCATTCTCCTGGCATCCGCCAAACCTAACCCAGTCCATTTCGGACTGCCAGATGGTGAAGCGTGATTCATCACTCTGGAGAAAGCATTTCCACTGCTCCATAATCCAATGGCGGCGAGCTTTACACCACTCGCTTGGCATTGCGCTTGGTGATCTTAGGCTTTTGTGCGGCTGCTCAGCCATGGAAACCCATTTCATGAAGCTCCCGACAAACAGTTCTTGTGCTGATGTTGATTCCAGAGGCAGTTTAGAACTCTGTAGTGAGTGTTGCAACTGAGGACAGACGATTTATAAGCGCTATGTGCTTCAGCACTTGGCACAATGTTCCAACGTTCTGTAAGGAATATCTTCCGAAGAGGAGAGGCGAAAAGGATCGGAGGACCAATATGCGGCGTGGTAAGTGTTCATGGTTCTTTAATCAGAGAAACTATACATGAACAGAATACAAAACAAGAAACGTGAAAACCCGACAACAGTCCCGTGTGGCACAAACACTGACACAGGAGACAACCACCCACCAAAATACTCAAATTTGGCTGCCTAAATATGGTTCCCAATCAGAGACAATGATAAACACCTGCCTCTGATTGAGAACCACTCTAGGCAACCATAGACTTACCTAGACAACTACACTGAACACAACCCCATAAATCTAATAAACCCCTAGACAAGACAAACACAATAAATCACCCATGTCACATCCTGGCCTAACTAAAATAATAAAGAAAACACAGATAACTAAGGCCAGGGCGTGACACGTTCTGTGAGCTTGTGTGGCCTATCACTTCGCGGCTGAGCCGTTGTTATATCTGGACGTTTCCACTTCACAATAACAGCACTCACAATAACAGCACTCATAAGCAAGGCGCTAAAAGAGATGGCCGCCTCGCTTCACGTTCCTATGCAGTATTTTGTTTTTTTATGTGTAATTTCTTACATTGTTATCCCAGATAATCTTAGGTTTTATTACACACAGTCGGGAGGAACTATTGGATATAAGAGCAACGCCAACTCACCATCATTACGACCAGGAATACGACTTTCCCGAAGCGGATCCTCTGTTTTGCCCACCACCCAGGACAATGGATTGTATCCCAGCCGGCGAACCAAAACCACGACGCCGTAAAAGGGGCAGACGAAGTGGTTTTCTGGTGAGGCTCCGGAGACGGGCACATCACGCACCGCTCCCAAGCATACTACTAGCCAATGTCCAGTCTCTTGACAACAAGGTTGATGAAATCCGAGCAAGGGTAGCATTCCAGAGAGACATCAGAGACTGTAACTTCATGGAAACATGGCTCACTAGAGAGACGCTATCGGAGTCGGTGCAGCCAGCTGGTTTCTTCACGCATCGCGCCGACAGAAACAAACATCTTCCTGGTAAGAAGAGGGGCGGGGGTGAATGCCTTATGATTAATGAGACGTGGTGTAATCATAACAACATACAGGAACTCAAGTCCTTCTGTTCACCTGACTTAGAATTCCTCACAATCAAATGCCAATCTACCAAGAGAATTATCTTCGATTATAATCACAGCCGCATATATTTCCCCCCCAAGCAGACACATTGATGGCCCTGAACGAACTTCATTTGACTCTATGTAAACTGGAAACCACATATCCCGAGGCCGCATTCATTGTAGCTGTTCATTTTAACAAGGTTAATATGAAAACAAGACTCCCTAAATTCTATCAGCATATCGATTGTGCAACCAGGGCAAAACCCTGGAGTTGGGTCAGTGTCAATGACAGTGTGTTGGCAGCAGCCACTCAGTGTTAGTGGTGGCTGTTTAACAGTCTGATGGCCTTGAGATAGAAGCTGTTTTTCAGTCTCTCGGTCCCAGCTTTGATGCACCTGTACTGACCTCGCCTTCTGGATGATAGCGGGGTGAACAGGCAGTGGTTCGGGTGGTTGATGTCCTTGATGATCTTTATGGCCTTCCTGTAACAACGGGTGGTGTAGGTGTCCTGGAGGGCAGGTAGTTTGCCCCCGGTGATGCGTTGTGCAGTCCTCACTACCCTCTGGAGAGCCTTACGGTTGAGGGCGGAGCAGTTGCCGTACCAGGCGGTGATACAGCCCGCCAGGATGCTCTCGATTGTGCATCTGTAGAAGTTTGTGAGTGCTTTTGGTGACAAGCCGAATTTCTTCAGCCTCCTGAGGTTGAATAGGCGCTGCTGCGCCTTCTTCACGACGCTGTCAGTGTGAGTGGACCAATTCAGTTTGTCTGTGATGTGTATGCCGAGGAACTTAAAACTAGCTACCCTCTCCACTACTGTTCCATCGATGTGGATAGGGGGGTGTTCCCTCTGCTGTTTCCTGAAGTCCACAATCATCTCCTTAGTTTTGTTGACGTTGAGTGTGAGGTTATTTTCCTGACACCACACTCCGAGGGCCCTCACCTCCTCCCTGTAGGCCGTCTCGTCGTTGTTGGTAATCAAACCTACCACTGTTGTGTCGTCCGCAAACTTGATGATTGAGTTGGAGGCGTGCGTGGCCACGCAGTCGTGGGTGAACAGGGAGTACAGGAGAGGGCTCAGAACGCACCCTTGTGGGGCCCCCCGTGTTGAGGATCAGCGGGGAGGAGATGTTGTTGCCTACCCTCACCACCTGGGGGCGGCCCGTCAGGAAGTCCAGTACCCAGTTGCACAGGGCGGGGTCGAGACCCAGGGTCTCGAGCTTAATGACGAGCTTGGAGGGTACTATGGTGTTGAATGCCGAGCTGTAGTCGATGAACAGCATTCTCACATAGGTATTCCTCTTGTCCAGGTGGGTTAGGGCAGTGTGCAGTGTGGTTGAGATTCTATCGTCTGTGGACCTATTTGGGCGGTAAGCAAATTGGAGTGGGTCTAGGGTGTCAGGTAGGGTGGAGGTGATATGGTCCTTGACTAGTCTCTCAAAGCACTTCATGATGACGGAAGTGAGTGCTACGGGGCGGTAGTCGTTTAGCTCAGTTACCTTAGCTTTCTTGGGAACAGGAACAATGGTGGCCCTCTTGAAGCATGTGGGAACAGCAGACTGGTATAGGGATTGATTGAATATGTCCGTAAACACACCGGCCAGCTGGTCTGCGCATGCTCTGAGGGCGCGGCTGGGGATGCCGTCTGGGCCTGCAGCCTTGCGAGGGTTAACACGTTTAAATGTCTTACTCACCTCAGCTGCAGTGAAGGAGAGACCGCATGTTTCCGTTGCAGGCCGTGTCAGTGGCACTGTATTGTCCTCAAAGCGGGCAAAAAGTTATTTAATCTGCCTGGGAGCAAGACATCCTGGTCCGTGACTGGGCTGGATTTCATCTTGTAGTCCGTGATTGACTGTAGACCCTGCCACATGCCTCTTGTGTCTGAGCCATTGAATTGAGATTCCACTTTGTCTCTGTACTGACGCTTAGCTTGTTTAATAGCCTTACGGAGGGAATAGCTGCACTGTTTGTATTCAGTCATGTTGCCAGACACCTTGCCCTGATTAAAAGCAGTGGTTCGCGCTTTCAGTTTCACGCGAATGCTGCCATCAATCCACGGTTTCTGGTTAGGGAATGTTTTTATCGTTGCTATGGGAACGACATCTTCGACGCACGTTCTAATGAACTCGCACACCGAATCAGCGTATTCGTCAATATTCCCATCTGACGCAATACGAAACATGTCCCAGTCCACGTGATGGAAGCAGTCTTGGAGTGTAGAGTCAGCTTGGTCTGACCAGCGTTGGACAGACCTCAGCGTGGGAGCCTCTTGTTTTAATTTCTGCCTGTAGGCAGGGATCAGCAAAATGGAGTCGTGGTCAGCTTTCCCGAAAGGGGGGCGGGGCAGGGCCTTATATGCGTCGCGGAAGTTAGAGTAACAATGATCCAAGGCTGTCTCTCCATGCATCTTGGTCCTAGGCTTTGGGATAGTTAAAAGGCTGTCTCTCCATGCATCTTGGTCCTAGGCTTTGGGATAGTTAAAAGGCTGTCTCTCCATGCCTCTTGGTCCTAGGCTTTGGGATAGTTAAAAGGCTGTCTCTCCATGCCTCTTGGTCCTAGGCTTTGGGATAGTTAATAGGCTGTCTCTCCATGCCTCTTGGTCCTAGGCTTTGGGATAGTTAATAGGCTGCCTCTCCATGTCTCTTGGTCCTAGGCTTTGGGATAGTTAAAAGGCTGTCTCTCCATGCCTCTTGGTCCTAGGCTTTGGGATAGTTAAAAGGCTGTCTCTCCATGCCTCTGGGTCCTAGGCTTTGGGATAGTTAAAAGGCTGTCTCTCCATGCCTCTTGGTCCTAGGCTTTGGGATAGTTAAAAGGCTGTCTCTCCATGCATCTTGGTCCTAGGCTTTGGGATAGTTAAAAGGCTGTCTCTCCATGCCTCTTGGTCCTAGGCTTTGGGATAGTTAAAAGGCTGTCTCTCCATGCATCTTGGTCCTAGGCTTTGGGATAGTTAAAAGGTTGTCTCTCCATGCCTCTTGGTCCTAGGCTTTGGGATAGTTAATAGGCTGCCTCTCCATGTCTCTTGGTCCTAGGCTTTGGGATAGTTAAAAGGCTGTCTCTCCATGCCTCTGGGTCCTAGGCTTTGGGATAGTTAAAAGGCTGTCTCTCCATGCCTCTTGGTCCTAGGCTTTGGGATAGTTAAAAGGCTGTCTCTCCATGCCTCTGGGTCCTAGGCTTTGGGATAGTTAAAAGGCTGTCTCTCCATGCCTCTTGGTCTTGGGCTTTGGGATAGTTAAAAGGCTGTCTCTCCATGCCTCTGGGTCCTAGGCTTTGGGATAGTTAAAAGGCTGTCTCTCCATGCCTCTTGGTCTTGGGCTTTCGGATAGTTAAAAGGCTGTCTCTCCATGCCTCTGGGTCCTAGGCTTTGGGATAGTTAAAAGGCTGTCTCTCCTTGTCTCTTGGTCCTAGGCTTTGGGATAGTTAAAAGGCTGTCTCTCCATGCCTCTGGGTCCTAGGCTTTGGGATAGTTAAAAGGCTGTCTCTCCATGCCTCTTGGTCCTAGGCTTTGGGATAGTTAAAAGGCTGTCTCTCCATGCCTCTGGGTCCTAGGCTTTGGGATAGTTAAAAGGCTGTCTCTCCATGCCTCTTGGTCCTAGGCTTTGGGATAGTTAAAAGGCTGTCTCTCCATGCCTCTGGGTCCTAGGCTTTGGGATAGTTAAAAGGCTGTCTCTCCATGCATCTTGGTCCTAGGCTTTGAGATAGTTAAAAGGCTGTCTCTCCATGCCTCTTGGTCCTAGGCTTTGGGATAGTTAAAAGGCTGCCTCTCCATGTCTCTTGGTCCTAGGCTTTGGGATAGTTAAAAGGCTGTCTCTCCATGCCTCTTGGTCCTAGGCTTTGGGATAGTTAAAAGGCTGCCTCTCCATGTCTCTTGGTCCTAGGCTTTGGGATAGTTAAAAGGCTGTCTCTCCATGCCTCTTGGTCCTAGGCTTTGGGATAGTTAAAAGGCTGTCTCTCCATGCCTCTTGGTCCTAGGCTTTAGGATAGTTAAAAGGCTGTCTCTCCATGCCTCTTGGTCCTAGGCTTTGGGATAGTTAAAAGGCTGTCTCTCCATGCCTCTTGGTCCTAGGCTTTGGGATAGTTAATAGGCTGTCTCTCCATGCATCTTGGTCCTAGGCTTTGGGATAGTTAATAGGCTGCCTCTCCATGTCTCTTGGTCCTAGGCTTTGGGATAGTTAAAAGGCTGTCTCTCCATGCCTCTTGGTCCTAGGCTTTGGGATAGTTAAAAGGCTGTCTCTCCATGCATCTTGGTCCTAGGCTTTGGGATAGTTAAAAGGCTGTCTCTCCATGCCTCTTGGTCCTAGGCTTTGGGATAGTTAATAGGCTGCCTCTCCATGTCTCTTGGTCCTAGGCTTTGGGATAGTTAAAAGGCTGTCTCTCCATGCATCTTGGTCCTAGGCTTTGGGATAGTTAAAAGGCTGTCTCTCCATGCCTCTTGGTCCTAAGCTTTGGGATAGTTAATAGGCTGTCTCTCCATGCCTCTTGGTCCTAGGCTTTGGGATAGTTAAAAGGCTGTCTCTCCATGCCTCTTGGTCCTAGGCTGTCTCTCCATGCCTCTTGGTCCTAGGCTTTGGGATAGTTAAAAGGCTGTCTCTCCATGTCTCTTGGTCCTAGGCTTTGGGATAGTTAAAAGGCTGTCTCTCCATGCATCTTGGTCCTAGGCTTTGGGATAGTTAAAAGGCTGTCTCTCCATGCATCTTGGTCCTAGGCTTTGGGATAGTTAAAAGGCTGTCTCTCCATGCCTCTTGGTCCTAGGCTTTGGGATAGTTAAAAGGCTGTCTCTCCATGCCTCTTGGTCCTAGGCTTTGGGATAGTTAATAGGCTGTCTCTCCATGCCTCTTGGTCCTAGGCTTTGGGATAGTTAATAGGCTGCCTCTCCATGTCTCTTGGTCCTAGGCTTTGGGATAGTTAAAAGGCTGTCTCTCCATGCCTCTTGGTCCTAGGCTTTGGGATAGTTAATAGGCTGTCTCTCCATGCCTCTTGGTCCTAGGCTTTGGGATAGTTAAAAGGCTGTCTTCCATGCATGTCTCTTGGTCCTAGGCTTTGGGATAGTTAAAAGGCTGTCTCTCCATGTCTCTTGGTCCTAGGCTGTCTGTCTCTCCATGCCTCTTGGTCCTAGGCTTTGGGATAGTTAAAAGGCTGTCTCTCCATGCCTCTTGGTCCTAGGCTTTGGGATAGTTAATAGGCTGCCTCTCCATGTCTCTTGGTCCTAGGCTTTGGGATAGTTAATAGGCTGTCTCTCCATGTCTCTTGGTCCTAGGCTTTGGGATAGTTAAAAGGCTGTCTCTCCATGCCTCTTGGTCCTAGGCTTTGGGATAGTTAAAAGGCTGTCTCTCCATGCCTCTTGGTCCTAGGCTTTGGGATAGTTAATAGGCTGCCTCTCCATGCCTCTTGGTCCTAGGCTTTGGGATAGTTAAAAGGCTGTCTCTCCATGCCTCTTGGTCCTAGGCTTTGGGATAGTTAATAGGCTGCCTCTCCATGTCTCTTGGTCCTAGGCTTTGGGATAGTTAAAGGCTGTCTCTCCATGCCTCTTGGTCCTAGGCTTTGGGATAGTTAAAAGGCTGCCTCTCCATGTCTCTTGGTCCTAGGCTTTGGGATAGTTAAAAGGCTGTCTCTCCATGCCTCTTGGTCCTAGGCTTTGGGATAGTTAAAAGGCTGTCTCTCCATGCCTCTTGGTCCTAGGCTTTGGGATAGTTAATAGGCTGCCTCTCCATGTCTCTTGGTTCTAGACTTTGGGATAGTTAATAGGCTGTCTGTCCATGTCTCTTGGTCCTAGGCTTTGGGATAGTTAAAAGGCTGTCTCTCCATGCCTCTTGGTCCTAGGCTTTGGGATAGTTAAAAGGCTGTCTCTCCATGCCTCTTGGTCCTAGGCTTTGGGATAGTTAATAGGCTGCCTCTCCATGCCTCTTGGTCCTAGGCTTTGGGATAGTTAAAAGGCTGTCTCTCCATGCCTCTTGGTCCTAGGCTTTGGGATAGTTAATAGGCTGCCTCTCCATGTCTCTTGGTCCTAGGCTTTGGGATAGTTAAAAGGCTGTCTCTCCATGTCTCTTGGTCTTAGGCTTTGGGATAGTTAAAAGGCTGCCTCTCCATGTCTCTTGGTCCTAGGCTTTGGGATAGTTAAAAGGCTTTCTCTCCATGCCTCTTGGTCCTAGGCTTTGGGATAGTTAAAAGGCTGTCTCTCCATGCCTCTTGGTCCTAGGCTTTGGGATAGTTAATAGGCTGCCTCTCCATGTCTCTTGGTCCTAGGCTTTGGGATAGTTAATAGGCTGTCTCTCCATGTCTCTTGGTCCTAGGCTTTGGGATAGTTAAAAGGCTGTCTCTCCATGCCTCTTGGTCCTAGGCTTTGGGATAGTTAAAAGGCTGTCTCTCCATGCCTCTTGGTCCTAGGCTTTGGGATAGTTAATAGGCTGCCTCTCCATGCCTCTTGGTCCTAGGCTTTGGGATAGTTAAAAGGCTGTCTCTCCATGCCTCTTGGTCCTAGGCTTTGGGATAGTTAATAGGCTGCCTCTCCATGTCTCTTGGTCCTAGGCTTTGGGATAGTTAATAGGCTGTCTCTCCATGTCTCTTGGTCCTAGGCTTTGGGATAGTTAAAGGCTGTCTCTCCATGCCTCTTGGTCCTAGGCTTTGGGATAGTTAAAAGGCTGTCTCTCCATGCCTCTTGGTCCTAGGCTTTGGGATAGTTAAAAGGCTGCCTCTGTCATGCAGGTGAAAGAGGACCCAAAAGCGACTTGGCGAAAACAGAGTCTTTAATCCAGTAAAGTAAATACAAACAAAAAACACAACTTTCACTCGAAATGACGAGGACAAACTGGAGACTCGATCTTGAACAGCAGGTGAACAGCAGGTTGCCTCGGGAAGGCACTTGAACCAGACAGACTCAGACACCTGCTCACCACGCAGCATCTGAGGAAAACACGACACGACAGGGCGATACACAAACACAGCACGGTGAATTCTAGACAAGGAACCGACAGGACAGGAACGGAACACAAAGGAAGAAATAGGGACTCTAATCAGGGGAAAGGATCGGGAACAGGTGTGGGAAGACTAAATGATTGATTAGGGGAATAGGAACAGCTGGGAGCAGGAACGGAACGATAGAGAGTAGAGAGAGCGAGAGAGTGAGAGAGGGAGGGGAGAGAGAGGGATAGAAAGAGGGAAAGAACCTAATAAGACCAGCAGAGGGAAACGAATAGAATGGGAAGCACAGGGACAAGACAAGATAATAAATGACAAAACATGACAGTACCCCCCACTCACCGAGCGCCTCCTGGCGCACTCGAGAGGAATCCTGGCGGCAACGGAGGAAATCATCAATGAGTGAACGGTCCAGCACGTCCCGAGACGGAACCCAACTCCTCTCCTCAGGACCGTAACCCTCCCAATCCACTAAGTATTGGTGACCCCGTCCCCGAGAACGCATGTCCATGATCTTATGTACCTTGTAAATAGGTGCGCTCGACAAGGACGGGAGGGGGGAGGGAAGACGAACGGGGGTGCGAAGAAAGGGCTTGACACAGGAGACATGGAAGACAGGATGGACGCGACGAAGATGTCGCGGAAGAAGCAGTCGCACAGCGACAGGATTGACGACCTGGGAGACACGGAACGGACCAATGAACCGCGGAGTCAACTTACGAGAAGCTGTCGTAAGAGGAAGGTTGCGAGTGGAAAGCCACACTCTCTGGCCGCAACAATACCTTGGACTCTTAATCCTGCGTTTATTGGCGGCTCTCACAGTCTGTGCCCTGTAACGGCAAAGTGCAGACCTCACCCTCCTCCAGGTGCGCTCACAACGTTGGACAAACGCTGAGCGGAGGGAACGCTGGACTCGGCAAGCTGGGATGAGAACAGAGGAGGCTGGTAACCCAGACTACTCTGAAACGGAGATAACCCGGTAGCAGACGAAGGAAGCGAATTGTGAGCGTATTCTGCCCAGGGGAGCTGTTCTGCCCAAGACGCAGGGTTTCTGAAAGAAAGGCTGCGTAGTATGCGACCAATCGTCTGATTGGCCCTCTCTGCTTGACCGTTAGACTGGGGATGAAACCCGGAAGAGAGACTGACGGACGCACCAATCAAACGACAGAACTCCCTCCAAAACTGTGACGTGAATTGCGGGCCTCTGTCTGAAACGGCGTCTAACGGGAGGCCATGAATTCTGAATACATTCTCGATAATGATTTGTGCCGTCTCCTTAGCGGAAGGAAGTTTAGCGAGGGGAATGAAATGTGCCGCCTTAGAGAACCTATCGACAACCGTAAGAATCACAGTCTTCCCCGCAGACAAAGGCAGACCGGTAATGAAGTCTAGGGCGATGTGAGACCATGGTCGAGAAGGAATGGGGAGCGGTCTGAGACGACCGGCAGGAGGAGAGTTACCCGACTTAGTCTGCGCGCAGTCCGAACAAGCAGCCACGAAACGGCGCGTGTCACGCTCCTGAGTCGGCCACCAAAAGCGCTGGCGAATAGACGCAAGAGTGCCTCGAACACCGGGATGACCAGCTAACTTGGCAGAGTGAGCCCACTGAAGAACAGCCAGACGAGTGGAAACAGGAACGAAAAGGAGGTTACTAGGACAAGCGCGCGGCGACGCAGTGTGCGTGAGTGCTTGCTTAACCTGTCTTTCAATTCCCAGACTGTTAACCCGACAACACGCCCATAAGGAAGAATCCCCTCGGGATCAGTAGAAGCCACAGAAGAACTAAACAGACGGGATAAGGCATCAGGCTTGGTGTTCTTGCTACCCGGACGGTAAGAAATCACAAACTCGAAACGAGCGAAAAACAACGCCCAACGAGCTTGACGGGCATTAAGTCGTTTGGCAGAACGGATGTACTCAAGGTTCTTATGGTCTGTCCAAACGACAAAAGGAACGGTCGCCCCCTCCAACCACTGTCGCCATTCGCCTAGGGCTAAGCGGATGGCGAGCAGTTCACGGTTACCCACATCATAGTTGCGCTCAGATGGCGACAGGCGATGAGAAAAATAAGCGCAAGGATGAACCTTATCGTCAGACTGGAAGCGCTGGGATAGAATGGCTCCCACGCCTACCTCTGAAGCGTCAACCTCGACAATGAATTGTCTAGTGACGTCAGGAGTAACGAGGATAGGAGCGGACGTAAAACGTTCTTTTAGAAGATCAAAAGCTCCCTGGGCGGAACCGACCACTTAAAACACGTCTTGACAGAAGTAAGAGCTGTGAGAGGGGCAGCAACTTGACCGAAATTACGAATGAAACGCCGATAGAAATTAGCGAAACCTAAAAAGCGCTGCAACTCGACACGTGACCTTGGAACGGGCCAATCACTGACAGCTTGGACCTTAGCGGAATCCATCTGAATGCCTTCAGCGGAAATAACGGAACCGAGAAAAGTAACGGAGGAGACATGAAAAGAGCACTTCTCAGACTTTACGTAGAGACAATTCTCTAAAAGGCGCTGTAGAACACGCCGAACGTGCTGAACATGAATCTCGAGTGACGGAGAAAAATCAGGATATCGTCAAGATAGACAAAAACAAAAGATGTTCAGCATGTCTCTCAGAACATCATTAACTAATGCCTGAAAAACAGCTGGCGCATTGGCGAGACCAAACGGCAGAACCCGGTACTCAAAATGCCCTAACGGAGTGTTAAAACGCCGTTTTCCACTCGTCCCCCTCTCTGATGCGCACGAGATTGTAAGCGTTACGAAGGTCCAACTTAGTAAAGCACCTGGCTCCCTGCAGAATCTCGAAGGCTGATGACATAAGGGGAAGCGGATAACGATTCTTAACCGTTATGTCATTCAGCCCTCGTAATCACGCAGGGCGCAGAGTACCGTCCGAGAAGTAGGGACAGAAGAAACGGGAGGGATGGCAGACATTAAACACTTCACATGACAAGAAACGTTCCAGGATAGGATAGAATTACTAGACCAATTAATAGAAGGATTATGACATACTAGCCAGGGATGACCCAAAACAACAGGTGTAAACGGTGAACGAAAAATCAAAAAAGAAATAGTCTCACTGTGGTTACCAGATACTGTGAGGGTTAAAGGTAGTGTCTCAAATCTGATACTGGGAAGATGACTACCATCTAAGGCGAACATGGGCGTAGGCTTCTCTAACTCTCTGAAAGGAATGTCATGTTTCCGAACCCATGCTTCGTCCATGAAACAACCCTCAGCCCCAGAGTCTATCAAGGCACTACATGTAGCACCCGAACCGGTCCAGCGTAGATGGACCGACAAAGTAGTACAGGATTTTGATGGAGAGACTTGAGTAGTTGCGCTCACCTGTAGCCCTCCGCTTACAGATGAGCTCTGGCTTTTACTGGACATG
>NC_060179.1:87374779-87498191 GCF_021184085.1 Oncorhynchus gorbuscha
GGTATTGCTTCGTTCAGTTACGTATTTTGCAGCTCTATCAAGTCCAATCTCCTGGAAGCAAGTCGGGAAAGTTCGATAACTAAAGTAGGCGCTGGTCGGCTGTCTCTCCATGCCTCTTGGTCCTAGGCTTTGGGATAGTTAAAAGGCTGTCTCTCTCCATGCCTCTTGGTCTGTCTCTAGCCTCTGGTCCTTTGGGATAGTTAAAAGGCTGTCTCTCCATGCATCTTGGTCCTAGGCTTTGGGATAGTTAAAAGGCTGTCTCTCCATGCCTTTGGGATAGTTAATAGGTCTTGGTCCTAGGCTTTGGGATAGTTAAAAGGCTGCCTCTCCATGTCTCTTGGTCCTAGGCTTTGGGATAGTTAAAAGGCTGTCTCTCCATGCCTCTTGGTCCTAGGCTTTGGGATAGTTAAAAGGCTGCCTCTCCATGTCTCTTGGTCCTAGGCTTTGGGATAGTTAAAAGGCTGTCTCTCCATGCCTCTTGGTCCTAGGCTTTGGGATAGTTAAAAGGCTGTCTCTCCATGCCTCTCCATGGTCCTAGGCTTTAGGATAGTTAAAAGGCTGTCTCTCCATGCCTCTTGGTCCTAGGCTTTGGGATAGTTAAAAGGCTGTCTCTCCATGCCTCTTGGTCCTAGGCTTTGGGATAGTTAATAGGCTGTCTCTCCATGCATCTTGGTCCTAGGCTTTGGGATAGTTAAAAGGCTGCCTCTCCATGTCTCTTGGTCCTAGGCTTTGGGATAGTTATAGCCTTAAAAGGGCTGTCTCTCCATGCCTCTTGGTCCTAGGCTTTGGGATAGTTAAAAGGCTGTCTCTCCATGCATCTTGGTCCTAGGCTTTGGGATAGTTAAAAGGCTGTCTCTCCATGCCTCTTGGCTCCTCCAGGGTCCTAGGCTTTGGGATAGTTAATAGGCTGCCTCTCCATGTCTCTTGGTCCTAGGCTTTGGGATAGTTAAAAGGCTGTCTCTCCATGCATCTTGGTCCTAGGCCTAGGCTTTGGGATAGTTAAAAGGCTGTCTCTCCATGCCTCTTGGTCCTATGCTTTGGGATAGTTAATAGGCTGTCTCTCCATGCCTCTTGGTCCTAGGCTTTGGGATAGTTAAAAGGCTGTCTCTCCATGCCTCTTGGTCCTAGGCTTTGGGATAGTTAAAAGGCTGTCTCTCCATGTCTCTTGGTCCTAGGCTTTGGGATAGTTAAAAGGCTGTCTCTCCATGCATCTTGGTCCTAGGCTTTGGGATAGTTAAAAGGCTGTCTCTCCATGCATCTTGGTCCTAGGCTTTGGGATAGTTAAAAGGCTGTCTCTCCATGCCTCTTGGTCCTAGGCTTTGGGATAGTTAAAAGGCTGTCTCTCCATGCCTCTTGGTCCTAGGCTTTGGGATAGTTAATAGGCTGTCTCTCCATGCCTCTTGGTCCTAGGCTTTGGGATAGTTAATAGGCTGCCTCTCCATGTCTCTTGGTCCTAGGCTTTGGGATAGTTAAAAGGCTGTCTCTCCATGCCTCTTGGTCCTAGGCTTTGGGATAGTTAATAGGCTGTCTCTCCATGCCTCTTGGTCCTAGGCTTTGGGATAGTTAAAAGGCTGCTTCTCCATGTCTCTTGGTCCTAGGCTTTGGGATAGTTAAAAGGCTGTCTCTCCATGCCTCTTGGTCCTAGGCTTTGGGATAGTTAAAAGGCTGTCTCTCCATGCCTCTTGGTCCTAGGCTTTGGGATAGTTAATAGGCTGCCTCTCCATGTCTCTTGGTCCTAGGCTTTGGGATAGTTAATAGGCTGTCTCTCCATGTCTCCTCCAAAAGGCTGTCTCTTGGTCCTAGGCTTTGGGATAGTTAAAAGGCTGTCTCTCCATGCCTCTTGGTCCTAGGCTTTGGGATAGTTAAAAGGCTGTCTCTCCATGCCTCTTGGTCCTAGGCTTTGGGATAGTTAATAGGCTGCCTCTCCATGCCTCTTGGTCCTAGGCTTTGGGATAGTTAAAAGGCTGTCTCTCCATGCCTCTTGGTCCTAGGCTTTGGGATAGTTAATAGGCTGCCTCTCCATGTCTCTTGGTCCTAGGCTTTGGGATAGTTAAAAGGCTGTCTCTCCATGTCTCTTGGTCCTAGGCTTTGGGATAGTTAAAAGGCTGCCTCTCCATGTCTCTTGGTCCTAGGCTTTGGGATAGTTAAAAGGCTGTCTCTCCATGCCTCTTGGTCCTAGGCTTTGGGATAGTTAAAAGGCTGTCTCTCCATGCCTCTTGGTCCTAGGCTTTGGGATAGTTAATAGGCTGCCTCTCCATGTCTCTTGGTTCTAGACTTTGGGATAGTTAATAGGCTGTCTGTCCATGTCTCTTGGTCCTAGGCTTTGGGATAGTTAAAAGGCTGTCTCTCCATGCCTCTTGGTCCTAGGCTTTGGGATAGTTAAAAGGCTGTCTCTCCATGCCTCTTGGTCCTAGGCTTTGGGATAGTTAATAGGCTGCCTCTCCATGCCTCTTGGTCCTAGGCTTTGGGATAGTTAAAAGGCTGTCTCTCCATGCCTCTTGGTCCTAGGCTTTGGGATAGTTAATAGGCTGCCTCTCCATGTCTCTTGGTCCTAGGCTTTGGGATAGTTAAAAGGCTGTCTCTCCATGTCTCTTGGTCTTAGGCTTTGGGATAGTTAAAAGGCTGCCTCTCCATGTCTCTTGGTCCTAGGCTTTGGGATAGTTAAAAGGCTTTCTCCATGCCTCTTGGTCCTAGGCTTTGGGATAGTTAAAAGGCTGTCTCTCCATGCCTCTTGGTCCTAGGCTTTGGGATAGTTAATAGGCTGCCTCTCCATGTCTCTTGGTCCTAGGCTTTGGGATAGTTAATAGGCTGTCTCTCCATGTCTCTTGGTCCTAGGCTTTGGGATAGTTAAAAGGCTGTCTCTCCATGCCTCTTGGTCCTAGGCTTTGGGATAGTTAAAAGGCTGTCTCTCCATGCCTCTTGGTCCTAGGCTTTGGGATAGTTAATAGGCTGCCTCTCCATGCCTCTTGGTCCTAGGCTTTGGGATAGTTAAAAGGCTGTCTCTCCATGCCTCTTGGTCCTAGGCTTTGGGATAGTTAATAGGCTGCCTCTCCATGTCTCTTGGTCCTAGGCTTTGGGATAGTTAATAGGCTGTCTCTCCATGTCTCTTGGTCCTAGGCTTTGGGATAGTTAAAAGGCTGTCTCTCCATGCCTCTTGGTCCTAGGCTTTGGGATAGTTAAAAGGCTGTCTCTCCATGCCTCTTGGTCCTAGGCTTTGGGATAGTTAAAAGGCTGCCTCTGTCATGCAGGTGAAAGAGGACCCAAAAGCGACTTGGCGAAAACAGAGTCTTTAATCCAGTAAAGTAAATACAAACAAAAAACACAACTTTCACTCGAAATGACGAGGACAAACTGGAGACTCGATCTTGAACAGCAGGTGAACAGCAGGTTGCCTCGGGAAGGCACTTGAACCAGACAGACTCAGACACCTGCTCACCACGCAGCATCTGAGGAAAACACGACATGACAGGGCGATACACAAACACAGCACGGTGAATTCTAGACAAGGAACCGACAGGACAGGAACGGAACACAAAGGAAGAAATAGGGACTCTAATCAGGGGAAAGGATCGGGAACAGGTGTGGGAAGACTAAATGATTGATTAGGGGAATAGGAACAGCTGGGAGCAGGAACGGAACGATAGAGAGAAGAGAGAGCGAGAGAGTGAGAGAGGGAGGGGGAGAGAGAGGGATAGAAAGAGGGAAAGAACCTAATAAGACCAGCAGAGGGAAACGAATAGAATGGGAAGCACAGGGACAAGACAAGATAATAAATGACAAAACATGACAGTACCCCCCCACTCACCGAGCGCCTCCTGGCGCACTCGAGGAGGAATCCTGGCGGCAACGGAGGAAATCATCAATGAGTGAACGGTCCAGCACGTCCCGAGACGGAACCCAACTCCTCTCTCAGGACCGTAACCCTCCCAATCCACTAAGTATTGGTGACCCCGTCCCGAGAACGCATGTCCATGATCTTATGTACCTTGTAAATAGGTGCGCTCGACAAGGACGGGAGGGGGAGGGAAGACGAACGGGGTGCGAAGAAAGGGCTTGACACAGGAGACATGGAAGACAGGATGGACGCGACGAAGATGTCGCGGAAGAAGCAGTCGCACAGCGACAGGATTGACGACCTGGGAGACACGGAACGGACCAATGAACCGCGGAGTCAACTTACGAGAAGCTGTCGTAAGAGGAAGGTTGCGAGTGGAAAGCCACACTCTCTGGCCGCAACAATACCTTGGACTCTTAATCCTGCGTTTATTGGCGGCTCTCACAGTCTGTGCCCTGTAACGGCAAAGTGCAGACCTCACCCTCCTCCAGGTGCGCTCACAACGTTGGACAAACGCTTGAGCGGAGGGAACGCTGGACTCGGCAAGCTGGGATGAGAACAGAGGAGGCTGGTAACCCAGACTACTCTGAAACGGAGATAACCCGGTAGCAGACGAAGGAAGCGACTGTGAGCGTATTCTGCCCAGGGGAGCTGTTCTGCCCAAGACGCAGGGTTTCTGAAAGAAAGGCTGCGTAGTATGCGACCAATCGTCTGATTGGCCCTCTCTGCTTGACCGTTAGACTGGGGATGAAACCCGGAAGAGAGACTGACGGACGCACCAATCAAACGACAGAACTCCCTCCAAAACTGTGACGTGAATTGCGGGCCTCTGTCTGAAACGGCGTCTAACGGGAGGCCATGAATTCTGAATACATTCTCGATAATGATTTGTGCCGTCTCCTTAGCGGAAGGAAGTTTAGCGAGGGAATGAAATGTGCCGCCTTAGAGAACCTATCGACAACCGTAAGAATCACAGTCTTCCCCGCAGACAAAGGCAGACCGGTAATGAAGTCTAGGGCGATGTGAGACCATGGTCGAGAAGGAATGGGGAGCGGTCTGAGACGACCGGCAGGAGGAGAGTTACCCGACTTAGTCTGCGCGCAGTCCGAACAAGCAGCCACGAAACGGCGCGTGTCACGCTCCTGAGTCGGCCACCAAAAGCGCTGGCGAATAGACGCAAGAGTGCCTCGAACACCGGGATGACCAGCTAACTTGGCAGAGTGAGCCCACTGAAGAACAGCCAGACGAGTGGAAACAGGAACGAAAAGGAGGTTACTAGGACAAGCGCGCGGCGACGCAGTGTGCGTGAGTGCTTGCTTAACCTGTCTTTCAATTCCCCAGACTGTTAACCCGACAACACGCCCATAAGGAAGAATCCCTCGGGATCAGTAGAAGCCACAGAAGAACTAAACAGACGGGATAAGGCATCAGGCTTGGTGTTCTTGCTACCCGGACGGTAAGAAATCACAAACTCGAAACGAGCGAAAAACAACGCCCAACGAGCTTGACGGGCATTAAGTCGTTTGGCAGAACGGATGTACTCAAGGTTCTTATGGTCTGTCCAAACGACAAAAGGAACGGTCGCCCTCCAACCACTGTCGCCATTCGCCTAGGGCTAAGCGGATGGCGAGCAGTTCACGGTTACCCACATCATAGTTGCGCTCAGATGGCGACAGGCGATGAGAAAATAAGCGCAAGGATGAACCTTATCGTCAGACTGGAAGCGCTGGGATAGAATGGCTCCCACGCCTACCTCTGAAGCGTCAACCTCGACAATGAATTGTCTAGTGACGTCAGGAGTAACGAGGATAGGAGCGGACGTAAAACGTTCTTTTAGAAGATCAAAAGCTCCCTGGGCGGAACCGGACCACTTAAAACACGTCTTGACAGAAGTAAGAGCTGTGAGAGGGGCAGCAACTTGACCGAAATTACGAATGAAACGCCGATAGAAATTAGCGAAACCTAAAAGCGCTGCAACTCGACACGTGACCTTGGAACGGGCCAATCACTGACAGCTTGACCTTAGCGGAATCCATCTGAATGCCTTCAGCGGAAATAACGGAACCGAGAAAAGTAACGGAGGAGACATGAAAAGAGCACTTCTCAGACTTTACGTAGAGACAATTCTCTAAAAGGCGCTGTAGAACACGTCGAACGTGCTGAACATGAATCTCGAGTGACGGAGAAAAATCAGGATATCGTCAAGATAGACAAAAACAAAGATGTTCAGCATGTCTCTCAGAACATCATTAACTAATGCCTGAAAAACAGCTGGCGCATTGGCGAGACCAAACGGCAGAACCCGGTACTCAAAATGCCCTAACGGAGTGTTAAACGCCGTTTTCCACTCGTCCCCCTCTCTGATGCGCACGAGATTGTAAGCGTTACGAAGGTCCAACTTAGTAAAGCACCTGGCTCCCTGCAGAATCTCGAAGGCTGATGACATAAGGGGAAGCGGATAACGATTCTTAACCGTTATGTCATTCAGCCCTCGATAATCCACGCAGGGGCGCAGAGTACCGTCCTTCTTCTTAACAAAAAGAACCCCGCCCCGGCCGGAGAGGAAGAAGGCACTATGGTACCGGCGTCAAGAGACACAGACAAATAATCCTCGAGAGCCTTACGTTCGGGAGCCGACAGAGAGTATAGTCTACCCCGAGGAGGAGTGGTCCCCGGAAGGAGATCAATACTACAATCATACGACCGGTGAGGAGGAAGGAGTTGGCTCGGGACCGACTGAAGACCGTGCGCAGATCATGATATTCCTCCGGCACTCCTGTCAAATCGCCAGGTTCCTCCTGAGAAGTAGGGACAGAAGAAACGGGAGGGATGGCAGACATTAAACACTTCACATGACAAGAAACGTTCCAGGATAGGATAGAATTACTAGACCAATTAATAGAAGGATTATGACATACTAGCCAGGGATGACCCAAAACAACAGGTGTAAACGGTGAACGAAAAATCAAAAAAGAAATAGTCTCACTGTGGTTACCAGATACTGTGAGGGTTAAAGGTAGTGTCTCAAATCTGATACTGGGAAGATGACTACCATCTAAGGCGAACATGGGCGTAGGCTTCTCTAACTCTCTGAAAGGAATGTCATGTTTCCGAACCCATGCTTCGTCCATGAAACAACCCTCAGCCCCAGAGTCTATCAAGGCACTACATGTAGCACCCGAACCGGTCCAGCGTAGATGGACCGACAAAGTAGTACAGGATTTTGATGGAGAGACTTGAGTAGTTGCGCTCACCTGTAGCCCTCCGCTTACAGATGAGCTCTGGCTTTTACTGGACATGAATTAACAAAATGTCCAGCAACTCCGCAATAGAGGCACAGGCGGTTGGTGATCCTCCGTTCCCTCTCCTTAGTCGAGATGCGAATCCCTCCCAGCTGCATGGGCTCAGACTCTGAGCCAGAGGAGGGAGATGGTTGCGATGCGGAGCAGGGAAACACCGTTGATGCGAGCTCTCTTCCACGAGCCCGGTGACGAAGATCTACCCGTCGTTCTATGCGGATGGCGAGAGCAATCAAAGAGTCCACATCTGAAGGAACCTCCCGGGAGAGAATCTCATCCTTAACCACTGCGTGGAGTCCCTCCAGAAAACGAGCGAGCAGCGCCGGCTCGTTCCACTCACTAGAGGCAGCAAGAGTGCGAAACTCAATAGAATAATCCGTTATGGACCGTTCACCTTGGCATAAGGAAGCCAGGGCCCTAGAAGCCTCCCTACCAAAAACTGAACGGTCAAAAACCCGAATCATCTCCTCTTTAAAGTTCTGGAACTTGTTAGAGCAATCAGCCCTTGCCTCCCAGATAGCTGTGCCCCATTCTCGAGCCCGGCCAGTAAGGAGTGAAATGACGTAAGCAACCCGAGCTCTCTCTCTAGAGTATGTGTTGGGTTGGAGAGAGAACACAATCTCACACTGCGTGAGAAAGGAGCGGCACTCAGTGGGCTGCCCGGAGTAGCAAGGTGGGTTATTAACCCTAGGTTCTGGAGGCTCGGCAGGCCAGGAAGTAACAGGTGGCACGAGACGTAGACTCTGGAACTGTCCAGAGAGGTCGGAAACCTGAGCGGCCAGGTTCTCCACGGCATGGCGAGCAGCAGACAATTCCTGCTCGTGTCTGCCGAGCATGGCTCCTTGATCTCGACGGCAGTGTAACGAGCGTCTGAAGTCGCTGGGTCCATTCCTTGTTCGGTTCCTTCTGTCATGCAGGTGAAAGAGGACCCAAAAGCGACTTGGCGAAAACAGAGTCTTTAATCCAGTAAAGTAAATACAAACAAAAAACACAACTTTCACTCGAAATGACGAGGACAAACTGGAGACTCGATCTTGAACAGCAGGTGAACAGCAGGTTGCCTCGGGAAGGCACTTGAACCAGACAGACTCAGACACCTGCTCACCACGCAGCATCTGAGGAAAACACGACACGACAGGGCGATACACAAACACAGCACGGTGAATTCTAGACAAGGAACCGACAGGACAGGAACGGAACACAAAGGAAGAAATAGGGACTCTAATCAGGGGAAAGGATCGGGAACAGGTGTGGGAAGACTAAATGATTGATTAGGGGAATAGGAACAGCTGGGAGCAGGAACGGAACGATAGAGAGAAGAGAGAGCGAGAGAGTGAGAGAGGGAGGGGGAGAGAGAGGGATAGAAAGAGGGAAAGAACCTAATAAGACCAGCAGAGGGAAACGAATAGAATGGGAAGCACAGGGACAAGACAAGATAATAAATGACAAAACATGACAGCCTCTCCATGCCTCTTGGTCCTAGGCTTTGGGATAGTTAATAGGCTGCCTCTCCATGTCTCTTGGTCCTAGGCTTTGGGATAGTTAAAAGGCTGCCTCTCCATGCCTCTTGGTCCTAGGCTTTGGGATAGTTAATAGGCTGCCTCTCCATGTCTCTTGGTCCTAGGCTTTGGGATAGTTAAAAGGCTGTCTCTCCATGTCTCTTGGTCCTAGGCTTTGGGATAGTTAAAAGGCTGCCTCTCCATGTCTCTTGGTCCTAGGCTTTGGGATAGTTAATAGGCTGCCTCTCCATGTCTCTTGGTCCTAGGCTTTGGGATAGTTAAAAGGCTGCCTCTCCATGCCTCTTGGTCCTAGGCTTTGGGATAGTTAATAGGCTGCCTCTCCATGTCTCTTGGTCCTAGGCTTTGGGATAGTTAAAAGGCTGTCTCTCCATGTCTCTTGGTCCTAGGCTTTGGGATAGTTAAAAGGCTGCCTCTCCATGTCTCTTGGTCCTAGGCTTTGGGATAGTTAATAGGCTGCCTCTCCATGTCTCTTGGTCCCAGGCTTTGGGATAGTTAATAGGCTGCCTCTCCATGTCTCTTGGTCCTAGGCTTTGGGATAGTTAATAGGCTGCCTCTCCATGTCTCTTGGTCCCAGGCTTTGGGATAGTTAATAGGCTGCCTCTCCATGTCTCTTGGTCCCAGGCTTTGGGATTGATGGGTCCTTTACCACTTAACTCAGACTGTCTCTGTGTTGGCTCTAGGATAATTTCCCACTTAACTAAGGCCGTGTTGTGGTGGGTATGAAAACCAATTTTTCAAATATACAGTTCACACTTAAATGATTTAGCTGTTTGAACACCAATTTCTCCAGAAGTTTGATTAAGAATGGAAGGCTGGAGATTGAAGAAAGATGCTAAGAGCTTTTCTTCAGAAGGTGTTTCACCATAGCAGTTTTTAGTGAGGTGGGAAAAGTGCCCGAAAACAGGGAGGGATTAACGATAGCTTGTACTTCTTCAGATATGCTATTAAAAAGAGTTTTGAAGAAGGTGGTGGGGATAGGATGGAGAAGGCAGGTAGAGGGCTTAAGTTGTGATATCTCTTTCCTGAGTATGTCTGTGTCAACCAGGGAAATAAATCCACAGTACCTTTGTGTGGTAGGCTAGGGCTCATATCATCAAACTTCTCATCAGGTCTTGACTGATACCCAGCCTTGTGTTGGTTGTCTTATCTCTGAAATATGCCACAAACTTCCATGTGGAGGAACATTCACAGGTATGATTTATCAGGCCATCAATGGTGGAGAAGAACACTCAAATTATTCTGATTTTAATAGTGACCAAGTACGAAAAACGAGCCCGTCTGGCATTTCTAATTGCCATACAGTCAAACGTTTTAGAACGCCTTCTCATTCAAGGATTTTTCTTTATTTTCACTATTTTCTACATTGTAGAATAATAGTGAAGACATCAAAACTATGAAATGACACATATGGAATCATGTAGTAACCCCAAAAAATCTAAATGTATTTCATATTTGAGATTCTTCAAAGTAGCCACCCTTCAAATGCCAGCCGTGTATATCCCCCCTCAAGCCGATACCACGATGGCCCTCAAGGAACTTCACTGGACTTTATGCAAACTGGAAACCATATGTTATGAGGTTGCATTTATTGTACCTGGATATTTTAACCCTAAATTCATATTGACTGTAGCACTCTCGCCGGTAAAACACTGGATCACTGCTCATATAACTTCCGCGATGCATACGAGGCCCCGCCTTCCTTTCGGCATATCTGACCACGACTCCATTTTGCTTCTCCCTTCCTATAGGCAGAAACTCAAACAGGAAGTACCTGTGCCAAGGACTATTCCGCGCTGGTCTGACCAATTGGAATCCACACTTCAAGATAGTTTTGATCACGCGGACTGGGACATGTTCCGGGTAGCCTCAGAGAATAATATCGACGTATACGCTGAATCGGTGAGTGAGTTTATAAGGAATTGTGTAAGAGATGTTGTACCTACTGTGACTATTAAAACCTACCCTAACCAGAAACCATGGATAGATTGTGGCATTCGTGCAAAACTGAAAGTAAGAACTACCGGATTTAACCATGGCAAGATGACTGGTGATATGGCTGAACATAAACGGTGTAGTTATTCCCTCCGCAAGACAATCCAACAGGCACAATGCCAGTACAGGGACAAGGTGGAGTCGGAACTCAACAGTTCTACAGACAATCACGGGCAACAAAAGAAAAACCAGCCACATCGCAGACACCGTCTTGCATCCAGACAAACTAAACACCTTCTTTGCCCGCTATGAGGATAACACAGTGCCACCGACGCTGCCTGCTACCAAGGACTGTGGGCTCTCCTTCTCCATGCCCGATGTGAGTAAAACATTTAAACATTTTAATCCTCACAAGGCTGCCAGCCCAGACGGCATCCTTAGCCGCATCCTCAGAGTATGCACAGACCAGCTGACTGGTGTATTTACGGACATATTCAATCTCTCCAGTCTGCTGTTCCCATATGCTTCAAGATGGCCACCATTTTTGCTGTATCCAAGAAAGTCATTCAGTTCAGTTACCATCGCCCCATAGCACTCACTTCTGTCGTCATGAAGTGTTTTGAGAGGCTAGTCAAGGGTCATATCACCCCCACCTTACCTGTCACCCAAGACCCACTTCAATTTGCTTACTGCCCCAATAGGTCCACAGACGCTGCAATATCTATTTGCACTCCACACTGCCCTTTCCCACCTGGACAAAAGGAACACCTATGTGAGAATGTTGTTCATTGACGAGAGCTCAGCATTCAACACCATAGTGCCCTCAAAGCTCATCACTAAGCTAAGGGCCCTGGGACTTAACACCTTCCTCTGCAAATGGATCCTGGGCTTCCTGATGGGCCGCCCCCAGGTGGTAAGGGTAGGTAACAACACATCCGCCATGCTGATCCTCAACACGGGGGTCCCTCAGGGGTGCGTGCTCAGTCCCCTCCTGGTACTCCCTGTTCACTCATGACTGCAAGGCCAAGCACGACTCCAATACCATCATTAAGTTTGTCGATGACACGACAGTGGTAGGCCTGATCACCGACAACAACGAGACAGCCTATAGGGAGGAGGTCAGAGACCTGGCCGTGTGGTGCCAGGACAACAACCTCTCCCTCAACACGATCAAGAAAAAGATGATTGTGGTCTATAGGAAAAAGAGGAGCACGCCCCCATTCTCATCGACGGGGCTATAGTGGAGCAGGTTGAGAGCTTCAAGTTCCTTGGTGTCCACATCAACAACAAACTACCATGGTCCAATCACACCAAGACAGCTGTGAAGAGGGCACAAAAAAAAATATTCCCCCTCAGGAGACTGAAAAATTTGGCATGGGTCCTCAGATCCTCAAAAGGTTCGACAGCTGCACCATTGAGAGCTGGTTGCCTGGTATGGCAAGGTGCTACAGAGGGCAGTGCGTACGGCCCAGTACATCACTGGGGCCAAGCTTCCTGCTATCCAGGACCACCAGGCGGTGTCAGAGGAAGTCTAGGTCCAAGTCTAGGTCCAAGAGGTTTATTAACAGCTTCTACCCCCCAAGCCATAAGACTCCTGAACACCTAATCAAAGGGCTACCCAGACTATTTGCATTGCTCCCCCACCCCCCCCACCCCTCTCTTTACACTGATGCTACTCTCTGTTATCTGTGCATAGTCACTTGTACATATTACCTCAATTATCTCGACTAACCGTTGGCCCCACACAATGACTGTACCGGTACCCCCTGTATATAGCCTCCACATTGACTCTGTACCAGTACACCCTGTATATAGCCTCCACATTGACTCTGTACCGGTACCCCCTGTATATAGCCTCCACATTGACTGTACTGGTACCCCCTGTATATAGCCTCCACATTGACTGTACTGGTACCCCCTGTATATAGCCTCCACATTGACTCTGTACCTGTACCCCCTGTATATAGCCTCCACATTGACTCTGTACCGGTACCCCTGTATATAGCCTCCACATTGACTCTGTACCGGTACCCCTGTATATAGCCTCCACATTGACTCTGTACCAGTACCCTTTGTATATAGCCTCCACACTGACTCTGTACCGGTACCCCCTGTATATAGCCTCCACACTGACTCTGTACCGGTACCCCCTGTATATAGCCTCCACATTGACTCTGTACCGGTACCCCTGTATATAGCCTCCACATTGACTCTGTACCGGTACCCTTTGTATATAGCCTCCACACTGACTCTGTACCGGTACCCCCTGTATATAGCCTTCACATTGACTCTGTACTGGTACCCCCTGTATATAGCCTCCACATTGACTCTGTACTGGTACCCCCTGTATATAGCCTCCACACTGACTCTGTACCGGTACCCTCTGTATATAGACCTTCTATTGTTATGTTACTGCTGCTCTGTAATTATTACTTTTTAATTTCATTTTTTTTTAAACACCTGTTGTATTTGGCGCATATGACAAATACAATTTGATTTGTGTCTAGTTGTGGATAAAAACACTGGTGGGCTAGCACTGCTAGCATTAGCCTGCTACATTTTCATGATGGCTAACAGCTACATAACAGGAATCCGTAGCAAAACAAACATTAGATATGATTTTAAAACGATTGACTCAAAACAACAGCCTGAGTGTAAACAGTATACTGTTCTGTTGCTAAGCGTCATCATAATGTGACCGGTGAAATTAAGAACTTAATGTTCTTTCTTCTAACGAATTGAACAAGTTTCCTGCAGGTATTTTCTTAAACGTAGCTACAAATATTCAAATGTATTAAAACACTTCAAATAAATCGTTTCAACGGTATTGACAGTATTGAAAACCCACCTGTCTTTTTTCCAAATACCCCTGTATTCTGTATATGTGGTATACTACCCAAGCCTAGTGTTAATGGTGTGTGTTAATGGTGTGTGTTAATGGTGTGTGTTAATGGTGTGTGTTAATGGTGTGTCTCCTCAGGCCCAGATAGCCTTCCTGCAGGGAGAGAGGAAAGGACAAGAGAACCTGAAGAAGGATCTTGTCAGGAGGATTAAGATGCTGGAATATGCCCTCAAACAGGTAAGATGCACCCTGCATCTTACCACATTACACTGCCTTCTGACATCATACTGACATCACATGACCCTGTGACCTTTCACATTTTAATTCACCACACTGATAATGACAGAGGGCCTGACAGCCAAAGACGTCTCTACATGACGTCTTCAAATGACCATGAGACTTAACACAGCAGAAATCAGAGGGTCTACAATGCCAGGGGGATAAAGGGAGTCCCTGATGTGATCTGTCTGTACAGCCTGTACACAGGCTACCAGTACTGAGTCGATTAACACGTGAGTAACTTGGCTATATACACAGGCTACCAGTACTGAGTCGATTAATATACAATGAGTAACTTGGCTATATACACAGGCTACCAGTACTGAGTCGATTAATATACAATGAGTAACTTGGCTATATACACAGGCTACCAGTACTGAGTCGATTAATATACAATGAGTAACTTGGCTATATACACAGGCTACCAGTACTGAGTGAGTAACTTGGCTATTAACAGGCTACCAGTACGTCGAGTAACTTGGCTATATACACAGGCTACCAGTACTGAGTCGATTAACACGTGAGTAACTTGGCTATATACACAGGCTACCAGTACTGAGTCGATTAACACGTGAGTAACTTGGCTATATACACAGGCTACCAGTACTGAGTCGATTAACACATGAGTAACTTGGCTATATACACAGGCTACCAGTACTGAGTCGATTAACACATGAGTAACTTGCTCCATACCCTAGTCCTCCCATCACAACATGATGTACTCATGGTATTCTCCATACCCTAGTCCTCCCATCACAACATGATGTACTCATGGTATTCTCCATACCCTAGTCCTCCCATCACAACATGATGTACTCATGGTATTCTCCATACCCTAGTCCTTCCATCACAACATGATGTACTCATGGTATTCTCCATACCCTAGTCCTCCCATCACAACATGGTGTACTCATGGTATTCTCCATACCCTAGTCCTCCCATCACAACATGATGTACTCATGGTATTCTCCATACCCTAGTCCTTCCATCACAACATGATGTACTCATGGTATTCTCCATACCCTAGTCCTCCCATCACAACATGATGTACTCATGGTATTCTCCATACCCTAGTCCTCTCATCACAACATGATGTACTCATGATGATGATGATGATGATGAATAAATACAGGCAGCCTGCTGCAGATCCTTAGTGATGATGATGATGAATAACTACAGGCAGCCTGCAGCAGATCCTTAGTGATGATGATGATGAATAAATACAGGCAGCCTGCTGCAGATCCTTAGTGATGATGATGATGAATAACTACAGGCAGCCTGCAGCAGATCCTTAGTGATGATGATGATGAATAAATACAGGCAGCCTGCTGCAGATCCTTAGTGATGATGATGATGAATAACTACAGGCAGCCTGCAGCAGATCCTTAGTGATGATGATGATGATGATGATGAATAAATACAGGCAGCCTGCAGCAGATCCTTAGTGATGATGATGATGAATAAATACAGGCAGCCTGCTGCAGATCCTTAGTGATGATGATGATGATGAATAAATACAGACAGCCTGCTGCAGATCCTTAGTGATGATGATGATGAATAACTACAGGCAGCCTGCTGCAGATCCTTAGTGATGATGATGATGAATAACTACAGGCAGCCTGCTGCAGATCCTTAGTGATGATGATGATGAATAAATACAGGCAGCCTGCAGCAGATCCTTAGTGATGATGAATAAATACAGGCAGCCTGCTGCAGATCCTTAGTGATGATGATGATGAATAAATACAGGCAGCCTGCTGCAGATCCTTAGTGATGATGATGATGAATAAATACAGGCAGCCTGCTGCAGATCCTTAGTGATGATGATGATGAATAAATACAGGCAGCCTGCTGCAGATCCTTAGTGATGATGATGATGAATAAATACAGGCAGCCTGCAGCAGATCCTTAGTGATGATGATGATGAATAAATACAGGCAGCCTGCTGCAGATCCTTAGTGATGATGATGATGAATAAATACAGGCAGCCTGCAGCAGATCCTTAGTGATGATGATGATGAATAACTACAGGCAGCCTGCAGCAGATCCTTAGTGATGATGATGATGATGATGAATAAATACAGGCAGCCTGCAGCAGATCCTTGATGATGATGATGATGAATAACTACAGGCAGCCTGCAGCAGATCCTTAGTGATGATGATGATGAATAAATACAGGCAGCCTGCAGCAGATCCTTAGTGATGATGATGATGAATAAATACAGGCAGCCTGCTGCAGATCCTTAGTGATGATGATGATGATGAAATAACTACAGGCAGCCTGCAGCAGATCCTTAGTGATGATGATGATGATGATGATGAATAAATACAGGCAGCCTGCAGCAGATCCTTGATGATGATGATGATGAATAACTACAGGCAGCCTGCAGCAGATCCTTGGTGATGATGATGATGATGATGATGAATAAATACAGGCAGCCTGCAGCAGATCCTTGATGATGATGATGATGAATAACTACAGGCAGCCTGCAGCAGATCCTTGATGATGATGATGATGAATAACTACAGGCAGCCTGCAGCAGATCCTTGATGATGATGATGATGAATAACTACAGGCAGCCTGCAGCAGATCCTTAGTGATGATGATGATGATGATGAATAACTACAGGCAGCCTGCAGCAGATCCTTGATGATGATGATGATGAATAACTACAGGCAGCCTGCAGCAGATCCTTGATGATGATGATGAATAACTACAGGCAGCCTGCAGCAGATCCTTGATGATGATGATGATGATGAATAAATACAGGCAGCCTGCAGCAGATCCTTGATGATGATGATGATGAATAACTACAGGCAGCCTGCAGCAGATCCTTGATGATGATGATGATGAATAACTACAGGCAGCCTGCAGCAGATCCTTAGTGATGATGATGATGAATAACTACAGGCAGCCTGCAGCAGATCCTTGATGATGATGATGAATAACTACAGGCAGCCTGCAGCAGATCCTTGATGATGATGATGATGAATAACTACAGGCAGCCTGCAGCAGATCCTTAGTGATGATGATGATGAATAAATACAGGCAGCCTGCAGCAGATCCTTAATGATGATGATGATGATGTTGAATAAATACCGGCAGCCTGCTGCAGATCCTTGATGATGATGATGATGAATAACTACAGGCAGCCTGCAGCAGATCCTTGATGATGATGATGATGAATAACTACAGGCAGCCTGCAGCAGATCCTTGATGATGATGATGATGAATAACTACAGGCAGCCTGCAGCAGATCCTTGATGATGATGATGATGAATAACTACAGGCAGCCTGCAGCAGATCCTTGATGATGATGATGAATAACTACAGGCAGCCTGCAGCAGATCCTTAGTGATGATGATGATGAATAAATACAGGCAGCCTGCAGCAGATCCTTAATGATGATGATGATGATGTTGAATAAATACCGGCAGCCTGCTGCAGATCTTTGATGATGATGATGATGAATAAATACAGGCAGCCTGCAGCAGATCCTTAGTGATGATGAATAAATACAGGCAGGCTGCTGCAGATCCTTAATGATGATGATGATGATGATGATGATGAATAAAGGACTGTTATTCAATGTGTTTCTATGGGCTAATAGCAGTAAGGACTATCTGTTATTCATTGTGTTTCTATTGGCTAATAGCAGTAAGGACTATCTGTTATTCAATGTGTTTCTATGGGCTAATAGCAGTAAGGACTATCTGTTATTCAATGTGTTTCTATTGGCTAATAGCAGTAAGGACTGTTATTCAATGTGTTTCTATGGGCTAATAGCAGTAAGGACTATCTGTTATTCAATGTGTTTCTATGGGCTAATAGCAGTAAGGACTGTCTGTTATTCAATGTGTTTCTAATAGCAGTAAGGACTATCTGTTATTCAATGTGTTTCTATGGGCTAATAGCAGTAAGGACTATCTGTTATTCAATGTGTTTCTATGGGCTAATAGCAGTAAGGACTATCTGTTATTCAATGTGTTTCTAATAGCAGTAAGGACTATCTGTTATTCAATGTGTTTCTATGGGCTAATAGCAGTAAGGACTGTTATTCAATGTGTTTCTATGGGCTAATAGCAGTAAGGACTATCTGTTATTCAATGTGTTTCTATGGGCTAATAGCAGTAAGGACTATCTGTTATTCAATGTGTTTCTAATAGCAGTAAGGACTATCTGTTATTCAATGTGTTTCTATGGGCTAATAGCAGTAAGGACTATCTGTTATTCAATGTGTTTCTATTGGCTAATAGCAGTAAGGACTATCTGTTATTCAATGTGTTTCTATTGGCTAATAGCAGTAAGGACTATCTGTTATTCAATGTGTTTGTATTGGCTAATAGCAGTAAAGACTATTTTTCAATGTGTTTCTATTGGCTAATAGCAGTAAAGACTATTTTTCAATGTGTTTCTATTGGCTAATAGCAATAAGGACAAATACACATTTTCATCAATACATTGTTATGTATTTTAGTTTTATACTTCAAGGGGTGTTAACATTCCAAATTAAATATCTTAATGTCCTCGGTGTGACCTTCAAGCCATCCATCTAGTTTAGTAGAACCCCCTTCCACCGACTTAGACAGGGCTTAGACTACTAGCACATTAACAGGAATGGTCTGGCTAGTTAACAGGAATGTTCTGGTTAGTTAACAGGAATGTTCTGGTTAGTTAACAGGAATGTCCTGGCTAGTTAACAGGAATGTTCAGGTTAGTTAACAGGAATGTTCTGGTTAGTTAACAGGAATGTTCTGGTTAGTTAACAGGAATGTTCTGGTTAGTTAACAGGAATGTTCTGGTTAGTTAACAGGAATGTTCTGGTTAGTTAACAGGAATGTTCTGGTTAGTTAACAGGAATGTTCTGGTTAGTTAACAGGAATGTTCTGGTTAGTTAACAGGAATGTTCTGGTTAGTTAACAGGAATGTTCTGGTTAGTTAACAGGAATGTTCTGGTTAGTTAACAGGAATGTTCTGGTTAGTTAATAGGGATATTCTGGCTAGTTAACAGGAATGTTCTGGTTAGTTAACAGGAATGTTCTGGTTAGTTAACAGGAATGTTCTGGTTAGTTAACAGGAATGTTCTGGTTAGTTAACAGGAATGCTCTGGCTAGTTAACAGGAATGCGCTGACTAGTTAACAGGAATGTCCTGGCTAGTTAACAGGAATGCGCTGACTAGTTAACAGGAACTGTGATTCCAAGTTATTATAATGATTGAAGTGTGAACAATGTGTCTCTGTCAATCTTAATCATCAGCATCTTTGAACAGTTGTTTCTGCTTTCTCTTCCAGGTCCAAGTACCACAAGTTAAAATATGGAACAGAGTTAAACCAAGGAGACGTGAAACCTCCCAGCTATGACTACGGTAGGACAACTTCCACATGACCCTCTTCATCTATGGCAGTACTAAATCCTAGAGAATGCAGCATTCACATACCTGAATCCTGTCTGGCTGTGTAGACTTTTACACATGTCTTATCCAATAGTTTCACCATGTATTTTCCTGATAACTATCATGTAACAACACTCTCTCTGATGGTCTCCATGTTCTGATTCCCTCCTGTCTTTAGTGATGTGTCCTATTGGTCTCCATGTTCTGATTCCCTCCTGTCTTTAGTGATGTGTCCTATTGGTCTCCATGTTCTGATTCCCTCCTGTCTTTAGTGATGTGTCCTATTGGTCTCCATGTTCTGATTCCCTCCTGTCTTTAGTGATGTGTCCTATTGGTCTCCATGTTCTGATTCCCCTCCCTGTCTTTAGTGATGTGTCCTATTGGTCTCCATGTTCTGATTCCCTCCTGTCTTTAGTGATGTGTCCTATTGGTCTCCATGTTCTGATTCCCTCCTGTCTTTAGTGATGTGTCCTATTGGTCTCCATGTTCTGATTCCCTCCTGTCTTTAGTGATGTGTCCTATTGGTCTCCATGTTCTGATTCCCTCCTGTCTTTAGTGATGTGTCCTATTGGTCTCCATGTTCTGATTCCCTCCTGTCTTTAGTGATGTGTCCTATTGGTCTCCATGTTCTGATTCCCTCTTTAGTGATGTGTCCTATTGTCTTTTCTGAGTGATGTGTCCTATTGGTCTCCATGTTCTGATGTTCTGATTCCCTCCTGTCTTTAGTGATGTGTCCTATTGGTCTCCATGTTCTGATTCCCTCCTGTCTTTAGTGATGTGTCCTATTGGTCTCCATGTTCTGATTCCCTCCTGTCTTTAGTGATGTGTCCTATTGGTCTCCATGTTCTGATTCCCTCCTGTCTTTAGTGATGTGTCCTATTGGTCTCCATGTTCTGATTCCCTCCTGTCTTTAGTGATGTGTCCTATTGGTCTCCATGTTCTGATTCCCTCCTGTCTTTAGTGATGTGTCCTATTGGTCTCCATGTTCTGATTCCCTCCTGTCTTTAGTGATGTGTCCTATTGGTCTCCATGTTCTGATTCCCTCCTGTCTTTAGTGATGTGTCCTATTTCTGATTCCCTCCATGTTTTAGTGATGTGTCCTGATTCCATGTTCTGATTCCCTCCTGTCTTTAGTGATGTGTCCTATTGGTCTCCATGTTCTGATTCCCTCCTGTCTTTAGTGATGTGTCCTATTGGTCTCCATGTTCTGATTCCCTCCTGTCTTTAGTGATGTGTCCTATTGGTCTCCATGTTCTGATTCCCTCCTGTCTTTAGTGATGTGTCCTATTGGTCTCCATGTTCTGATTCCCTCCTGTCTTTAGTGATGTGTCCTATTGGTCTCCATGTTCTGATTCCCTCCTGTCTTTAGTGATGTGTCCTATTGGTCTCCATGTTCTGATTCCCTCCTGTCTTTAGTGATGTGTCCTATTGGTCTCCATGTTCTGATTCCCTCCTGTCTTTAGTGATGTGTCCTATTGGTCTCCATGTTCTGATTCCCTCCTGTCTTTAGTGATGTGTCCTATTGGTCTCCATGTTCTGATTCCCTCCTGTCTTTAGTGATGTGTCCTATTGGTCTCCATGTTCTGATTCCCTCCTGTCTTTAGTGATGTGTCCTATTGGTCTCCATGTTCTGATTCCCTCCTGTCTTTAGTGATGTGTCCTATTGGTCTCCATGTTCTGATTCCCTCCTGTCTTTAGTGATGTGTCCTATTGGTCTCCATGTTCTGATTCCCTCCTGTCTTTAGTGATGTGTCCTATTGGTCTCCATGTTCTGATTCCCTCCTGTCTTTAGTGATGTGTCCTATTGGTCTCCATGTTCTGATTCCCTCCTGTCTTTAGTGATGTGTCCTATTGGTCTCCATGTTCTGATTCCCTCCTGTCTTTAGTGATGTGTCCTATTGGTCTCCATGTTCTGATTCCCTCCTGTCTTTAGTGATGTGTCCTATTGGTCTCCATGTTCTGATTCCCTCCTGTCTTTAGTGATGTGTCCTATTGGTCTCCATGTTCTGATTCCCTCCTGTCTTTAGTGATGTGTCCTATTGGTCTCCATGTTCTGATTCCCTCCTGTCTTTAGTGATGTGTCCTATTGGTCTCCATGTTCTGATTCCCTCCTGTCTTTAGTGATGTGTCCTATTGGTCTCCATGTTCTGATTCCCTCCTGTCTTTAGTGATGTGTCCTATTGGTCTCCATGTTCTGATTCCCTCCTGTCTTTAGTGATGTGTCCTATTGGTCTCCATGTTCTGATTCCCTCCTGTCTTTAGTGATGTGTCCTATTGGTCTCCATGTTCTGATTCCCTCCTGTCTTTAGTGATGTGTCCTATTGGTCTCCATGTTCTGATTCCCTCCTGTCTTTAGTGATGTGTCCTATTGGTCTCCATGTTCTGATTCCCTCCTGTCTTTAGTGATGTGTCCTATTGGTCTCCATGTTCTGATTCCCTCCTGTCTTTAGTGATGTGTCCTATTGGTCTCCATGTTCTGATTCCCTCCTGTCTTTAGTGATGTGTCCTATTGGTCTCCATGTTCTGATTCCCTCCTGTCTTTAGTGATGTGTCCTATTGGTCTCCATGTTCTGATTCCCTCCTGTCTTTAGTGATGTGTCCTATTGGTCTCCATGTTCTGATTCCCTCCTGTCTTTAGTGATGTGTCCTATTGGTCTCCATGTTCTGATTCCCTCCTGTCTTTAGTGATGTGTCCTATTGGTCTCCATGTTCTGATTCCCTCCTGTCTTTAGTGATGTGTCCTATTGGTCTCCATGTTCTGATTCCCTCCTGTCTTTAGTGATGTGTCCTATTGGTCTCCATGTTCTGATTCCCTCCTGTCTTTAGTGATGTGTCCTATTGGTCTCCATGTTCTGATTCCCTCCTGTCTTTAGTGATGTGTCCTATTGGTCTCCATGTTCTGATTCCCTCCTGTCTTTAGTGATGTGTCCTATTGGTCTCCATGTTCTGATTCCCTCCTGTCTTTAGTGATGTGTCCTATTGGTC
Organism: Oncorhynchus gorbuscha; assembly: GCF_021184085.1. Lineage (NCBI taxonomy): Eukaryota > Metazoa > Chordata > Actinopteri > Salmoniformes > Salmonidae > Oncorhynchus > Oncorhynchus gorbuscha. Next base: position 87,396,866 of record NC_060179.1, read on the forward strand.
TCCATGTTCTGATTCCCTCCTGTCTTTAGTGATGTGTCCTATTGGTCTCCATGTTCTGATTCCCTCCTGTCTTTAGTGATGTGTCCTATTGGTCTCCATGTTCTGATTCCCTCCTGTCTTTAGTGATGTGTCCTATTGGTCTCCATGTTCTGATTCCCTCCTGTCTTTAGTGATGTGTCCTATTGGTCTCCATGTTCTGATTCCCTCCTGTCTTTAGTGATGTGTCCTATTGGTCTCCATGTTCTGATTCCCTCCTGTCTTTAGTGATGTGTCCTATTGGTCTCCATGTTCTGATTCCCTCCTGTCTTTAGTGATGTGTCCTATTGGTCTCCATGTTCTGATTCCCTCCTGTCTTTAGTGATGTGTCCTATTGGTCTCCATGTTCTGATTCCCTCCTGTCTTTAGTGATGTGTCCTATTGGTCTCCATGTTCTGATTCCCTCCTGTCTTTAGTGATGTGTCCTTTCTCCATGTTCTGATTCCCTCCTGTCTTTAGTGATGTGTCCTATTGGTCTCCATGTTCTGATTCCCTCCTGTCTTTAGTGATGTGTCCTATTGGTCTCCATGTTCTGATTCCCTCCTGTCTTTAGTGATGTGTCCTATTGGTCTCCATGTTCTGATTCCCTCCTGTCTTTAGTGATGTGTCCTATTGGTCTCCATGTTCTGATTCCCTCCTGTCTTTAGTGATGTGTCCTATTGGTCTCCATGTTCTGATTCCCTCCTGTCTTTAGTGATGTGTCCTATTGGTCTCCATGTTCTGATTCCCTCCTGTCTTTAGTGATGTGTCCTATTGGTCTCCATGTTCTGATTCCCTCCTGTCTTTAGTGATGTGTCCTATTGTTCTGTCTCCTTTAGTGATGTTCCTGATTTCTGATTCCTCCTGTCTTTAGTGATGTGTCCTATTGGTCTCCATGTTCTGATTCCCTCCTGTCTTTAGTGATGTGTCCTATTGGTCTCCATGTTCTGATTCCCTCCTGTCTTTAGTGATGTGTCCTATTGGTCTCCATGTTCTGATTCCCTCCTGTCTTTAGTGATGTGTCCTATTGGTCTCCATGTTCTGATTCCCTCCTGTCTTTAGTGATGTGTCCTATTGGTCTCCATGTTCTGATTCCCTCCTGTCTTTAGTGATGTGTCCTATTGGTCTCCATGTTCTGATTCCCTCCTGTCTTTAGTGATGTGTCCTATTGGTCTCCATGTTCTGATTCCCTCCTGTCTTTAGTGATGTGTCCTATTGGTCTCCATGTTCTGATTCCCTCCTGTCTTTAGTGATGTGTCCTATTGGTCTCCATGTTCTGACACTCACACCACTCACTGATGTTTCTCTCTCACTGTGTGATGTTGATGTTTCTCTCTCACTGTGTGATGTTGATGTTTCTCTCTCACTGTGTGATGTTGTGGTTGATGTTTCTGTCACTGTGTGATGTTGATGTTTCTGTCACTGTGTGATGTTGATGTTTCTGTCACTGTGTGATGTTGATGTTTCTCTCACTGTGTGATGTTGATGTTTCTCTCTCACTGTGTGATGTTGTGGTTGATGTTTCTGTCACTGTATGATGTTGTGTTGATGTTTCTCTCTCACTGTGTGATGTTGATGTTTCTCTCTCACTGTGTGATGTTGATGTTTCTCTCTCACTGTGTGATGTTGAGGTTGATGTTTCTGTCACTGGGTGATGTTGTGGTTGATGTTTCTGTCACTGTGTGATGTTGATGTTTCTCTCTCACTGTGTGATGTTGATGTTTCTCTCTCACTGTGTGATGTTGTGGTTGATGTTTCTGTCACTGGGTGATGTTGTGGTTGATGTTTCTGTCACTGTGTGATGTTGATGTTTCTCTCTCACTGTGTGATGTTGATGTTTCTCTCTCACTGTGTGATGTTGTGGTTGATGTTTCTGTCACTGTGTGATGTTGATGTTTCTCTCTCACTGTGTGATGTTGATGTTTCTCTCTCACTGTGTGATGTTGATGTTTCTCTCACTGTGTGATGTTGATGTTTCTCTCTCACTGTGTGATGTTGATGTTTCTCTCACTGTGTGATGTTGATGTTTCTGTCACTGTGTGATGTTGATGTTTCTCTCTCACTGTGTGATGTTGATGTTCTCTCTCACTGTGTGATGTTGATGTTTCTCTCACTGTGTGATGTTGTGGTTGATGTTCTCTCACTGTGCGATGTTGTGGTTGATGTTTCTGTCACTGTGTGATGTTGATGTTTCTCTCTCACTGTGTGATGTTGATGTTTCTCTCTCACTGTGTGATGTTGATGTTTCTCTCTCACTGTGTGATGTTGTGGTTGATGTTTCTGTCACTGTATGATGTTGTGTTGATGTTTCTCTCTCACTGTGTGATGTTGATGTTCTCTCTCACTGTGTGATGTTGATGTTTCTCTCTCACTGTGTGATGTTGTGGTTGATGTTTCTGTCACTGGGTGATGTTGATGTTTCTCTCTCACTGTGTGATGTTGATGTTTCTCTCTCACTGTGTGATGTTGATGTTTCTGTCACTGTGTGATGTTGATGTTTCTCTCTCACTGTGTGATGTTGATGTTTCTCTCTCACTGTGTGATGTTGATGTTTCTCTCTCACTGTGTGATGTTGGGGTCGATGTTTCTGTCACTGTGTGATGTTGATGTTTCTCTCTCACTGTGTGATGTTGATGTTTCTCTCACTGTGTGATGTTGATGTTTCTCTCACTGTGTGATGTTGTGGTTGATGTTTCTGTCACTGTGTGATGTTGTGGTTGATGTTTCTGTCACTGTGTGATGTTGATGTTTCTCTCTCACTGTGTGATGTTGATGTTCTCTCTCACTGTGTGATGTTGATGTTTCTCTCTCACTGTGTGATGTTGATGTTTCTCTCTCACTGTGTGATGTTGTGGTTGATGTTTCTGTCACTGTATGATGTTGTGTTGATGTTTCTCTCTCACTGTGTGATGTTGATGTTTCTCTCTCACTGTATGATGTTGTGTTGATGTTTCTCTCTCACTGTGTGATGTTGATGTTTCTCTCTCATTGTGTGATGTTGTGGTTGATGTTTCTGTCACTGTGTGATGTTGGGGTTGATGTTTCTGTCACTGTGTGATGTTGTAGTTAATGTTTATGTGATTGTTGCTCAGCATGTTTCTCTGTGTTTCTCTGTCCACAGACGAGGTGATTGAGAATGAGACTCCTGAGTCCTTGAACAACCAGTTGTCCTGGAAACAAGGTCATCAGCTCCTCAGACAGTGAGTTACTATACCACTACCACTAACCCTGGAAACAAGGTCATCAGCTCCTCAGACAGTGAGTTACTATACCATACCACTAACCCTGGAAACAAGGTCATCAGCTCCGTCAGACAGTGAGTTACTATACCATACCACTACCACTAACCCTGGAAACAAGGTCATCAGCTCCTCAGACAGTGAGTTACTATACCATACCACTACCACTAACCCTGGAAACAAGGTCATCAGCTCCTCAGACAGTGAGTTACTATACTATACCACTACCACTAACCCTGGAAACAAGGTCATCAGCTCCTCAGACAGTGAGTTACTATACCATACCACTACCACTAACCCTGGAAACAAGGTCATCAGCTCCTCAGACAGTGAGTTACTATACCATACCACTAACCCTGGAAACAAGGTCATCAGCTCCTCAGACAGTGAGTTACTATACCATACCACTAACCCTGGAAACAAGGTCATCAGCTCCTCAGACAGTGAGTTACTATACCATACCACTACCACTAACCCTGGAAACAAGGTCATCAGCTCCTCAGACAGTGAGTTACTATACCATACCACTAACCCTGGAAACAAGGTCATCAGCTCCTCAGACAGTGAGTTACTATACCTGGAAACAAGGTCATCAGCTCCTCAGACAGTGAGTTACTATACCATACCACTACCACTAACCCTGGAAACAAGGTCATCAGCTCCTCAGACAGTGAGTTACTATACCATACCATACCACTAACCCTGGAAACAAGGTCATCAGCTCCTCAGACAGTGAGTTACTATACCATACCACTAACCCTGGAAACAAGGTCATCAGCTCCTCAGACAGTGAGTTACTATACATACCACTAACCCTGGAAACAAGGTCATCAGCTCCTCAGACAGTGAGTTACTATACCATACCACTAACCCTGGACAAGGTCAAGCCCTCAGACAGTGAGTTAAACAAGGTCATCAGCTCCTCAGACAGTGAGTTACTATACCATACCACTAACCCTGGAAACAAGGTCATCAGCTCCTCAGACAGTGAGTTACTATACCATACCACTAACCCTGGAAACAAGGTCATCAGCTCCTCAGACAGTGAGTTACTATACCATACCACTAACCCTGGAAACAAGGTCATCAGCTCCTCAGACAGTGAGTTACTATACCATACCACTAACCCTGGAAACAAGGTCATCAGCTCCTCAGACAGTGAGTTACTATACCATACCACCACTAACCCTGGAAACAAGGTCATCAGCTCCTCAGACAGTGAGTTACTATACCATACCACTAACCCTGGAAACAAGGTATCAGCTCCTCAGACAGTGAGTTACTATACCATACCATACCACTAACCCTGGAAACAAGGTCATCAGCTCCTCAGACAGTGAGTTACTATACCATACCACCACTAACCCTGGAAACAAGGTCATCAGCTCCTCAGACAGTGAGTTACTATACCATACCATACCACTAACCCTGGAAACAAGGTCATCAGCTCCTCAGACAGTGAGTTACTATACCATACCACTACCACTAACCCTGGAAACAAGGTCATCAGCTCCTCAGACAGTGAGTTACTATACCATACCACCACTAACCCTGAAACAAGGTCATCAGCTCCTCAGACAGTGAGTTACTATACTATACCATACCACTAACCCTGGAAACAAGGTCATCAGCTCCTCAGACAGTGAGTTACTATACCATACCACTAACCCTGGAAACAAGGTCATCAGCTCCTCAGACAGTGAGTTACTATACTATACCATACCACTAACCCTGGAAACAAGGTCATCAGCTCCTCAGACAGTGAGTTACTATACCATACCACTACCACTAACCCTGGAAACAAGGTCATCAGCTCCTCAGACAGTGAGTTACTATACCATACCACTAACCCTGGAAACAAGGTCATCAGCTCCTCAGACAGTGAGTTACTATACTATACCATACCACTAACCCTGGAAACAAGGTCATCAGCTCCTCAGACAGTGAGTTACTATACCATACCACTAACCCTGGAAACAAGGTCATCAGCTCCTCAGACAGTGAGTTACTATACCATACCATACCACTAACCCTGGAAACAAGGTCATCAGCTCCTCAGACAGTGAGTTACTATACCATACCACTAACCCTGGAAACAAGGTCATCAGCTCCTCAGACAGTGAGTTACTATACCACTACCACTAACCCTGGAAACAAGGTCATCAGCTCCTCAGACAGTGAGTTACTATACCATACCACTAACCCTGGAAACAAGGTATCAGCTCCTCAGACAGTGAGTTACTATACCATACCACCACTAACCCTGGAAACAAGGTCATCAGCTCCTCAGACAGTGAGTTACTATACCATACCACCACTAACCCTGGAAACAAGGTCATCAGCTCCTCAGACAGTGAGTTACTATACCATACCACTACCACTAACCCTGGAAACAAGGTCATCAGCTCCTCAGACAGTGAGTTACTATACCATACCACTAACCCTGGAAACAAGGTCATCAGCTCCTCAGACAGTGAGTTACTATACCATACCATACCACTAACCCTGGAAACAAGGTCATCAGCTCCTCAGACAGTGAGTTACTATACCATACCATACCACTAACCCTGGAAACAAGGTCATCAGCTCCTCAGACAGTGAGTTACTATACTATACCATACCACTAACCCTGGAAACAAGGTCATCAGCTCCTCAGACAGTGAGTTACTATACCATACCACTAACCCTGGAAACAAGGTCATCAGCTCCTCAGACAGTGAGTTACTATACCATACCACTACCACTAACCCTGGAAACAAGGTCATCAGCTCCTCAGACAGTGAGTTACTATACCATACCACTAACCCCTGGAAACAAGGTAAGCTCCTCAGACAGTGAGTTACTATACCATACCACTAACCCTGGAAACAAGGTCATCAGCTCCTCAGACAGTGAGTTACTATACCATACCACTACCACTAACCCTGGAAACAAGGTCATCAGCTCCTCAGACAGTGAGTTACTATACCATACCACTAACCCTGGAAACAAGGTCATCAGCTCCTCAGACAGTGAGTTACTATACCATACCACTACCACTAACCCTGGAAACAAGGTCATCAGCTCCTCAGACAGTGAGTTACTATACCATACCACTACCACTAACCCTGGAAACAAGGTCATCAGCTCCTCAGACAGTGAGTTACTATACCATACCACTAACCCTGGAAACAAGGTCATCAGCTCCTCAGACAGTGAGTTACTATACCATACCACTACCACTAACCCTGGAAACAAGGTCAACCCAGACAGTGAGTTACTATACCATACCACTAACCCTGGAAACAAGGTCATCAGCTCCTCAGACAGTGAGTTACTATACCATACCACTACCACTAACCCTGGAAACAAGGTCATCAGCTCCTCAGACAGTGAGTTACTATACCATACCACTACCACTAACCCTGGAAACAAGGTCATCAGCTCCTCAGACAGTGAGTTACTATACCATACCACTAACCCTGGAAACAAGGTCATCCAGCTACAGTGAGTTACACCATACCACTAACCCTGGAAACAAGGTCATCAGCTCCTCAGACAGTGAGTTACTATACCATACCACTACCACTAACCCTGGAAACAAGGTCATCAGCTCCTCAGACAGTGAGTTACTATACCATACCATACCACTAACCCTGGAAACAAGGTCATCAGCTCCTCAGACAGTGAGTTACTATACCATACCATACCACTAACCCTGGAAACAAGGTCATCAGCTCCTCAGACAGTGAGTTACTATACCACTACCACTAACCCTGGAAACAAGGTCATCAGCTCCTCAGACAGTGAGTTACTATACCATACCATACCACTAACCCTGGAAACAAGGTCATCAGCTCCTCAGACAGTGAGTTACTATACCATACCATACCACTAACCCTGGAAACAAGGTCATCAGCTCCTCAGACAGTGAGTTACTATACCACTACCACTAACCCTGGAAACAAGGTCATCAGCTCCTCAGACAGTGAGTTACTATACCATACCACCACTAACCCTGGAAACAAGGTATCAGCTCCTCAGACAGTGAGTTACTATACCATACCATACCACTAACCCTGGAAACAAGGTCATCAGCTCCTCAGACAGTGAGTTACTATACCATACCATACCACTAACCCTGGAAACAAGGTCATCAGCTCCTCAGACAGTGAGTTACTATACCATACCATACCACTAACCCTGGAAACAAGGTCATCAGCTCCTCAGACAGTGAGTTACTATACCATACCACTACCACTAACCCTGGAAACAAGGTCATCAGCTCCTCAGACAGTGAGTTACTATACCATACCATACCACTAACCCTGGAAACAAGGTCATCAGCTCCTCAGACAGTGAGTTACTATACCATACCATACCACTAACCCTGGAAACAAGGTCATCAGCTCCTCAGACAGTGAGTTACTATACCATAAACAAGGTATCAGCTCCTCAGACAGTGAGTTACTATACCATACCATACCACTAACCCTGGAAACAAGGTCATCAGCTCCTCAGACAGTGAGTTACTATACCATACCATACCACTAACCCTGGAAACAAGGTCATCAACTCCTCAAACGGCTCTGGCGGCTCCTCTTTTCACACTGGCCGTTGTGTAGTCTGCATGGCAGTGTCACACTTAGACTCGTTGTCTGAGACAAACAGTTCTAGCACTGCTCTACCTTGCTGCCAGACAGACAGGCCTTTCTAAGGTGGCGCTGGAGCAGAAGGAGGACGTTTTACTTGAGCCCAACCGATTGTGTTTTTTTGTTTGTTTATCTGCGTTGTTTGTAACTTATTTTTTTACTCATTTTCTACATAATGTTTCCGCTACCGTCTCTTATGACCGAAAATAACTTCTGGACATCAGGTCTGCGATTACACACCACGGACTGGCAGAATCCTTTTCTTTCACGACTGACGAACACGAGGCGGAGGATAAACGGCTCCCTTGGGAACAGGCCCCGGCCCCCTTGGGAACAGGCCCCGGCCCCCTTGGGAACAGGCCCCGACCCCCTTGGGAACAGGCCCCGACCCCCTTGGGAACAGGCCCCGGCCCCCTTGGGAACAGGCCCCGGCCCCCTTGGGAACAGGCCCCGGCCCCCTTGGGAACAGGCCCCGGCCCCCTTGGGAACAGGCCCCGGCCCCCTTGGGAACAGGCCCCGACCCCAGTGATCTGCGTGAAGAGGAGGCGGAGAAAGAGATGACGGGGGGCGGACTGCCTTCTGAGGAGTCGGAGGTGATTGAATAAACCCCCACTTCCCCAATTCTGCTCGCAAACATGCAATCTTTGAACAATAAAATTGACAAGTTACGGGAAAGATTAAACTACTAACGGGACATTAAAAACGGTAACATCTTATGTTTCACGGAGTCGTGGCTGAATGACGACAATATCAACATACAGCTGGCTGGTTATACGATGTACCGTCAGGATAGAACAGTGGCGTCTGGTATGACAAGGGGAGGCAGTCTGTGTATTTTTGTAAACAACCACTGGTGCACCATAGCTAAGGAAGTCTCGAGCTATTGCTCACCTGAGGTTAAGTATATCATGATAAGCTGTAGACCACACTACCTACCGAGAGAGTTCTTATCTGTGTTCTTCATAGCTGTTTACATACCACCTCAGTCAGAGGTTGGAACTTTGATAGCATTGAATGAGCTATATTCCGCCATGAGAAAACGTTCACCCAGAGGTGGGACTCCTCGTAGCCGGGGACTTAAATCAGTTTTACCTCATTTCTATCAACATGTTAAATGTGCAACCAGAGGAAAAATAACTCTGGACCACCTTTACTCCACACACAGAGACGCATACAAAGCTCTCCCTCGCTCTCCATTTGGCAAATCTGATGATAATTCTATCCTTCTTATTACTGCTTACAAGGAAAAATGAAAGCAGAAAGTACCATTGACTTGGTTAATAAGAAAGTGGTCAGATGAAGCAGATGCTACTGGACTGTTTTGCAGCACAGACTGGAATAAGTTCCGGGATTCCTCCAATGGAATTGAGGAGTACACCACATCAGTCACTGGCTTCATCAATAAGTGCACTGATGACGTCGTCCCCACAGTGACCATATGTACATACCCCAACCAGAAGCCATGGATAAAAGGCAGCAGCTGCACTGAGCTAAAGCTAAACGCTTTCAAGGAGTGGGACTCTAACCCGGAAGCTTATAAGAAATCCCACTATGCCCTCCGACGAACCATCAAACAAGCAAAGCGTCAATATAGGACTAAGATCGAGTCATACTACACTGGCTCCAACGCTTGTCGGATGTGGCTGGGCTAACAAAACATTAGACTACAAATGGAAGTACAGCCGAGAGCTGCCCAGTGACACTAGATGAGCTAAACTACTTCTATGCTCTTTTTGAGGCAAATAACACTGAAACATGCATGAGAGCACCAGCTGTACCGGAAGACTGTGTGATCATGCACTCCACAGCTGATGTGAATAAACCTTTAGACAGGTCAACATTCATAAGACTGCAGGGCCAGACGGATTACCAAGACTTGTACTCCAAGCATGCGATGACCAGCTAGCAAGTGTCTTTGCTGACATTTCCAACCTCTCCCTGTCCGAGTCTGTAATACCAACATGTTTTAAGCAGACCACCATAGTCCCTGTGCCCAAGAACACTAAGGTAACCTGCCTAAATGACTACCGACCCGTAGCACTCACGTCTGTAGCCATGAAGTGCGTTGAAAGGCTGGTCATAGCTCACATCAACACCATTATCCCAGAAACCCTAGGCCCACTCCAATTTGCATACCGCCCAAACAGATCCACAGATAATGCTGTCTGTTTTACGCTGTTTTACGCTGTATATCGCCTCCACATTGACTCTGTACCGGTACCCCCTGTATATAGCCTCCACATTGACTCTGTACCGGTACCCCCTGTATATAGCCTCCACATTGACTCTGTACCGGTACCCCCTGTATATAGCCTCCACATTGACTCTGTACCGTAACACCCTGTATATAGCCTCCACATTGACTCTGTACCGTAACACCCTGTATATAGCCTCCACATTGACTCTGTACCTGTACCCTGTACCTGTATATAGCCTCCACATTGACTCTGTACCTCCACATTGGTACCCCCCTGTATATAGCCTCCACATTGACTCTGTACCGTAACACCCTGTATATAGCCTCCACATTGACTCTGTACCTGTACCCCCTGTATATAGCCTCCACATTGACTCGGTACCGTAATACCCCTGTATATAGCCTCCACATTGACTCTGTACCGTAACACCCTGTATATAGCCTCCACATTGACTCTGTACCGGTACCCCTGTATATAGCCTCCACATTGACTCTGTACCTGTACCCCCTGTATATAGCCTCCACATTGACTCTGTACCGGTACCCCCTGTATATAGCCTCCACATTGACTCTGTACCGTAACACCCTGTATAAGGTCTACTACACCTGTTGTATTCAGCATTTCACTGTAAGGTCTACTACACCTGTTGTATTCAGCATTTCACTGTGAGGTCTACTACACCTGTTGTATTCAGCATTTCACTGTGAGGTCTACTACACCTGTTGTATTCAGCATTTCACTGTGAGGTCTACTACACCTGTTGTATTCAGCATTTCACTGTGAGGTCTACTACACCTGTTGTATTCAGCATTTCACTGTAAGGTCTACTACACCTGTTGTATTCAGCATTTCACTGTAAGGTCTACTACACCTGTTGTATTCAGCATTTCACTGTAAGGTCTACTACACCTGTTGTATTCAGCATTTCACTGTAAGGTCTACTACACCTGTTGTATTCAGCATTTCACTGTAAGGTCTACTACACCTGTTGTATTCAGCATTTCACTGTGAGGTCTACTACACCTGTTGTATTCAGCATTTCACTGTGAGGTCTACTACACCTGTTGTATTCAGCATTTCACTGTGAGGTCTACTACACCTGTTGTATTCAGCATTTCACTGTGAGGTCTACTACACCTGTTGTATTCAGCATTTCACTGTGAGGTCTACTACACCTGTTGTATTCAGCATTTCACTGTGAGGTCTACTACACCTGTTGTATTCAGCATTTCACTGTAAGGTCTACTACGCCTGTTGTATTCAGCATTTCACTGTAAGGTCTACTACACCTGTTGTATTCAGCAGTATATTTTCAGACAGACAGACAGACACCGTTGTTATTGTAGTAACTCATTACAGCCAGTTTACTGTCTTCAACACAGCTGAGATGGTTATGTGTTAAGAGGACACCAGTGTAATGATGCTGGTTGTCTCTCTTTCTCTCTGTCAGCAGGTTTGATTGGAGGAAAAATAAATCTGTAATATAAATGTCCTGACTTGTGTGATTTAAAGGAGATCTTCACCAGACCCGAAGGCTCTGTCTCCTCTCAACTGACAGTAGTGGGAAGGCTCTGTCTCGTCTCCTGTGTCATGTTGTGTGCATCTTTCTCTCCCAGCAGTCTGACTTAACTGACAGTAGTGGGAGGCGTAGGGACAAGCTCCTCCTGGGACTAAAAAAACAGTCACACAGCCTGTCTAATTTGTCCAGGTATCTCCAGGAGGTGGGGTACACAGACACCATCCTGGATGTGAAGTCTCGCAGGGTGCAAACCCTGGCCGGAGACGGAGGGGGCCCTGTGGAGAGGACGGCCAACGGAACAGACACGCGCACCAGAGGAGGGTAAGTTAACACACCTCACTGTCAATACACACACAGGATGGTGCCCCCACAGGATGGTACCCCCACAGGATGGTACCCCCACAGGATGGTACCCCCACAGGATGGTGCCCCCACAGGATGGTACCCCCACAGGATGGTGCCCCCACAGGATGGTGCCCCCACAGGATGGTACCCCCACAGGATGGTACCCCCACAGGATGGTACCCCCACAGGATGGTGCCCCCACAGGATGGTACCCCCACAGGATGGTGCCCCCACGGGATGGTGCCAATGATAGCATTACTAGAAGGGAGAAAATACCTCAGACCAATAATATAATTCCAGTCATTCTATTTCTATGGCCCCAACCTAGAGAAACGGATATGTAAGATGGAGAGGTCAAGATGGTGGATCAGGCTGGCCCCAACCTAAAAAACTGCCTTGATATTGTTAGGACAGCTAGGTCCGTGTTGCCTCTGGCAGAGTGAACCAGTGTGTGTGTGTGTGTGTGTGTGTGTGTGTGTGTGTGTGTGTGTGTGTGTGTGTGTGTGTGTGTGTGTGTGTGTGTGTGTGTGTGTGTGTGTGTGTGTGTGTGTGTGTGTGTGTGTGTGTGTGTGTGTGTGTGTGTGTGTGTGTGTGTGTGAGCAGGAAGACCGAGTCCAGTGTTGTGCAGGAGGCCTTCAGGTTCATAGAAAGCTCTGCAGCTGACTACAGTGATGAAGATGATGATGAAGACGGTCCAGGGTATGACAGGACTATCATGGAACAGACAGGACCTACAGGGACGGTAAGGTGCACACACACACACAGACATGCATCACACACACACAGATATGCATCACACACACACAGACATGCATCACACACACACACAGACATGCATCACACACACACACAGACATGCATCACACACACACAGACATGCATCACAAACACACAGACAGACATGCATCACACACACACAGACATGCATCACACACACACAGACACACAGATATGCATCACACACACACAGACACACAGATATGCATCACACACACACAGACATGCATCACACACACACACAGACATGCATCACACACACACAGATATGCATCACACACACACAGACATGCATCACACGCACACACACACACAGATATGCATCACACACAGACATGCATCACACACACACAGATATGCATCACACACACACACAGACATGCATCACACACACACACACACAGACATGCATCACACACACACACAGATATGCATCACACACACACACACACACACACAGACATGCATCACACACACACACACAGATATGCATCACACGCACACACACACAGATATGCATCACACACACAGACATGCATCACACACACAGACAAACGCTTAGCTAAATCGTTTTACTTCTGAAGTTCATGATAATATCAGTCAATTAACAGAACTGATCCGACAATATCAGAATGGATTTCTGTCTGCTGGCAGTCACAATATGCCTCAATGTCTCTGTCTCTGCCCCTTAGATAGTGAGGAAGAAGCCATCATCTGCCCTGTCCACCAGTATGGACACAAGTGAGGACCCAGACACTGAGGATGCACTGAAGGGCTTTGACTTCCTGTCTAGTCCAGATGATATGGACACATCACCTGAGTCCCGCAGCGCAGGGAACGGAACCAACTGGGGTGAGTTACACACGTAAATAAACAAGGTTAAAACCTGTCCCTCTGACTAAAATATTAGCACCCTGGTAGACTAGTGTTCAGGTCACTGCCAACCAACACCCTGGTAGACTGTAGTGTTCAGGTTACTGTCAACCTGGTAGACTGTAGTGGTCAAGTCACTGCCAACCTGGTAGACTGTAGTGTTCAGGTCACTGTCAACCAACACCCTGGTAGACTGTAGTGTTCAGGTCACTGTTAACCTGGTAGACTGTAGTGGTCAGGTCACTGTCAACCTGGTAGACTGTAGTGTTCAGGTCACTGTCAACCTGGTAGACTGTAGTGTTCAGGTCACTGTCAACCTGGTAGACTGTAGTGTTCAGGTCACTGTTAACCTGGTAGACTGTAGTGGTCAGGTCACTGTCAACATGGTAGACTGTAGTGTTCAGGTCACTGTCAACCTGGTAGACTGTAGTGGTCAGGTCACTGTCAACCGACACCCTGGTAGACTGTAGTGGTCAGGTCACTGTCAACCAACACCCTGGTAGACTGTAGTGTTCAGGTCACTGTCAACCTGGTAGACTGTAGTGTTCAGGTCACTGTCAACCTGGTAGACTGTAGTGTTCAGGTCACTGTCAACCTGGTAGACTGTAGTGTTCAGGTCACTGTCAACCTGGTAGACTGTAGTGTTCAGGTCACTGTCAACCTGGTAGACTGTAGTGTTCAGGTCACTGTCAACCAACACACTGGTAGACTGTAGTGTTCAGGTCACTGTCAACCTGGTAGACTGTAGTGTTCAGGTCACTGTCAACCTGGTAGACTGTAGTGTTCAGGTCACTGTCAACCAACACCCTGGTAGACTAGTGTTCAGGTCACTGTCAACCGACACCCTGGTAGACTGTAGTGTTCAGGTCACTGTCAACCTGGTAGACTGTAGTGTTCAGGTCACTGTCAACCGACACCCTGGTAGACTGTAGTGTTCAGGTCACTGTCAACCTGGTAGACTGTAGTGGTCAGGTCACTGTCAACCTGGTAGACTGTAGTGTTCAGGTCACTGTCAACCTGGTAGACTGTAGTGGTCAGGTCACTGTCAACCGACACCCTGGTAGACTGTAGTGTTCAGGTCACTGTCAACCGACACCCTGGTAGACTGTAGTGGTCAGGTCACTGTCAACCTGGTAGACTGTAGTGGTCAGGTCACTGTCAACCGACACCCTGGTAGACTGTAGTGTTCAGGTCACTGTCAACCAACACCCTGGTAGACTGTAGTGTTCAGGTCACTGTCAACCAACACCCTGGTAGACTGTAGTGTTCAGGTCACTGTCAACCAACACCCTGGTAGACTGTAGTGTTCAGGTTACTGTCAACCTGGTAGACTGTAGTGTTCAGGTCACTGTCAACCTGGTAGACTGTAGTGTTCAGGTCACTGTCAACATGGTAGACTGTAGTGGTCAGGTCACTGTCAACCAACACCCTGGTAGACTGTAGTGTTCAGGTCACTGTCAACCTGGTAGACTGTAGTGGTCAGGTCACTGTCAACCTGGTAGACTGTAGTGTTCAGGTCACTGTCAACCTGGTAGACTGTAGTGGTCAGGTCACTGTCAACCGACACCCTGGTAGACTGTAGTGTTCAGGTCACTGTCAACCGACACCCTGGTAGACTGTAGTGGTCAGGTCACTGTCAACCTGGTAGACTGTAGTGGTCAGGTCACTGTCAACCGACACCCTGGTAGACTGTAGTGTTCAGGTCACTGTCAACCAACACCCTGGTAGACTGTAGTGTTCAGGTCACTGTCAACCTGGTAGACTGTAGTGTTCAGGTCACTGTCAACCTGGTAGACTGTAGTGTTCAGGTCACTGTCAACCAACACCCTGGTAGACTGTAGTGTTCAGGTCACTGTCAACCTGGTAGACTGTAGTGTTCAGGTCACTGTCAACCTGGTAGACTGTAGTGTTCAGGTCACTGTCAACCAACACCCTGGTAGACTAGTGTTCAGGTCACTGTCAACCGACACCCTGGTAGACTGTAGTGTTCAGGTCACTGTCAACCTGGTAGACTGTAGTGTTCAGGTCACTGTCAACCTGGTAGACTGTAGTGTTCAGGTCACTGTCAACCGACACCCTGGTAGACTGTAGTGTTCAGGTCACTGTCAACCTGGTAGACTGTAGTGGTCAGGTCACTGTCAACCTGGTAGACTGTAGTGTTCAGGTCACTGTCAACCTGGTAGACTGTAGTGGTCAGGTCACTGTCAACCGACACCCTGGTAGACTGTAGTGTTCAGGTCACTGTCAACCGACACCCTGGTAGACTGTAGTGGTCAGGTCACTGTCAACCTGGTAGACTGTAGTGGTCAGGTCACTGTCAACCGACACCCTGGTAGACTGTAGTGTTCAGGTCACTGTCAACCAACACCCTGGTAGACTGTAGTGTTCAGGTCACTGTCAACCAACACCCTGGTAGACTGTAGTGTTCAGGTCACTGTCAACCAACACCCTGGTAGACTGTAGTGTTCAGGTTACTGTCAACCTGGTAGACTGTAGTGTTCAGGTCACTGTCAACCTGGTAGACTGTAGTGTTCAGGTCACTGTCAACATGGTAGACTGTAGTGGTCAGGTCACTGTCAACCAACACCCTGGTAGACTGTAGTGTTCAGGTCACTGTCAACCTGGTAGACTGTAGTGGTCAGGTCACTGTCAACCTGGTAGACTGTAGTGTTCAGGTCACTGTCAACCTGGTAGACTGTAGTGGTCAGGTCACTGTCAACCGACACCCTGGTAGACTGTAGTGTTCAGGTCACTGTCAACCGACACCCTGGTAGACTGTAGTGGTCAGGTCACTGTCAACCTGGTAGACTGTAGTGGTCAGGTCACTGTCAACCGACACCCTGGTAGACTGTAGTGTTCAGGTCACTGTCAACCAACACCCTGGTAGACTGTAGTGTTCAGGTCACTGTCAACCTGGTAGACTGTAGTGTTCAGGTCACTGTCAACCTGGTAGACTGTAGTGTTCAGGTCACTGTCAACCAACACCCTGGTAGACTGTAGTGTTCAGGTCACTGTCAACCTGGTAGACTGTAGTGTTCAGGTCACTGTCAACCTGGTAGACTGTAGTGTTCAGGTCACTGTCAACCAACACCCTGGTAGACTGTAGTGTTCAGGTCACTGTCAACATGGTAGACTGTAGTGGTCAGGTCACTGTCAACCTGGTAGACTGTAGTGTTCAGGTCAACCGACACTCTGGTAGACTGTAGTGTTTTTAATGAATAACTGCAGATCACTTGTATTCACTATTTTACACACACTAACTATTATATATTTGATTGTTTCATTCTGAAACCTGTTGAAACTGGCCATTTCATTTTTCTGTTATTTTTCTTTGGTATTTTTTGTTATATATTATGGTGATGGACACCAAATCTCTATCAAATAATCTGCAATCTGTTTGATAGAGATTTGGTGTCCATCACCATAATCCACCAACTCATTACTTTAGACGTATTACTTGTCTCTACCCCTCTGTAGCCTGTCTCTACCCCTCTGTAGCCTGTCTCTACCCCTCTGTAGCCTGTCTCTACCCCTCTGTAGCCTGTCTCTACCCCTCTGTAGCCTGTCTCTACCCCTCAGTAGCCTGTCTCTACCCCTCTGTAGCCTGTCTCTACCCCTCTGTAGCCTGTCTCTACCCCTCTGTAGCCTGTCTCTACCCCTCTGTAGCCTGTCTCTACCCCTCTGTAGCCTGTCTCTACCCCTCTGTAGCCTGTCTCTACCCCTCTGTAGCCTGTCTCTACCCCTCTGTAGCCTGTCTCTACCCCTCTGTAGCCTGTCTCTACCCCTCTGTAGCCTGTCTCTACCCCTCTGTAGCCTGTCTCTACCCCTCTGTAGCCTGTCTCTACCCCTCTGTAGCCTGTCTCTACCCCTCTGTAGCCTGTCTCTACCCCTCTGTAGCCTGTCTCTACCCCTCAGTAGCCTGTCTCTACCCCTCTGTAGCCTGTCTCTACCCCTCTGTAGCCTGTCTCTACCCCTCTGTAGCCTGTCTCTACCCCTCAGTAGCCTGTCTCTACCCCTCTGTAGCCTGTCTCTACCCCTCTGTAGCCTGTCTCTACCCCTCAGTAGCCTGTCTCTACCCCTCTGTAGCCTGTCTCTACCCCTCTGTAGCCTGTCTCTACCCCTCTGTAGCCTGTCTCTACCCCTCAGTAGCCTGTCTCTACCCCTCTGTAGCCTGTCTCTACCCCTCTGTAGCCTGTCTCTACCCCTCTGTAGCCTGTCTCTACCCCTCTGTAGCCTGTCTCTACCCCTCTGTAGCCTGTCTCTACCCCTCTGTAGCCTGTCTCTACCCCTCTGTAGCCTGTCTCTACCCCTCAGTAGCCTGTCTCTACCCCTCTGTAGCCTGTCTCTACCCCTCTGTAGCCTGTCTCTACCCCTCTGTAGCCTGTCTCTACCCCTCAGTAGCCTGTCTCTACCCCTCTGTAGCCTGTCTCTACCCCTCTGTAGCCTGTCTCTACCCCTCTGTAGCCTGTCTCTACCCCTCTGTAGCCTGTCTCTACCCCTCTGTAGCCTGTCTCTAACCCTCTGTAGCCTGTATTATGTTCCATTGTGTGTTCTAAGTCTGTGGTAATCAGGTCCACCTTTCCACCTCTGTGTTCAAATGTATTTATATAGCCCTTCGTACATCAGCTAATATCTCAAAGTGCTGTACAGAAACCCAGCCTAAAACCCCAAACAGCAAGCAATGCAGGTGTAAAAGCACGGTGGCTAGGAAAAACTCCCTAGAAAGGCCAAAACCTAGGAAGAAACCTAGAGAGGAACCAGGCTATGAGGGGTGGCCAGTCCTCTTCTGGCTGTGCTGGGTGGAGATTATAACAGAACATGGCCAAGATGTTCAAATGTTCATAAATGACCAGCATGGTCAAATAATAATAATCACTGGCAGAACAGTTGAAACTGGAGCAGCAGCAGTCAGGTGGACTGGGGACAGCAAGGAGTCATCATGTCAGGTAGTCCTGGGACATGGTCCTAGGGCTCAGGTCCTCCTCCGAGAGAGAGAGGGCGCTCAGGTCCTGAGAGAGAGAGAGAGAGAGAGAGAGAGAGAGAGAGAGAGAGAGAGAGAGAGAGAGAGAGAGAGAGAGAGAGAGAGAGAGAGAGAGAGAGAGAGAGAGAGAGAGAGAGAGAGAGAGAGAGAGAGAGAGAGAGAGAGAGAGAGAGAGAGAGAGAGAGAGAGAGAGAGAGAGAGAGAGAGAGAGAGAGAGAGAGAGAGAGAGAGAGAGAGAGAGAGAGAGAGAGAGAGAGAGCACTTAAATTCACACAGGACACCGAATAGGACAGGAGAAGTACTCCAGATATAACAGACTGACCCTAGCCCCCCGACACATAAACTACTGCAGCATAAATACTGGAGGCTGAGACAGGAGGGGTCAGGAGACACTGTGGCCCCATCTGATGATACCCCCGGACAGGGCCAAACAGGAAGGATATAACCCCACCCACTTTGCCAAATCACAGCCCCCACACCACTAGAGGGATATCTTCAACCACCAACTTACCATCCTGAGACAAGGGCGAGTATAGCCCACAAAGATCTCTTCCACGGCACAACCCAAGGGGAGGCGCCAACCCAGACAGGAAGATCACATCAGTGACTCAATGTTGGTCTTTGAAAGAAATTTACCATTTTGCCACATGTTTTGTGAACCATACAGTTTTTATTTGAACCAAAACCTGGAAAATGGATTAGAAAGATTGCAAGAAATAAAGAAAGATAGAAAGATGGACATGGTGGTTTTGGTTAAGGATAGTCTCCACAGTGACTTGTCCATGTGGGGGGGGGGGGGTGGGGGGGGGGTCTCTGAGCTCCTTGTGACTCCTAACGGTCTACACCCCTTGGGGTATTCTCCTTCCCTTCCAACTCCTTTATAACTATTGAAATAGTATCTGGGCTTAGTGGCTAGTTACTGGAGGTGACTATCCAAGACCAGGGCAAACCCTCCTGGACAGTAGGAATTGGTTGCTGCTTCATTCCTGGTCACATCTAGATCCTGGACAGCCTCTCATATCGCTCTGGTTTTGTCCCCCTGTAGAGGAGGAGCAGCAGACTGCCATGTCAGGGGCCTGGGACATGGACCAGGGTCTAATATCCAAACTCAAAGAGGAGTACAGGAAGGAACGCAAGGGGAAAAAAGTAGGGCAGAGTAAGTCTTCTCTCGATGCCTCCTCCTCCTCCTCTTCCTCCTCCTCTTCCTCTTCTCTCTCTGTAGAGTAAGAGAAATATAAACAAAAACCTTATATCAAGAACAAGCATCTTGTTCTTTTACTCTTCAACTCTCTGTCTTCAACTCTCTGTCTTCAACTCCCTTTCTTCAACTCCCTTTCTTCAACTCCCTGTCTTCAACTCCCTGTCTTCAACTCCCTGTCTTCAACTCCCTTAATTCCATAACTCTGTCTTCAACTCTGTCTTCAACTGTCTTCAACTCTCTGTCTTCAACTCTCTCTTCAACTCTCTGTCTTCAACTCTGTCTTCAACTCCCTTAATTCCATAACTCTGTCTTCAACTCCCTTAATTCCATAACTCTGTCTTCAACTCTCTGTCTTCCACTCCGTTTTCAACTCCCTTAATTCCATATCTCTGTCTTCAACTCCCTTAATTCCATATCTCTGTCTTCAACTCCCTTAATTCCATAACTCTGTCTTCAACTCCCTTAATTCCATATTTCTGTCTTCATGTCATGTTTTGTCATTAATTATCATGTCTTGTCCCTGTGCTTCCCCTTCTATTCGTTTCCCTCTGCTGGTCTTATTAGGTTCTTTCCCTCTTTCTATCCCTCTCTCTCCCCCTCCCTCTCTCACTCTCTCGCTCTCTCTTCTCTCTATCGTTCCGTTCCTGCTCCCAGCTGTTCCTATTCCCCTAATCATCATTTAGTCTTCCCACACCTGTTCCCGATCCTTTTCCCTGATTAGAGTAACCTATTTCTCTCCTTGTTTTCCGTACCTGCCCGGTCGGATCCTCATCTATAATTCACCGTGCTGTGTCTATGTTTTGCCCTGTCGTGTCGTGTTTCCCTCAGATGCTGCGTGGTGAGCAGGTGTCTGAGTCTGCTAGGTTCAAGTGCCTTCCCGAGGCAACCTGCAGTTCTCGATCAAGTCTCCAGTCTGTTCTCGTCTTTACGAGTAGTATTATGCTTTTTGTTTTGTATAGTTTCTTACTGGATTAAAAACTCTGTTTTCGCCAAGTCGCTTTTGGGTCCTCATTCACCTGCATAACACTTCAACTCCCTTAATTCCATATCTCTGTCTTCAACTCCCTTAATTCCATATCTCGGTCTTCAACTCCCTTAATTCCATAACTCTGTCTTCAACTCCCTTAATTCCATAGCTCTGTCTTCAACTCCCTTAATTCCATAACTCTGTCTTCAACTCCCTTAATTCCATAACTCTGTCTTCAACTCCCTTAATTCCATAGCTCTGTCTTCAACTCCCTTAATTCCATAACTCTGTCTTCAACTCCCTTATTTCCATAACTCTGTCTTCAACTCCCTTATTTCCATAACTCTGTCTTCAACTCCCTTAATTCCATAACTCTGTCTTCAACTCCCTTAATTCCATATCTCTGTCTTCAACTCCCTTAATTCCATATCTCTGTCTTCAACTCCCTTAATTCCATAACTCTGTCTTCAACTCCCTTATTTCCATAACTCTGTCTTCAACTCCCTTATTTCCATAACTCTGTCTTCAACTCCCTTAATTCCATAACTCTGTCTTCAACTCCCTTAATTCCATATCTCTGTCTTCAACTCCCTTAATTCCATAACTCTGTCTTCAACTCTCTATATTCTGACTCTTTGTGTAAACATTGTCTGTGTATCTGTTTAGTTATTCCTTCATTTCCTTCAGTGCTCCATTCTGTTCTGTCTCTAGATATCAATTTGTTCACTGCTAGCTACAGTGTATCATTCCCCATGTATATTATCATTGTCTGTCTTAATGCAGTCTATAGAACCTCTATTGGAGTTAGTCTGCAAGGAATCAAACCCTGACTGAATCATATTGCACTCAACATTCCCATCTTCTAGTAGAATCTCATAGAAGACAAGGAATCAAACCCTGATTGAATCATATTGCACTCAACATTCCCATCTTCTCCTAGAGTCTCATAGAAGACAAGGAATCAAACCCTGACTGAATCATATTGCACTCAACATTCCCATCTTCTAGTATGGTCTTATAGAAGACAAGGAATCAAACCCTGACTGAATCATATTGCACTCAACATTCCCATCTTCTAGTAGAGTCTCATAGAAGACAAGGAATCAAACCCTGACTGAATCATATTGCACTCAACATACCCATCTTCTAGTAGAGTCTCATAGAAGACAAGGAATCAAACCCTGACTGAATCATATTGCACTCAACATTCCCATCTTCTTAGTAAAGTCTCATAGAAGACAAGGAATCATACCTTGATTGAATCATATTGCACTCATATTGCACTCAACGTACCCATCTAGTAGAGTCTCATAGAAGACAAGGAAACAAACCCTGACTGAATCATATTGCACTCAACATACCCATCTAGTAGAGTCTCATAGAAGACAAGGAATCAAACCCCTGAATCATATTGCACTCAACATACCCATCTTCTAGTAGAATCTTATAGAAGACAAGGAATCAAACCCTGACTGAATCATAATGCACTCAACATACCCATCTTCTAGTAGAGTCGCATAGAAGACAAGGAATCAAACCCTGACTGAATCATATTGCACTCAACATTCGTCATCTTCTCCTAGAGTCTCATAGAAGTGACGGTTGGGCATAAACAGCACTTAGAATCAACTCTGCAACCTTGAAAGACGAGACTATTTAAGTTGATGTCATGATACAAAACAATTCTGTCCAGATTCATCCTCTGATCACTACAGCCTGTCTCCATTCTGTCCAGATTCATCCTCTGATCACTACAGCCTGTCTCCATTCTGTCCAGATTCATCCTTTGATCACTTCAGCCTGTCGCCGTTATTTTCTTCCCAAAATCTTTCTTTCACTTGTTTTCGTCAAATTCTATTTTGATCATTTTTTGATGTTGGGGTGCTGAGTATTCAGGAAGTGTGTTCGGGGGAGGGGACAGGTAGCTGTACTACCTTTCCAAGCCAAGTTCTCTCTGTTTGCATCCCAAATGGCACCCGGTTCCCTTTCTAGTGCTCTTCTTTTCACCAGGGCACATAGGGCTGCCATTTTGGGACACAGCCTCTGTTGTGCCGAATTTATATTGTCCCCTGTCTGCCCTCCCTCAGGACCTAACCGGTCTAAGCTCCAGGACATGTTTGCCAACCTGAGGGACCAGGAGGACATGAATCGCAGAGAACCCTCCTCTACTTCCCAGTCCCGCTCCAACGAACCCAGGCTCAACGACCACCACCAGGACAACAACACTGATGAAGGTACTGACCCTGTCTCTGTCTCTGTTTCTGTACTACCATATGTGACCGGCTCAAATCGGTCTTATGTAGCAAAATTTGAAATTGTGTTTTTTACATTGGATAAAAGCAGAGACACAGAGCTTCAAATGTTATATCATACACTGTATTTAAGGAACAATGGGAAAGTCATTCTGCTTTGAAAGTTGATAAACTTGATGATAAACACTTCTGAGAAAATGGCCTTTGAATGTTTTGGTCCTCCTCCTTGAGAGCTCCTCTGTGTCTACACCCATTCAGCATTGTTCACACCCTCTTAAGCCTTAGCCCCACCCATTCAGCAGTGTTCACACCCTCTTAATCCTTAGCCCCACCCATTCAGCATTGTTCACACCCTCTTAACCTCTTCCTCCTACCCTCTACTTTTTTGAACATTCTGTTAAAAATCGCGCAACATTTCAGCGCCCTGCTACTCATGCCAGGAATATAGTATATGCATATGATTAGTATGTGTGGATAGAAAACACTCAGACGTTTATAAAACTGGTTAAATCACGGCTGTGACTTTAACAGAACGTGCGTTTCATTGGAAAGTGCAGGAAAATCTGATCACTGAAAGTGGAAAAATATATCCATCCGCCGCTTCAACCCATTGTTATGGGTGAAAGACATTAAATATGGCTGAGGTTGCAGTACCTACAGCTTCCACACGATGTCAACAGTCTTGTCATTTGCCTAGGATTTGTTTCTTGGTCAAATGAACAAGAGACAGCCCATTTCTTCCGGTCTCCGACCGGATATTTTGGTTGGGAAATACAAGGACAGTATTTTCAAGACGGACCCCTATAGAAAACACTACGTCTCGTGATTAATTTGATCGCTTATTAACGTTTACTAATACCTAAAGTTGCATTACAAAAGTATTAGCCCCACCCATTCAGCATTGTTTACACCCTCTTAAGCCTTAGCCCCACCCATTCAGCATTGTTCACACCCTCTTAAGCATTAGCCCCATCCATTCAGCATTGTTCACACCCTCTTAAGCCTTAGCCCCAACCATTCAGCATTGTTCACACCCTCTTAAGCCTTAGCCCCACCCATTCAGCATTGTTCACACCCTCTTAAGCCTTAGCCCCACCCATTCAGCGTTGTTCACACATTTACATTTTACATTTAAGTCATTTAGCAGACGCTCTTATCCCCTCTTAAGCCTTAGCCCCACCCATTCAGCATTGTTCACACCCTCTTAAGCCTTAGCCCCACCCATTCAGCATTGTTCACACCCTCTTAAGCCTTGGCCCCACCCATTCAGCATTGTTCACACCCTCTTAAGCCTTAGCCCCACCCATCTCTTTACGGGTTGATCCAACCGTTCTGTACTAACTTGCCAGCTACTTCCAGACATCTAAGAGAGAGAGAACAGCTCACTGAACATTACTCACCCTAGTAGAGCTGGTTAGGCTGTTATGTTATCCAGAGTGTTGGTGACTGTAACCTTGCTGTCAGATTGTCCATTCCAAGTTCAGAGCGTTTTGCGTTGGATGCTCTGACTGATGAGTTTACTGACGTTTACTGACACCGGCCATATTCAACGGGTGTAGAGCGTTTTTAAATTCAGCAGTTATTCTGCTCTCTCTGGCATGAGTGCTCTGAAATCGGAGTAGATGGCCAGACTGAATTTATGAACTCACCCGTAATGGTTACTTGCATGGTGGAGTCTTTTGTTAAGACATGTAGCTAGCTAGCTAGGTAAACAATGAACCATAATCACAACTCATGACGTTACTACCCTGCAAGATAAAATATATATATATATAATAAATATATATATATGTTTATATTTATTTTTTACAGTATATATGTATATTAAACCGCGTTCGTACAGGATTACCTACACATACTGACCAACTCAAAAAGACAGAAGCACGCTATATGGCAGACCAATCCAAAATCATCTCTTGGCATGTCCAGCCCACTCATTATCTCAGCCAATCATGGCGAGTGAGAAAGCAGCTGTATTTTTCTGTGGCTAAACCAACTAGGCTCCTTATTTAACCATTATATTCATATTTACAGACGGCATAGATGGTTGTTATTAAGGCACATGAAAGTTCACATGTTCAGGAAGACTTTTCTGCCCTCCAAAAAAAAGTTGATGTTCCAACGTCTCTCCTGTAGTGGACCCGCGACATACGCCGAGTTTCCTGAAACAGGTCACAAATTTGCCCAGTGCACATCTTGAATTTTGACAAAGGTACTGCTCCTCTGCCCTTGCCTTTGTTGGACCACTAGTCTAAACTAGGTGTTGGACCCAGGGCTAGTCTAAACTAGGTGTTGGACCCAGGGCTAGTCTAAACTAGGTGTTGGACCCAGGGCTAGTCTAAACTAGGTGTTGGACCCAGGGCTAGTCTAAACTAGGTGTTGGACCCAGGGCTAGTCTAAACTAGGTGTTGGACCCAGGGCTAGTCTAAACTAGGTATTGGACCCAGGGCTAGTCTAAACTAGGTGTTGGACCCAGGGCTAGTCTAAACTAGGTGTTGGACCCAGGGCTAGTCTAAACTAGGTGTTGGACCCAGGGCTAGTCTAAACTAGGTGTTGGACCCAGGGCTAGTCTAAACTAGGTGTTGGACCCAGGGCTAGTCTAAACTAGGTGTTGGACCCAGGGCTAGTCGAAACTAGGTGTTGGACCCACGGCTAGTCTAAACTAGGTGTTGGACCCAGGGCTAGGGCTGTTAGATGGTACCATGTATTTGCTCAGTGTTAACATCTTGAGTGTCCTGCAGGTTATTGGTTGATTGATGAATTGACTGTCTCTGTTTCTCTTCCAGTGGAGGTGTTGACGGTCCCTCCTTCCTCTGGGAAGGCCTTTATCCTGGGTCCTGATGTGAACATGGAGGCTGAACTGGGCCTGGGAGAGCTGGCTGGTCTTACTGTATCTAATGAGGCTGATAGTCTGGCCTATGATGTAAGTATCCATATACCTCTATGGGAGGAGGAAGACTGCAGAGGGAGAACTGGCTGGATTCAGCATAGCTAATGAGGCTGTTAGTCTGGCCTACGACATGAGTCGAATCTCTTAGGTACCCGGAATACAATCTGCACTCTCCACTAGCCAAGAACATGATCTGTGTGCTTTACATTTCCGATGTCTGTCCACTCAATACCTTCCTCAATGAATATGCTTTCAGGTTAGGGTTAGTATTATAGTGCTCTCACAGTGCTGCTGCTGTCCTGGGGGATGTACAGTACAACAGCCCTGCTGCTGTCCTGGGGGATGTACAGCCCTGCTGCTGTCCTGGGGGATGTACAGCCCTGCTGCTGTCCTGGGGGATGTACAGCCCTGCTGCTGTCCTGGGGGATGTACAGCCCTGCTGCTGTCCTGGGGGATGTACAGCCCTGCTGCTGTCCTGGGGGATGTACAGCCCTGCTGCTGTGCTGGGGGATGTACAGTACTACAGCCCTGTTGCTGTCCTGGGGGATGTACAGCCCTGCTGCTGTGCTGGGGGATGTACAGCCCTGCTGCTGTCCTGGGGGATGTACAGCCCTGCTGCTGTCCTGGGGATGTACAGTACTACAGCCCTGCTGCTGTCCTGGGCGATGTACAGCCCTGCTGCTGTCCTGGGGGATGTACAGTACTACAGCCCTGCTGCTGTCCTGGGGGATGTACAGCCCTGCTGCTGTCCTGGGGGATGTACAGTACTACAGCCCTGTTGCTGTCCTGGGGGATGTACAGCCCTGCTGCTGTGCTGGGGGATGTACAGCCCTGCTGCTGTCCTGGGGGATGTACAGCCCTGCTGCTGTCCTGGGGATGTACAGTACTACAGCCCTGCTGCTGTCCTGGGGGATGTACAGCCCTGCTGCTGTCCTGGGGGATGTACAGCCCTGCTGCTGTCCTGGGGGATGTACAGTACTACAGCCCTGCTGCTGTCCTGGGGGATGTACAGCCCTGCTGATGTCCTGGGGGATGTACAGTACTACAGCCCTGCTGCTGTCCTGGGGGATGTACAGCCCTGCTGCTGTCCTGGGGGATGTACAGTACTACAGCCCTGTTGCTGTCCTGGGGGATGTACAGCCCTGTTGCTGTCCTGGGGGGTGTACAGTACTACAGCCCTGTTGCTGTCCTGGGGGATGGACAGCCCTGCTGCTGTCCTGGGGGATGCACAGTACTACAGCCCTGTTGCTGTCCTGAGGGATGTACAGTACTACAGCCCGGTTGCTGTCCTGGGGGATGTACAGCCCTGTTGCTGTCCTGGGGGATGTACAGTACTACAGCCCTGTTTCTGTCCTGGGGGATGTACAGTACTACAGCCCTGTTGCTGTCCTGGGGGATGTACAGTACTACAGCCCTGTTGCTGTCCTGGGGGATGTACAGTACTACAGCCCTGTTGCTGTCCTGAGGGATGTACAGTACTACAGCCCTTCAGCTGTCCTGGGGGATGTACAGTACTACAGCCCTGTTGCTGTCCTGGGGGATGTACAGCAGTGGAGAGAACAGTGACCTGGGAGGAAGAGGACGGGAGATGACAAGTGCCTGGATTAGGACTGCTTTCTTGGCGCTCTAGGAGGAGGACACAATGGAGTTGTCGACCGTGATGGCGAGATCATGGAACGGGCAGTCCTTCCCCGGGAGGAAGAGAGCAGCTCCGTCTTGCCGAGGTCCTGAGGGATGTACAGTACTACAGCCCTGTTGCTGTCCTGGGGGATGTACAGTTCTACAGCCCGGTTGCTGTCCTGGGGGATGTACAGTACTACAGCCCTGCTGCTGTCCTGGGGGATGTACAGTACTACAGCCCTGTTGCTGTCCTGGGGGATGTACAGCCCTGTTGCTGTCCTGGGGGATGTACAGTACTACAGCCCTGTTGCTGTCCTGGGGGATGTACAGCCCTGTTGCTGTCCTGGGGGATGTACAGCCCTGTTGCTGTCCTGGGGCATGTACAGTACTACAGCCCTGCTGCTGTCCTGAGGGATGTACAGCCCTGTTGCTGTCCTGGGGGATGTACAGTACTACAGCCCTGCTGCTGTCCTGAGGGATGTACAGTACTACAGCCCTGTTGCTGTCCTGGGGGATGTACAGCCCTGTTGCTGTCCTGGGGGATGTACAGTACTACAGCCCTGTTTCTGTCCTGGGGGATGTACAGCCCTGTTGCTGTCCTGGGGGATGTACAGTACTACAGCCCTGTTGCTGCCCTGGGGGATGTACAGCCCTGTTGCTGTCCTGGGGGATGTACAGTACTACAGCCCTGTTGCTGTCCTGGGGGATGTACAGCCCTGCTGCTGTCCTGGGGGATGTACAGCCCTGTTGCTGTCCTGGGGGATGTACAGTACTACAGCCCTGTTGCTGTCCTGGGGGATGTACAGCCCTGTTGCTGTCCTGGGGGATGTACAGTACTACAGCCCTGTTGCTGTCCTGGGGGATGTACAGCCCTGTTGCTGTCCTGGGGGGTGTACAGTACTACAGCCCTGTTGCTGTCCTGGGGGATGTACAGCCCTGCTGCTGTCCTGGGGGGTGTACAGTACTACAGCCCTGTTGCTGTCCTGGGGGATGTACAGCCCTGCTGCTGTCCTGGGGGATGTACAGCCCTGTTGCTGTCCTGGGGGATGTACAGTACTGTCTGGGGGATGTACAGCCCTGTGGGGGATGTACAGCCCTGTTGCTGTCTGGGGGATGTACAGCCCTGCTGCTGTCCTGGGGGTGTACTACAGCCCTGTTGCTGTCCTGGGGGATGTACAGCCCTGTTGCTGTCCTGGGGGATGTACAGTACTACAGCCCTGTTGCTGTCCTGGGGGATGTACAGCCCTGTTGCTGTCCTGGGGGGTGTACAGTACTACAGCCCTGTTGCTGTCCTGGGGGATGTACAGCCCTGCTGCTGTCCTGGGGGGTGTACAGTACTACAGCCCTGTTGCTGTCCTGGGGGATGTACAGCCCTGCTGCTGTCCTGGGGGATGTACAGCCCTGCTGCTGTCCTGGGGGGTGTACAGTACTACAGCCCTGTTGCTGTCCTGGGGGATGTACAGCCCTGCTGCTGTCCTGGGGGATGCAAAAGATTCCAGTTTACTTAGACTTTATCTACCCATAATCCATGGTGTTTCCCCTCCTCAGATGTCCAACAACAAGGATGCCCTGAGGAGGACGTGGAACCCTAAGTTTACCCTACGGAGCCACTTTGACGGGATCCGAGGTCTGGCGTTCCACCCCGTAGAAGCGGTTCTAGTCACCGCCTCAGAGGACCACACGCTGAAGATGTGGAACCTGCAGAAGACTTCCCCCACCAAGAAGTAAGACTGACCCTCCCTGTCTAATAGTATTATAATGTTAACCTTCCTGTCTAATAGTACTATAATGTTAACCTCCCTGTCTAATAGTACTATAATGTTAAGCTCCCTGTCTAATAGTACTATAATGTTAACCTCCCTGTCTAATAGTACTATAATGTTAACCTCCCTGTCTAATAGTACTATAATGTTAACCTCCCTGTCTAATAGTACTATAATGTTAACCTCCCTGTCTAATAGTACTATAATGTTAACCTCCCTGTCTAATAGTACTATAATGTTAACCTCCCTGTCTGACAGTACTATAATGTTAACCTCCCTGTCTAATAGTACTATAATGTTAACCTCCCTGTCTGATAGTACTATAATGTTAACCTCCCTGTCTAATAGTACTATAATGTTAACCTCCCTGTCTAATAGTACTATAATGTTAACCTCCCTGTCTAATAGTACTATAATGTTAACCTCCCTGTCTAATAGTACTATAATGTTAACCTCCCTGTCTAATAGTACTATAATGTTAACCTCCCTGTCTAATAGTACTATAATGTTAACCTCCCTGTCTGACAGTACTATAATGTTAACCTCCCTGTCTAATAGTACTATAATGTTAACCTCCCTGTCTGATAGTACTATAATGTTAACCTCCCTGTCTAATAGTACTATAATGTTAACCTCCCTGTCTAATAGTACTATAATGTTAACCTCCCTGTCTGATAGTACTATAATGTTAACCTCCCTGTCTGATAGTACTATAATGTTAACCTCCCTGTCTGACAGTACTATAATGTTAACCTCCCTGTCTAATAGTACTATAATGTTAACCCTAACCAAATCATCGTCTACTTCACTAAAGTCATTGAGACATTTGCTCTCACCAGGGGAGAGTTGGAATTTCAGTTTCCTTCCGGAATTGACTCCAAACATGGTGAGACCAATGTCTCTCACAAGACATCTATGTTACCTTTTATACAGTCTAGATTGTGTAGAAATTTTTTATCTCCAGGAATGCCTCTGTAGATGTGGAACCCATGCACACGTTCAGGGCCCACCAGGGTCCAGTGCTGTGTGTTGTGATGAGCAGTACAGGAGAGCAGTGTTTCAGTGGAGGGCTGGACGGCACCATTCAGAGCTGGAACACACCGAACCCTAACCTAGACCCATACGATTCATACGGTAAGAACAGAGGGCTGGCTGTGTCTGTTCTCTCTCTCTCTCTCTCTCTCTGTTCTCTCTGTCTCTCTCTCTGTTCTCTCTGTTATCTCTCTCTCTCTGTTCTCTGTCTCTCTCTCTCTGTTCTCTCTGTTCTCTCTCTCTGTTCTCTCTGTCTCTCTCTCTCTGTTCTCTCTGTTCTTTCTCTCTGTTCTCTCTCTCTGTTCTCTCTGTTCTTTCTCTCTGTTCTCTCTGTTCTCTCTCTCTGTTCTCTCTCTCTCTGTTCTCTCTCTCTGTTCTCTCTCTCTCTGTTCTCTCTGTTCTCTCTCTCTCTGTTCTCTCTCTCTCTCTCTGTTCTCTCTCTCTCTCTCTCTGTTCTCTCTCTGTTCTCTCTCTCTGTTCTCTCTTTCTCTCTCTGCTCTCTCTCTCTGTTCTCTCTCTCTTTCTGTTATCTCTCTCTCTGTTCTCTCTCTCTGTTCTCTCTCTCTCTCTTTCTCTCTCTACTCTCTCTCTGTTATCTCTCTCTCTGTTCTCTCTAGCTGTGCTCTGGCTGTCTGTCTGTCTCTGTCTTTGTGTCTGTGTCTGTCTGTGTCTGTCTGTTCACACTGCCCCCTCTCTCGCTCTCCCTGTTTTTCCGTCTGTGTGTTTGTGTCTGTCTGTCTGTAACATGTCCTCCTCCCTGTGTGTAATAGAGCCGTCTGTCCTGCGCGGGGCGCTGTGTGGTCATACTGACTCGGTGTGGGGTCTGGTGTACAGTGGTGTTCATCAGAGACTCTTGTCTTGCTCTGGAGACGGCACGGTCAAGCTGTGGGACGCCTCCGATACCAAGCCTGCCCTGGTCACCTTCCACACTAAAGGTCATTCTCATTCATGTCAACAGAATCCTACGCTGATTCATTTGTGTTGTGTGTTTATCATATTCAAATTCTGTGGTGAAATCAACAACTGTGGTTCGCTGCTTCAGAGTTTGGCGTGCCCTCGTCAGTGGACGTGGTCTGCAGTGACCCCGCCCACATGGTGACATCTTTCACCAGCGGTCAGATCGGCCTGTTCAACATGGAGACACAGCAACTGGTGCTCAGCCTGGAGTCTGCTGCGGAGACGGGTAGGTCTGGAGGGAGGGAGGGGCGAGGGAGGGAGGGATGATCAGATCGGCCTGTTCAACATGGAGACACAGCAACTGGTGATCAGCCTGGAGTCTGCTGCGGAGACGGGTAGGTCTGGAGGGAGGGAGGAGGGAGGGAGGGAGGGATGATCAGATCGGCCTGTTCAACATGGAGACACAGCAACTGGTGCTCAGCCTGGAGTCTGCTGCGGAGACGGGTAGGTCTGGAGGGAGGGATGGAGGGAGGGAGGGGAGGGAGGGAGGGAGGAAGGAGGGGGGGGGGTGATCAGATCGGCCTGTTCAACATGGAGACACAGCAACTGGTGCTCAGCCTGGAGTCTGCTGTGGAGACGGGTAGGTCTGGAGGGAGGGAGGGGCGAGGGAGTGAGTGAGTGGATGATCAGATCAGATCAGCCTCTTCAACATAGAAACACAGCAACTGGTGCTCAGCCTGGAGTCTGCTGCGGAGACGGGTAGGTCTGGAGGGAGGGAGGGAGGGAGTTTGGGAAGCCTCCAGACCTTTTTGTTAAAAAGTAAAGGAAGCTATTTGAAGCCAGTTTGGGAAGCCTTGGTATATTATTAATGTACATGGTCCTTGGAGCCAGATATGACCTAACAAGCTCTCTCTCCTCTCCCCAGGTACCCCCTGTCAGATCAACAAGGTGCTGAGTCACCCCACCCTCCCCATCACCATCACCGCTGAGGAGGACAAACGCATCAAGTTCTACGACAATAACACGGGTAACAGCCATTTTGCTGGTCTACATATAAACTTTCTATGAGTTTTTCACTCCAACAGTGTCTTCCTCACAGAACTAAATGTCTTCATGGTCCTCCATCAATCTGAAACTATGTGGAATCTCGCGGTCCTCCAGGTTTTACCTCAACCTGACCGTTTGGTTTCTCATGGCAGTTTATTTTATAGATGTTTTTAAAAGCGGAATGAATTCACAGAGAGCTTAACCTTCACACAGAAAGCTTAACCTTCACACAGAAAGCTTAACCTTCACACAGAAAGCTTAACCTTCACACAGAAAGCTTAACCTTCACACAGACAGCTTAACCTTCACACAGACAGCTTAGCCTTCACACAGACAGCTTAACCTTCACACAGACAGCTTAACCTTCACACAGAGAGCTTAACCTTCACACAGAAAGCTTAACCTTCACACAGAAAGCTTAACCTTCACACAGAAAGCTTAACCTTCACACAGACAGCTTAACCTTCACACAGAAAGCTTAACCTTCACACAGAGAGCTTAACCTTCACACAGAGAGCTTAACCTTCACACAGAAAGCTTAACCTTCACACAGAAAGCTTAACCTTCACACAGAAAGCTTAACCTTCACACAGACAGCTTAACCTTCACACAGAAAGCTTAACCTTCACACAGAAAGCAGAAACATTAAATTAACAAATGTTGTCCATTTGAACTCTTCAGGAAAGCTGGTCCACTCGATGGTGGCCCACCTGGATGCTGTTACCAGTTTAGCTGTCGACCCCAATGGTCTCTATCTGATGTCTGGCAGTAAGTAGCTAACTCTCCATAACAATGATTTCTAACATACTCAGCTAGATATATACCTTGTCATTCTGCATGTGATGATATGACAGACTATTAAACAGGAGAGGGCCTAGACCTGAGCCCTGGGGGACACCAGAGCTGTACACTTTATAAAACAGGAGAGGGCCTGGAACTGAGCCCTGGGGGACACCAGAACAGGAGAGGGTCTAGACCTGAGCCCTGGGGTACACCAGAGCTGTATACTTTATAAAACAGGAGAGGGCCTGGAACTGAGCCCTGGGGGACACCAGAACAGGAGAGGGTCTAGACCTGAGCCATGGGGGACACCAGAACAGGAGAGGGTCTAGACCTAAGCCCTGGGGGACACCAGAACAGGAGAGGGTCTAGACCTGAGCCCTGGGGGACACCAGAACAGGAGAGGGTCTAGACCTGAGCCCTGGGGTACACCAGAACAGGAGAGGGTCTAGACCTGAGCCCTGGGGTACACCAGAACAGGAGAGACATTTACATTACATTTAAGTAATTTAGCAGACGCTCTTATCCAAAGCGACTTACAAATTGGTGCATTCACCTTATGACATTCAATGGAAAACAGCCACTTTACAATAGTGCATCGAAATCTTTTAAGGGGGTGGGGTAGAAGGATTACTTTATCCTATCCTAGGTATTCCTTAAAGAGGTGGGGTTTCAGGTGTCTCCGGAAGGTGGTGATTGACTCCGCTGTCCTGGCGTCGTGAGGGAGTTTGTTCCACCATTGGGGGGCCAGAGCAGCGAACAGTTTTGACTGGGCTGAGCGGGAACTGTACTTCCTCAGTGGTAGGGAGGCGAGCAGGCCAGAGGTGGATGAACGCAGTGCCCTTGTTTGGGTGTAGGGCCTGATCAGAGCCTGGAGGTACTGAGGTGCCGTTCCCCTCACAGCTCCATAGGCAAGCACCATGGTCTTGTAGCGGATGCGAGCTTCAACTGGAAGCCAGTGGAGAGAGCGGAGGAGCGGGGTGACGTGAGAGAACTTGGGAAGGTTGAACACCAGACGGGCTGCGGCGTTCTGGATGAGTTGTAGGGGTTTAATGGCACAGGCAGGGAGCCCAGCCAACAGCGAGTTGCAGTAATCCAGACGGGAGATGACAAGTGCCTGGATTAGGACCTGCTCCGCTTCCTGTGTGAGGCAGGGTCGTACTCTGCGGATGTTGTAGAGCATGAACCTACAGGAACGGGCCACCGCCTTGATGTTAGTTGAGAACGACAGGGTGTTGTCCAGGATCACGCCAAGGTTCTTAGCGCTCTGGGAGGAGGACACAATGGAGTTGTCAACCGTGATGGCGAGATCATGGAACGGGCAGTCCTTCCCCGGGAGGAAGAGCAGCTCCGTCTTGCCGAGGTTCAGCTTGAGGTGGTGATCCGTCATCCACACTGATATGTCTGCCAGACATGCAGAGATGCGATTCGCCACCTGGTCATCAGAAGGGGGAAAGGAGAAGATTAATTGTGTGTAGTCTGCATAGCAATGATAGGCGAGACCATGTGAGGTTATGACAGAGCCAAGTGACTTGGTGTATAGCGAGAATAGGAGAGGGCCTAGAACAGAGCCCTGGGGGACACCAGTGGTGAGAGCGCGTGGTGAGGAGACAGATTCCCGCCACGCCACCTGGTAGGAGCGACCTGTCAGGTAGGACGCAATCCAAGCGTGGGCCGCGCCGGAGATGCCCAACTCGGAGAGGGTGGAGAGGAGGATCTGATGGTTCACAGTATCGAAGGCAGCCGATAGGTCTAGAAGGATGAGAGCAGAGGAGAGAGAGTTAGCTTTAGCAATGCGGAGCGCCTCCGTGATACAGAGAAGAGCAGTCTCAGTTGAATGACTAGTCTTGAAACCTGACTGATTTGGATCAAGAAGGTCATTCAGAGAGAGATAGCGGGAGAGCTGGCCAAGGACGGCGCGTTCAAGAGTTTTGGAGTGAAAAGAAAGAAGGGATACTGGTCTGTAGTTGTTGACATCGGAGGGATCGAGTGTAGGTTTTTTCAGAAGGGGTGCAACTCTCGCTCTCTTGAAGACGGAAGGGACGTAGCCAGCGGTCAGGGATGAGTTGATAGGGTCTAGATCTGAGCCCTGGGGGACACCAGAACAGGAGAGGGTCTAGACCTGAGCCCTGGGGGACACCAGAATAGGAGAGGGTCTAGATCTGAGCCCTGTGGGACACCAGAGCTGTATACTTTATATGAACTGCCTTGTCGCCCATCTCCTGTTCACTTTCCTCTAACTTCTTCCTGCTCTCCTCTTTGATCATTTTCCCCTCCCTAATCCCTTTCTCCTCTCCTCCCTCAGGTCATGACTGTTCTATTCGTCTGTGGAACCTGGAGACTAAGACGTGTATCCAGGAGTTTACAGCTCACAGGAAGAAGAATGATGAGTCTATCCATGACGTGGCCTTCCACCCCTCTAAGGCCTACATCGCCTCCGCCGGGGCAGACGCTCTTGCCAAGGTGTTCGTATGACGAGGACCTATCACAGTCCACTGACACAGCTTCCCAGCTCCAGGGACCAATAGATGTGGGCGTGTGGGGTGCTACGCAGACTTCATCTCACACATATCCCCTCTAGCGCTACTGGTTCCCTGTTTTGACTGGTGGATGGTGCAGCCAATAGCCTCTACTAAGCCCTAGACTAGGCCCTCCTCCAGAGGGAGAGGGTCAGGGCTGTGGTTGACTGGGAGGTCTGTTAGGAGAACTGCTATTGGGCACAAGGCTTCCTCCTCCCTCTATAATCCAGGCAGGCCCCTGGGTGTGAACGGCCACAGAGACCCTCCTCCTCAACCTGCATCCAATGAACACCCACAAAGACTGACTGGTTCAGACTAATCTTATGGTCTGTCTGCAGCTAGCGAGTGGTTGAAGACAGACTGACAGGTGTTTTATAGTGTAGACTCACTGGAGAAGTGGAGCACCATGCCCTAACCCCCCCTTTCCCCAGAACCCCGGGCCTCTCCTTTCCCCAGAACCCCGGGCCTCTCCTTTCCCCAGAACCCCGGGCCTCTCCTTTCCCCAGAACCCCGGGCCTCTCCTTTCTCCAGAACCCCGGGCCTCTCCTTTCCCCAGAACCCCGGGCCTCTCCTTTCCCCAGAACCCCGGGACTCTCCTTTCCCCAGAACCCCGGGCCTCTCCTTTCCCCAGAACCCGGGCCTCTCCTTTCCCCAGAACCCCGGGCCTCTCCTTTCCCCAATCTCTAGGCTCAGGCTTCTCCCATTTAGACCCCTGTCTGCTCCCTGGTCCCTCCTCTCCTTCTCCTCCATGTCAGGTTCAGAGTTGTGTTGTGATGGAGATGTGGAGTACTTCCTGAAGACTGGCTGTGGCATCTCACTATTCTTTTCTGCTTCTACTCTGCCTGCCTCCAGCCAGCCTTTCTCTCTCTCTGCTTTCCTTTTAAGAACACTTATTGACAAATGTGCCTTTGCTTTAAAAAGGTCTTGAAACATCAGTTATTTTACAGAACTGTTTTTTTGAGGGAGGTGGAGTTAATGAGGAAAGGTTTTCACGATGGTGTCCGTTTTTACAAAACATTGGGTGTAAAATTGCAAATACCTATAATATATTAAGTCTTAACTTACTGTGTTGATGTTTGAGTGTTAATTTTTGATAAATAGCATGTGTGGAAATGAGCCTTGTCCCAGATCTTTGTGCTGTTTTACTATTGACTATATAGGAGTTGGTAAGGCAGCATAAACAGATCTGGGACCAGGCTAGAGGGGAATCACTTCTTCAAAGCCAATCTGGCAGAGTGAAACAGACCAAGTAAATGTTTCCTGTTGGTTCGAAGAATTCCTAGTTATAATTGTACACTGCAAATTAGTCATGTTACCAAAGTAAATCTGGTTCTGCAACATGAGGTTCAGTCTGCAGAAACAGGTCTGTGTTTACAACATGAGGTTCAGTCTGCAGTAACAGGTCTGTGTTTACAAAATGAGGTTCAGTCTGCAGTAACAGGTCTGTGTTTACAACATGAGGTTCAGTCTGCTGTAACAGGTCTGTGTTTACAATACAGCCTCTACAACATGAGGTTCAGTCTGCAGTAACAGGTCTGTGTTTACAAAATGAGGTTCAGTCTGCAGTAACAGGTCTGTGTTTACAATACAGCCTCTACAACATGAGGTTCAGTCTGCAGTAACAGGTCTGTGTTTACAACATGAGGTTCAGTCTGCAGTAACAGGTCTGTGTTTACAACATGAGGTTCAGTCTGCAGTAACAGGTCTGTGATTACAACATGAGGTTCAGTCTGCAGTAACAGGTCTGTGTTTACAACATGAGGTTCAGTCTGCAGTAACAGGTCTGTGTTTACAACATGAGGTTCAGTCTGCAGTAACAGGTCTGTGTTTACAACATGAGGTTCAGTCTGCAGTAACAGGTCTGTGTTTACAACATGAGGTTCAGTCTGCTGTAACAGGTCTGTGTTTACAATACAGCCTCTACAACACGAGGTTCAGTCTGCAGTAACAGGTCTGTGTTTACAACATGAGGTTCAGTCT
Organism: Oncorhynchus gorbuscha; assembly: GCF_021184085.1. NCBI lineage: Eukaryota > Metazoa > Chordata > Actinopteri > Salmoniformes > Salmonidae > Oncorhynchus > Oncorhynchus gorbuscha. The sequence continues at coordinate 87,434,392 of NC_060179.1, forward strand.
GCTGTAACAGGTCTGTGTTTACAATACAGCCTCTACAACATGAGGTTCAGTCTGCTGTAACAGGTCTATGTTTACAATACAGCCTCTACAACATGAGGTTCAGTCTGCTGTAACAGGTCTGTGTTTACAATACAGCCTCTACAACAAGAGGTTCAGTCTCCTGTGTCCATGGTTGGGGTAGAGGCAGTGCAGGACTGTCGTGTGTCCATGGTGGAGGGAGGTAGAGGCAGTGCAGGACTGTCCTGTGTCCATGGTGGAGGTAGAGGCAGTGCAGGACTGTCCTATGTCCATGGTGGAGGTAGAGGCAGTACAGGACTGTCCTGTGTCCATGGTGGAGGTAGAGGCAGTGCAGGACTGTCCTGTGTCCATGGTGGAGGTAGAGGCAGTGCAGGACTGTCCTGTGTCCAAGGTGGAGGTAGAGGCAGTGCAGGACTGTCCTGTGTCCCTGGTGGAGGTAGAGGCAGTACAGGACTGTCCTGTGTCCATGGTGGAGGTAGAGGCAGTGCAGGACTGTCCTGTGTCCCTGGTGGAGGTAGAGGCAGTACAGGACTGTCCTGTGTCCATGGTGGAGGTAGAGGCAGTGCAGGACTGTCCTGTGTCCATGGTGGAGGTAGAGGCAGTGCAGGACTGTCATGTGTCCAAGGTGGAGGTAGAGGCAGTGCAGGACTGTCCTGTGTCCAAGGTGGAGGGAGGTAGAGGCAGTACAGGACTGTCCTGTGTCCAAGGTGGAGGTAGAGGCAGTGCAGGACTGTCCTGTGTCCATGGTGGAGGTAGAGGCACTGCAGGACTGTCCTGTGTCCATGGTGGAGGGAGGTAATAATAATAAATAATAATAATAATATATGCCATTTAGCAGACGCTTTTATCCAAAGCGACTTACAGTCATGTGTGCATACATTCTACGTATGGGTGGTCCCGGGGATCGAACCCACTACCCTGGCGTTACAAGCGCCATGCTCTACCAACTGAGCTACACAGGACCACAGGGAGGTAGAAGCAGTACAGGACTGTCCTGTGTCCATGGTGGAGGGAGGTAGAGGCAGTACAGGACTGTCCTGTGTCCATGGTGGAGGTAGAGGCAGTGCAGGACTGTCCTGTGTCCATGGTGGAGGTAGAGGCAGTGCAGGACTGTCCTGTGTCCATGGTGGAGGGAGGTAGAGGCAGTACAGGACTGTCCTGTGTCCATGGTGGAGGGAGGTAGAGGCAGTGCAGGAATGTCCTGTGTCCATGGTGGAGGGAGGTAGAGGCAGTACAGGACTGTCCTGTGTCCATGGTGGAGGTAGAGGCAGTACAGGACTGTCCTTTGTCCATGGTGGAGGGAGGTAGAGGCAGTGCAGGACTGTCCTGTGTCCATGGTGGAGGGAGGTAGAGGCAGTACAGGACTGTCCTGTGTCCATGGTGGAGGGAGGTAGAGGCAGTACAGGACTGTCCTATGTCCATGGTGGAGGTAGAGGCTGTGCAGGACTGTCCTGTGTCCATGGTGGAGGTAGAGGCAGTGCAGGACTGTCCTGTGTCCATGGTGGAGGGAGGTAGAGGCAGTACAGGACTGTCCTGTGTCCATGGTGGAGGGAGGTAGAGGCAGTACAGGACTGTCCTGTGTCCATGGTGGAGGTAGAGGCAGTGCAGGACTGTCATGTGTCCATGGTGGAGGTAGAGGCAGTGCAGGACTGTCCTGTGTCCCTGGTGGAGGTAGAGGCAGTGCAGGACTGTCCTGTGTCCCTGGTGGAGGTAGAGGCAGTGCAGGACTGTCCTGTGTCCCTGGTGGAGGTAGAGGCAGTGCAGGACTGTCCTGTGTCCATGGTGGAGGTAGAGGCAGTGCAGGACTGTCTTGTGTCCCTGGTGGAGGTATAGGCAGTGCAGGACTGTCCTGTGTCCCTGGTGGAGGTAGAGGCAGTGCAGGAATGTCCTGTGTCCATGGTGGAGGGAGGTAGAGGCAGTACAGGACTGTCCTGTGTCCATGGTGGAGGTAGAGGCAGTACAGGACTGTCCTTTGTCCATGGTGGAGGGAGGTAGAGGCAGTGCAGGACTGTCCTGTGTCCATGGTGGAGGTAGAGGCAGTGCAGGAATGTCCTGTGTCCATGGTGGAGGGAGGTAGAGGCAGTACAGGACTGTCCTGTGTCCATGGTGGAGGTAGAGGCAGTACAGGACTGTCCTTTGTCCATGGTGGAGGGAGGTAGAGGCAGTGCAGGACTGTCCTGTGTCCATGGTGGAGGGAGGTAGAGGCAGTACAGGACTGTCCTGTGTCCATGGTGGAGGGAGGTAGAGGCAGTACAGGACTGTCCTGTGTCCATGGTGGAGGTAGAGGCTGTGCAGGACTGTCCTGTGTCCATGGTGGAGGTAGAGGCAGTGCAGGACTGTCCTGTGTCCATGGTGGAGGGAGGTAGAGGCAGTACAGGACTGTCCTGTGTCCATGGTGGAGGGAGGTAGAGGCAGTACAGGACTGTCCTGTGTCCATGGTGGAGGTAGAGGCAGTGCAGGACTGTCATGTGTCCATGGTGGAGGTAGAGGCAGTGCAGGACTGTCCTGTGTCAGTAGAGGCAGGACTGTCCTGTGTCCCTGGTGGAGGTAGAGGCAGTGCAGGACTGTCCTGTGTCCCTGGTGGAGGTAGAGGCAGTGCAGGACTGTCCTGTGTCCATGGTGGAGGTAGAGGCAGTGCAGGACTGTCTTGTGTCCCTGGTGGAGGTAGGCAGTAGGACTGTCCTGTGTCCCTGGTGGAGGTAGAGGCAGTACAGGACTGTCCTGTGTCCCTGGTGGAGGTAGAGGCAGTGCAGGACTGTCCTGTGTCCCTGGTGGAGGTGGTGGAGTCCTGTGTCCATGGTGGAGGTAGGCAGTGCAGGACTGTCCTGTGTCCATGGTGGAGGGAGGTAGAGGCAGTACAGGACTGTCCTGTGTCCATGGTGGAGGGAGGTAGAGGCAGTGCCGGAATGTCCTGTGTCCATGGTGGAGGGAGGTAGAGGCAGTACAGGACTGTCCTGTGTCCATGGTGGAGGGAGGTAGAGGCAGTACAGGACTGTCCTGTGTCCATGGTGGAGGTAGAGGCAGTGACTGTCCTGTGTCCATGGTGGAGGTAGAGGCAGTGCAGGACTGTCCTGTGTCCATGGTGGAGGGAGGTAGAGGCAGTACAGGACTGTCCTGTGTCCATGGTGGAGGGAGGTAGAGGCAGTGCAGGAATGTCCTGTGTCCATGGTGGAGGGAGGTAGAGGCAGTACAGGACTGTCCTGTGTCCATGGTGGAGGTAGAGGCAGTACAGGACTGTCCTTTGTCCATGGTGGAGGGAGGTAGAGGCAGTGCAGGACTGTCCTGTGTCCATGGTGGAGGGAGGTAGAGGCAGTACAGGACTGTCCTTTGTCCATGGTGGAGGGAGGTAGAGGCAGTGCAGGACTGTCCTGTGTCCATGGTGGAGGGAGGTAGAGGCAGTACAGGACTGTCCTGTGTCCATGGTGGAGGGAGGTAGAGGCAGTGCAGGACTGTCCTGTGTCCCTGGTGGAGGTAGAGGCAGTGCAGGACTGTCCTGTGTCCCTGGTGGAGGTAGAGGCAGTGCAGGACTGTCCTGTGTCCATGGTGGAGGTAGAGGCAGTGCAGGACTGTCTTGTGTCCCTGGTGGAGGTATAGGCAGTGCAGGACTGTCCTGTGTCCCTGGTGGAGGTAGAGGCAGTACAGGACTGTCCTGTGTCCCTGGTGGAGGTAGAGGCAGTGCAGGACTGTCCTGTGTCCCTGGTGGAGGTAGAGGCAGTGCAGGACTGTCCTGTGTCCATGGTGGAGGTAGAGGCAGTGCAGGACTGTCCTGTGTCCATGGTGGAGGGAGGTAGAGGCAGTACAGGACTGTCCTGTGTCCATGGTGGAGGGAGGTAGAGGCAGTGCCGGAATGTCCTGTGTCCATGGTGGAGGGAGGTAGAGGCAGTACAGGACTGTCCTGTGTCCATGGTGGAGGGAGGTAGAGGCAGTACAGGACTGTCCTGTGTCCATGGTGGAGGTAGAGGCAGTGCAGGACTGTCCTGTGTCCATGGTGGAGGTAGAGGCAGTGCAGGACTGTCCTGTGTCCATGGTGGAGGGAGGTAGAGGCAGTACAGGACTGTCCTGTGTCCATGGTGGAGGGAGGTAGAGGCAGTGCAGGAATGTCCTGTGTCCATGGTGGAGGGAGGTAGAGGCAGTACAGGACTGTCCTGTGTCCATGGTGGAGGTAGAGGCAGTACAGGACTGTCCTTTGTCCATGGTGGAGGGAGGTAGAGGCAGTGCAGGACTGTCCTGTGTCCATGGTGGAGGGAGGTAGAGGCAGTACAGGACTGTCCTGTGTCCATGGTGGAGGGAGGTAGAGGCAGTACAGGACTGTCCTGTGTCCATGGTGGAGGTAGAGGCTGTGCAGGACTGTCCTGTGTCCATGGTGGAGGTGTCAGGACTGTCCTGTGTCCATGGTGGAGGGAGGTAGAGGCAGTGCAGGACTGTCATGTGTCCATGGTGGAGGTAGAGGCAGTGCAGGACTGTCCTGTGTCCCTGGTGGAGGTAGAGGCAGTGCAGGACTGTCCTGTGTCCCTGGTGGAGGTAGAGGCAGTGCAGGACTGTCCTGTGTCCCTGGTGGAGGTAGAGGCAGTGCAGGACTGTCCTGTGTCCATGGTGGAGGTAGAGGCAGTGCAGGACTGTCTTGTGTCCCTGGTGGAGGTATAGGCAGTGCAGGACTGTCCTGTGTCCCTGGTGGAGGTAGAGGCAGTACAGGACTGTCCTGTGTCCCTGGTGGAGGTAGAGGCAGTGCAGGACTGTCCTGTGTCCCTGGTGGAGGTAGAGGCAGTGCAGGACTGTCCTGTGTCCATGGTGGAGGTAGAGGCAGTGCAGGACTGTCCTGTGTCCATGGTGGAGGGAGGTAGAGGCAGTACAGGACTGTCCTGTGTCCATGGTGGAGGGAGGTAGAGGCAGTGCCGGAATGTCCTGTGTCCATGGTGGAGGGAGGTAGAGGCAGTACAGGACTGTCCTGTGTCCATGGTGGAGGGAGGTAGAGGCAGTACAGGACTGTCCTGTGTCCATGGTGGAGGTAGAGGCAGTGCAGGACTGTCCTGTGTCCATGGTGGAGGTAGAGGCAGTGCAGGACTGTCCTGTGTCCATGGTGGAGGGAGGTAGAGGCAGTACAGGACTGTCCTGTGTCCATGGTGGAGGGAGGTAGAGGCAGTGCAGGAATGTCCTGTGTCCATGGTGGAGGGAGGTAGAGGCAGTACAGGACTGTCCTGTGTCCATGGTGGAGGTAGAGGCAGTACAGGACTGTCCTTTGTCCATGGTGGAGGGAGGTAGAGGCAGTGCAGGACTGTCCTGTGTCCATGGTGGAGGGAGGTAGAGGCAGTACAGGACTGTCCTGTGTCCATGGTGGAGGGAGGTAGAGGCAGTACAGGACTGTCCTGTGTCCATGGTGGAGGTAGAGGCTGTGCAGGACTGTCCTGTGTCCATGGTGGAGGTAGAGGCAGTGCAGGACTGTCCTGTGTCCATGGTGGAGGGAGGTAGAGGCAGTGCAGGACTGTCATGTGTCCATGGTGGAGGTAGAGGCAGTGCAGGACTGTCCTGTGTCCCTGGTGGAGGTAGAGGCAGTGCAGGACTGTCCTGTGTCCCTGGTGGAGGTAGAGGCAGTGCAGGACTGTCCTGTGTCCCTGGTGGAGGTAGAGGCAGTGCAGGACTGTCCTGTGTCCATGGTGGAGGTAGAGGCAGTGCAGGACTGTCTTGTGTCCCTGGTGGAGGTATAGGCAGTGCAGGACTGTCCTGTGTCCCTGGTGGAGGTAGAGGCAGTACAGGACTGTCCTGTGTCCCTGGTGGAGGTAGAGGCAGTGCAGGACTGTCCTGTGTCCCTGGTGGAGGTAGAGGCAGTGCAGGACTGTCCTGTGTCCATGGTGGAGGTAGAGGCAGTGCAGGACTGTCCTGTGTCCCTGGTGGAGGTAGAGGCAGTGCAGGACTGTCCTGTGTCCATGGTGGAGGTAGAGGCAGTGCAGGACTGTCCTGTGTCCATGGTGGAGGTAGAGGCAGTGCAGGACTGTCCTGTGTCCATGGTGGAGGGAGGTAGAGGCAGTGCAGGACTGTCCTGTGTCCATGGTGGAGGGAGGTAGAGGCAGTGCAGGACTGTCCTGTGTCCATGGTGGAGGTAGAGGCAGTGCAGGACTGTCCTGTGTCCATGGTGGAGGGAGGTAGAGGCAGTGCAGGACTGTCCTGTGTCCATGGTGGAGGTAGAGGCAGTGCAGGAATGTCCTGTGTCCATGGTGGAGGTAGAGGCAGTGCAGGACTGTCCTGTGTCCATGGTGGAGGTAGAGGCAGTGCAGGACCATATGGACATTTGAAATAATTTCACTATTAGAATAATAATATTAGTATTTCTTTATTTTTCTGGATATCCAGATGTATTTTGAAGAATGTAAAAATGTTTTAAACTTCAGTGGAGTCTTTCTTGGGAGAGAGCTGGTGCTGCTCTGCTTCAGAGAGAGCTGGTGCTGCTCTGCTTGGGAGAGAGCTGGTGCTGCTCTGCTTGGGAGAGAGCTGGTGCTGCTCTGCTTGGGAGAGAACTGGTGCTGTGCTCTGCTTGGGAGAGAGCTGGTGCTGCGCTCTGCTTGGGAGAGAGCTGGTGCTGCTCTGCTTGGGAGAGAGCTGGTGCTGCTCTGCTTGGGACAGAGCTGGTGCTGTGCTCTGCTTGGGAGAGAGCTGGTGCTGCTCTGCTTGGGAGAGAGCTGGTGCTGCTCTGCTTGGGAGAGAGCTGGTGCTGCTCTGCTTGGGAGAGAGTTGGTGCTGCTCTGCTTGGGAGAGAGCTGGTGCTGCGCTCTGCTTCAGAGATAGCTGGTGCTGCTCTGCTTGGGAGAGAGCTGGTGCTGAGCTCTGCTTGGGAGAGAGCTGGTGCTGAGCTCTGCTTGGGAGAGAGCTGGTGCTGAGCTCTGCTTGGGAGAGAGCTGGTGCTGCGCTCTGCTTGGGAGATAGCTGGTGCTGCTCTGCTTGGGAGAGAGCTGGTGCTACGCTGCTTATTTCAGCAGAATGTGGGGGAGGGGAGGGAGAGGAGTAGGGACCGGTGTTCGGGCTAGTTGCTGCCATAGGTTCTCTATCATACCATCTGGTAGTGTCTGTCTTGATTGCATCAAATCAATGTAAAGAGACTAGCTAGCTGAAGTTGTCAGCTACGGTATGTTAGCCAGCTAGCTAGCTAAAGTAGCCAACTACAGTATGTTAGCCAGCTAGCTAGCTAAAGTAGCCAACTACAGTATGTTAGCCAGCCTGCTAGCTAAAGTAGCCAACGACAGTATGCTAGCCAGCTAAAGTAGGCAACTAGAGTATGTTAGCCAGCTAGCTAGCTAAAGTAGCCAACTACAGTATGTTAGCCAAATAATACCAACAATGCACTAATCAATAACAATGTAATACTAAAAATAACAAGGTAGAACAAAAACATGAGCTATAAAAACAAGAACTAAGAAGAACACGATAAGATAAGTAAGAATACTATATTGTGTGTGAGAGTGTTTTTAGGGAAATATTAGCGTCTGCTACAGGCTATCACCTCAACGTGAATGAAGCCTTGAGCCGAGGTTGGGGAACTATTAGCCCATGTTATAGACATTGATGTTACTGTTATAATACCTACAAGTTACTAACTGTCTACATGATGGTGAACTTGTGGGGCCAGGGAAATATAGGCTGATGTGCTTCTACATTACTCTTCCCCTCCAGAAGATGGAGGATACCGAGAGGTCCAACTCTGAGCTCTCTAAACAGAAGGTAGATCTTCAGTCTCTCCCAACACGGGCATATCTGGACCAGACTGTGGTGCTCTCTGTGCCAAAGAAAGGTGGGCTACAATATCAATCAAATCTATTTTATAAAGCCCTTTTTATATCAAAGTACTTTACAGAAACCCAGCCTAAAACCCCAAAGAGCAAGCAATGCAGAGGCAGAAGCACAGTGGCTGGGAAAAACCTCCCTAGAAAGGCAGGAACCTAAGAAGAAACCTAGAGAGAAACCAGGCTCCTAAGAAGAAACCTAGAGAGAAACCAGGCTCCTAAGAAGAACCCTAGAGAGGAACCAGGCTCCTAAGAAGAAACCTAGAGAGAAACCAGGCTCCTAAGAAGAAACCTAGAGAGAAACCAGGAACCTCAGAAGAAACCTAGAGAGGAACCAGGCTCCTAAGAAGAAACCTAGAGAGGAACAGGGCTCCGGGCAGCCGAGCGGAAATGGAGGAAAACTCGCCTCCCTGCGGACCTGGCATCCTTTCACTCCCTCCTCTCTACATTTTCCTCCTCTGTCTCTGCTGCTAAAGCCACTTTCTACCACGCTAAATTCCAAGCATCTGCCTCTAACCCTAGGAAGCTCTTTGCCACCTTCTCCTCCCTCCTGAATCCTCCTCCCCCTCCCCCCCTCCTCCCTCTCTGCAGATGACTTCGTCAACCATTTTGAAAAGAAGGTCGACGACATCCGATCCTCGTTTGCTAAGTCAAACGACACCGCTGGTTCTGCTCACACTGCCCTACCCTGTGCTCTGACCTCTTTCTCCCCTCTCTCTCCAGATGAAATCTCGCGTCTTGTGACGGCCGGCCGCCCAACAACCTGCCCGCTTGACCCTATCCCCTCCTCTCTTCTCCAGACCATTTCCGGAGACCTTCTCCCTTACCTCACCTCGCTCATCAACTCATCCCTGACCGCTGGCTACGTCCCTTCCGTCTTCAAGAGAGCGAGAGTTGCACCCCTTCTGAAAAAACCTACACTCGATCCCTCCGATGTCAACAATTACAGACCAGTATCCCTTCTTTCTTTTCTCTCCAAAACTCTTGAACGTGCCGTCCTTGGCCAGCTCTCCCGCTATCTCTCTCTGAATGACCTTCTTGATCCAAATCAGTCAGGTTTCAAGACTAGTCATTCAACTGAGACTGCTCTCCTCTGTATCACGGAGGCGCTCCGCACTGCTAAAGCTAACTCTCTCTCCTCTGCTCTCATCCTTCTAGATCTATCGGCTGCCTTCGATACTGTGAACCATCAGATCCTCCTCTCCACCCTCTCCGAGTTGGGCATCTCTGGCGCGGCCCACGCTTGGATTGCGTCCTACCTGACAGGTCGCTCCTACCAGGTGGCGTGGCGAGAATCTGTCTCCTCACCACGCGCTCTCACCACTGGTGTCCCCCAGGGGTCTGTTCTTGGCCCTCTCCTATTCTCGCTATACACCAAGTCACTTGGCTCTGTCATAACCTCACATGGTCTCTCTTATCATTGCTATGCAGACGACACACAGTTAATCTTCTCCTTTCCCCCTTCTGATGACCAGGTGGCGAATCGCATCTCTGCATGTCTGGCAGACATATCAGTGTGGATGACGGATCACCACCTCAAGCTGAACCTCGGCAAGACGGAGCTGCTCTTCCTCCCGGGGAAGGACTGCCCGTTCCATGATTTCGCCATCACGGTTGACAACTCCATTGTGTCCTCCTCCCAGAGCTCCAAGAACCTTGGCGTGATCCTGGACAACACCCTGTCGTTCTCAGCCAACATCAAGGCGGTGGCCCGTTCCTGTAGGTTCATGCTCTACAACATCCGCAGAGTACGACCCTGCCTCACACAGGAAGCGGCGCAGGTCCTAATCCAGGCACTTGTCATCTCCCGTCTGGATTACTGCAACTCGCTGTTGGCTGGGCTCCCTGCCTGTGCCATTAAACCCCTTCAACTCATCCAGAACGCCGCAGCCCGTCTGGTGTTCAACCTTCCCAAGTTCTCTCACGTCACCCCGCTCCTCCGTTCTCTCCACTGGCTTCCAGTTGAAGCTCGCATCCGCTACAAGACCATGGTGCTTGCCTACGGAGCTGTGAGGGGAACGGCACCTCAGTACCTCCAGGCTCTGATCAGGCCCTACACCCAAACAAGGGCACTGCGTTCATCCACCTCTGGCCTGCTCGCCTCCCTACCACTGAGGAAGTACAGCTTCCAGTCAAAACTGTTCGCTGCCCTGGCCCCCCCAATGGTGGAACAAACTCCCTCACGACGCCAGGACAGCGGAGTCAATCACCACCTTCCGGAGACACCTGAAACCCCACCTCTTTAAGGAATACCTAGGATAGGATAAGTAATCCCTCTCACCCCCCCCCCTTAAGTTTTAGATGCACTATTGTAAAGTGACTGTTCCACTGGATGTCATAAGGTGAATGCACCAATTTGTAAGTCGCTCTGGATAAGAGCGTCTGCTAAATGACTTAAATGTAATGTAAATGTAATGAACCAGGCTCCTATACATTTCCTTTCCCAGTCTCACATCAGCCTGTGTTGTGAAGCTGGGCACTGAAATAAAGAATAGTTATTCCCACATTGATGAAATCCCTAATTGTTTTATTGGTTTTATTTGATGACTGATTTTTATTAATCCTAGCTTTTCTTCTCTTCCAGGACTCATAATCCCATTGTGTTTCTCGCTGTACATCTCCTCCAAAACAAGTCTCAAGATGAGGACTGTATCAAACACCTCTGAAGAAACGACACTGGTGGACCTATAATATATACCACTATATATAGTGTAGGTGTACCAGCTGGTGTGTACTGATTCCGTTATTTTATATGATATATTTTTGTTGAACAAAACAACAAATGTTTCTGTAATTGACTACATGTTATGGAGTGTTTCTTCAGCCATATGAACACATTCGACTTGACATGTGTTATATCAAAAGTCTGTTATTTTCAGCGACATTTTGTATTCTTAAAAAAAACACGTATCACAATCATTATAATGGAAACTTCAATAAAGCAACTATCAGCTAAATCATTGTTAGTGAGACAATACACTCGCATCATGTGCTATGTGATGCCTACAATACACCAAATAGATGGTTTCATTTCCATTGTACAGTATTCATATTGTTTTTTTAAGTACGTAGTTGACAGTTGTGTGAATACCTGTCGGGTTCATGTTGTTAGTGTCGCTAACTATGGTAACTTTACATAAACTGCCGCTGCAACCATAGTAAATACACTCTGTGGATTATTCCATGTGGCCTGGTTTCGTTTATTAGTCTGCATTGGGCAAAATCAGCCCCGTACCATGCGTTAATATCACCATGAGCAATTGCTTGATCTTTCGATGAACACTATTCGGCGAATATCTCCCAAGTGAGTTTAAGCCCTGGTAGCTCGCCGTGATCGTATAGTGGTTAGTACTCTGCGTTGTGGCCGCAGCAACCCCGGTTCGAATCCGGGTCACGGCATTGCGATACACAATGTCACGGCAAAAGGGTTATTTTTTTTTTAGAAAATGTGTTCTAAAAATAATAACTATGCCTTGTAATCATATCTATTACAGTTTTTCATGAGAGAAATCAGGAAATATAGAATATATGCGTGAACTGAATCGAATCGATTCATACACGCTTTTCGGAACTAGGAAACTCGGTCGTATCCGACAGGCGATCTGGTTGTAGCTCAACAAATCAGCACGTCGAAAATTCCCGAGTTACTTAGTTCCGACTTGCGTGTTCAACGCAGCAGCTTTGACTTGCTCTGACTCTATGCAAAGATTGAACATTACATTTATATTTTAAGACAATGAAATACTCAGCCAACAAAAAAGCTGTTATAAATATAAATGTGTGTATGCCTCTTAAGGGTCCTTGTTTAATGTGATATTGTACCCAGTAGCCCAAATGTAATTTGCATATTCTTTATATATACTTGTGTGTCCCATGTACTTTTTGCATTGATTTGTTAATACAAAAATAATAATAATAGTTTGCTCGATTGATTTACTCGACCGCTCGATTTATACCCTCAATTTAAGATGTAATTGCGTGACGATTATCTCAGCAACCGGGTGACGCAGCAGGACAACGTATAAATGCGTTTAGTCGACGGTCTGCTTGGTGCGGTGATGAATCTTCTGCCCACTGGGATTAATATATCCTATGAACTGGACCTCTGCCAAACCAGACATCTCAGTTTTAGTCTATTATGATGTACTGTTGCTAACATCGAGCCCGATTTATGACAAACCAATAGTGCCACTTTGGCAAACAGCAGACACACTGCATTGAGGGTTTTGTTCATCCGTAACTAAAACCCTCGTTTTAAGATCTTATTTTGAAGTAATGTTAGCCTGCTATCAAACGCACACTTTTCTCAACATGTCAACTTCGCCATCTGGATAACTATTTTTATATTCTTTCTTTGTCTAGCCACCTTTTTGTTTTTATTGGTCGATTCTATTTAGGTAGTTGTTTTTCTCCCGAGTTTTTAATTTATGTTTATTTCTACCGGACATCTTACCAAGATAGGCAGTTCGGGAGCTAAGATGTCGAACCGAACCGTTTGCAGAGAAGCAAGTCACGCCGGCAGTTGGTACACCGCCTCAGGTATAGAACTGGACCGGGGAACGGGTCAGAGACCAGGGGACACCGCCTCAGGTATAGAACTGGACCGGGGAACGGGTCAGAGACCAGGTACACCGCCTCAGGTATAGAACTGGGTACTGGACCGGGAACGGGTCAGAGACCAGTGTACACCGCCTCAGGTATAGAACTGGACCGGGGAACGGGTCAGAGACCAGGGTACACCGCCTCAGGTATAGAACTGGACCGGGGAACGGGTCAGAGACCAGGGGACACCGCCTCAGGTATAGAACTGGACCGGGGAACGGGTCAGAGACCAGTGTACACCGCCTCAGGTATAGAACTGGACCGGGGAACGGGTCAGAGACCAGGGTACACCGCCTCAGGTATAGAACTGGACCGGGGAACGGGTCAGAGACCAGGGGACACCGCCTCAGGTATAGAACTGGACCGGGGAACGGGTCAGAGACCAGGGGACACCGCCTCAGGTATAGAACTGGACCGGGGAACGGGTCAGAGACCAGGGTACACCGCCTCAGGTATAGAACTGGACCGGGGAACGGGTCAGAGACCAGGGTACACCGCCTCAGGTATAGAACTGGAACGGGTCAGAGACCAGGTATAGAACTGGACCGCCTCAGGTATAGAACTGGACCGGGGAACGGGTCAGAGACCAGGGTACACCGCCTCAGGTATAGAACTGGACCGGGGAACGGGTCAGAGACCAGGGTACACCGCCTCAGGTATAGAACTGGACCGGGGAACGGGTCAGAGACCAGGGTTAACTAGTTTTAACATTAGCTAATAGGTTCAAGATAACTAGCTGCACATGGGCCTATTGATTAGTAACCTCAGCTAGATGCTTGGCAGTTTGCTTTGCATACAGTAATAGTGAGGAGGACAAGCATGAGCTCCTGAGTTGGGAAAATCTTGCCCAATACACCGACGCATGTCTTGTATTCAAGATCCTAAATGGCCTGGCTCCTCCCCCTCCACTCAGTATTTTTGTTAAACAGAAAACCCAGACATATGGCAGCAGATCCTCAAGGTCTGCCATGAGAGGTGACTGTATAGTTTCCTTAAGGAAAAGCACCTTTAGTAAATCCCTCTTCTCTGTGAGAGCTTCCCATGTCTGGAATACACTGCCATCAGACACACATAACTGCAGCACATTTCACACCTTCACAAAATGCTTGAAGACATGGCTAAAGGTCAATCAGATTTGTGATCATGGTCCCTAGCTGTGTGTTGCTTTTATGAATTTTGTCCTGCTGCTTTTTGTTCTATGTTGCTCTGTCTGTATGCTACGTCTTGCTTGTCCTATGTTGCTCTGTCTGTATGCTACATCTTGCTTGTTCTATGTTGCTCTGTCTGTATGCTATGTCTTGCTTGTTCTATGTTGCTCTGTCTGTATACTATGTCTTGCTTGTTCTATGTTGCTCTGTCTGTATGCTATGTCTTGCTTGTTCTATGTTGCTCTGTCTGTAGGCTATGTCTTGCTTGTTCTATGTTGCTCTGTCTGTATGCTATGTCTTGCTTGTCCTATGTTGCTATGTCTTGCTTGTTCTATGGTGCTATTGTCTATATTGTAATTGTTTTTAATAACCTGTCCAGGGACTACGGTTGAAAATTAGCCGGCTGGCTAAAACCGGCACTTTTACTGAAACGTTGATTAATGTGCACTGTCCTTGTAAAAATAAACTCAAACTCAAACAAACAGAAGTGTTTGTCTATATACACAGGTGTTTGTCTCCAATGGCACCCTATTCTCTGGCCCTATGGTCCCTGGTCAAATTAGTGCCCTATAAAGGGAATAAGGTGCCACTTGTGATGTAAACACATTAAACAGACCTGTATCTCCCTGTTATCTCTCTGCTCCAGCCCAGTCAGTCACACATAACAAGGAAGTAGCTTCTATTAACCTTGTCCCAGATCTCTCTGTGCTGTCAAACTCCTTACCATGCAGACAATGTTTAGCATCACAAGAACTTGCATTATTTCACATACAGACTCCAACCAAATGTGTTTAGTTGTATTAGTTGTTTGTACAGGACACACATGGTTTACACCATCCAGACAGATGCTGACTGCAGATTCCTTCTGGAAACGATAAGAAATACTAAAAGATAAGAACACAAACATCAAGTAAATGTCTCAGGAGAATAGAATAAACCTTTCAGTGTATAAAACAGGAATGCACCATTTATAGTCCGGTATTTACACATGTTTTGGGGAAGAGGGATAGGGGGACAAGTGTTTACATTGTGATAGGTTTTGGGGAAGGGGGATAGGGGGACAAGTGTTTACATTGTGCAGTGATATGTTTTGGGGAAGGGGGATAGGGGGACAAGTGTTTAAATTGTGATAGGTTTTGGGGAAGGGGGATAGGGGGACAAGTGTTTACATTGTGCAGTGATATGTTTTGGGGAAGGGGATAGGGGGACAAGTGTTTAAATTGTGATAGGTTTTGTGGAAGGGGATAGGGGGACAAGTGTTTACATTGTGCAGTGATATGTTTTGGGGAAGGGGATAGGGGGACAAGTGTTTAAATTGTGATAGGTTTTGGGGAAGGGGGATAGGGGGACAAGTGTTTACATTGTGCAGTGATATGTTTTGGGGAAGGGGGATAGGGGGACAAGTGTTTAAATTGTGATAGGTTTTGGGGAAGGGGGATAGGGGGACAAGTGTTTACATTGTGCAGTGATATGTTTTGGGGAAGGGGGATAGGGGGACAAGTGTTTAAATTGTGATAGGTTTTGGGGAAGGGGGATAGGGGGACAAGTGTTTACATTGTGCAGTGATATGTTTTGGGGAAGGGGATAGGGGGACAAGTGTTTAAATTGTGATAGGTTTTGGGGAAGGGGGATAGGGGGACAAGTGTTTACATTGTGATAGGTTTTGGGAAGGGGGATAGGGGGACAAGTGTTTATAGGTTTTGGGGAAGGGGATAGGGGGACATGTTTACATTGTGATAGGTTTTGGGGAAGGGGATAGGGGGACAAGTGTTTAAATTGTGATAGGTTTTGGGGAAGGGGGATAGGGGGACAAGTGTTTAAATTGTGATAGGTTTTGGGGAAGGGGGATAGGGGGACAAGTGTTTAAATTGTGATAGGTTTAGGGGAAGAGGGATAGGGGGACAAGTGTTTAAATTGTGATAGGTTTTGGGGAAGGGGGATAGGGGGACAAGTGTTTACATTGTGATAGGTTTTGGGGAAGGGGGATAGGGGGACAAGTGTTTAAATTGTGATAGGTTTTGGGGAAGGGGATAGGGGGACAAGTGTTTAAATTGTGATAGGTTTTGGGGAAGGGGATAGGGGGACAAGTGTTTAAATTGTGATAGGTTTTGGGGAAGGGGATAGGGGGACAAGTGTTTAAATTGTGATAGGTTTAGGGAAGAGGGATAGGGGGACAAGTGTTTAAATTGTGATAGGTTTTGGGGAAGGGGATAGGGGGACAAGTGTTTAAATTGTGATAGGTTTTGGGGAAGGGGATAGGGGGACAAGTGTTTAAATTGTGATAGGTTTTGGGGAAGGGGGTAGGGGGACAAGTGTTTAAATTGTGATAGGTTTTGGGGAAGGGGGATAGGGGGACAAGTGTTTAAATTGTGATAGGTTTTGGGGAAGGGGATAGGGGGACAAGTGTTTAAATTGTGATAGGTTTTGGGGAAGGGGATAGGGGGATAAGTGTTTACATTGTGATAGGTTTTGGGGAAGGGGGATAGGGGGATAAGTGTTTACATTGTGCAGTGATATGTTTTGGGGAAGGGGGATAGGGGGACAAGTGTTTACATTGTGCAGTGATAGGTTTTGGGGAAGGGGGATAGGGGGACAAGTGTTTACATTGTGATAGGTTTAGGGGAAGGGGGATAGGGGGACAAGTGTTTACATTGTGATAGGTTTAGGGAAGGGGGATAGGGGGACAAGTGTTTAAATTGTGCAGTGGTAGGTTTAGGGGAAGGGGGATTGGGGGACAAGTGTTTACATTGTGATAGGTTTAGGGGAAGGGGGATAGGGGGACAAGTGTTTAAATTGTGCAGTGGTAGGTTTAGGGGAAGGGGGATTGGGGGACAAGTGTTTACATTGTGCAGTGGTAGGTTTTGGGGAAGGGGGATGTGTGAGTGAGGTGCTCCGATGCTGTCTGCTGGACGGTAAGTCCTCTGTGACGTGGATGCCAAGAAACTTAAAAACCGCTGACTCTCTCTATTGCAGTTAATAATGTCGACCTGAGTCTGTTCCCCTGTGTATGAGAGGCATTGGGTTCAGCAGAAGAGTCGTTTATGTTCCCCTGTGTATAAGAGGCATTGGGTTCAGCAGAAGAGTCGTTTATGTTCCCCTGTGTATAAGAGGCATTGGGTTCAGCAGAAGAGTCGTTTCTGTTCCCCTGTGTATAAGAGGCATTGGGTTCAGCAGAAGAGTCGTTTATGTTCCCCTGTGTATAAGAGGCATTGGGTTCAGCAGAAGAGTCGTTTATGTTCCCCTGTGTATAAGAGGCATTGGGTTCAGCAGAAGAGTCGTTTATGTTTGGTATGGATTAATGAAGTGTTCTTCTCCCTCTGCAGGCTCCCAGCTGAATACACAACTAGAAGGTTGGCTGTCTCAAGCACAATCCACTGTCAGCCCTGCTAGAGCCATCATAGCACCGTAAGCTCCACTGCTTGGTGTTCTGATAAGTCGAGGAAAAGGCCTCATCTTGTCATTCTGAATATTATTTGATCACAGCATATGAATGACTGAAATGTGAATGTAGTGATTGGGGCGGTGGGGGTCATGTCTTCTATTGGTTGTAATGGTGTCTTGTTATGTGTTTTCAGGCAGGTTGTAATGTGTTTTCAGGCAGGTTGTAATGTGTTTTCAGTCAGGCAGGTTGTAATGTGTTTTCAGGCAGGTTGTAATGTGTTTTCAGGCAGGCAGGTTGTAATGTGTTGTCAGCCAGGCAGGTTGTAATGTGTTTTCAGGCAGGTTGTAATGTGTTGTCAGCCAGGCAGGTTGTAATGTGTTTTCAGGCAGGCAGGTTGTATTGTGTTTTCAGCCAGGCAGGTTGTAATGTGTTTTCAGGCAGGTTGTAATGTGTTTTCAGCCAGGCAGGTTGTAATGTGTTTTCAGCCAGGCAGGTTGTAATGTGTTTTCAGGCCAGTCAGGCAGGTTGTAATGTGTTTTCAGGCAGGTTGTAATGTGTTTTCAGCCAGGCAGGTTGTAATGTGTTTTCAGGCAGGTTGTAGGTTGTAATGTGTTGTCAGCCAGGCAGGTTGTAATGTGTTTTCAGGCAGGTTGTAATGTGTTTTCAGCCAGGCAGGTTGTAATGTGTTTTCAGGCAAGTTGTAATGTGTTTTCAGTCAGCCAGGCAGGTTGTAATGTGTTTTCAGGCAGGTTGTAATGTGTTGTCAGGCAGGTTGTAATGTGTTTTCAGCCAGGCAGGTTGTAATGTGTTTTCAGGCAGGTTGTAATGTGTTGTCAGCCAGGCAGGTTGTAATGTGTTTTCAGCCAGGCAGGTTGTAATGTGTTTTCAGGCAGGTTGTAATGTGTTTTCAGCCAGGCAGGTTGTAATGTGTTTTCAGCCAGGCATGTTGTAATGTGTTTTCAGGCAGGTTGTAATGTGTTTTCAGGCAGGTTGTAATGCGTTTTCAGGCAGGTTGTAATGTGTTTTCAGGCAGGTTGTAATGTGTTGTCAGCCAGGCAGGTTGTAATGTGTTTTCAGGCAGGTTGTAATGTGTTTTCAGGCAGGCAGGTTGTAATGTGTTTTCAGGCAGGTTGTAATGTGTTTTCAGGCAGGTTGTAATGTGTTTTCAGCCAGGCAGGTTGTAATGTGTTGTCAGCCAGGCAGGTTGTAATGTGTTTTCAGGCAGGTTGTAATGTGTTTTCAGGCAGGTTGTAATGTGTTTTCAGGCAGGCAGGTTGTAATGTGTTTTCAGGCAGGTTGTAATGTGTTTTCAGGCAGGTTGTAATGTGTTTTCAGCCAGGCAGGTTGTAATGTGTTTTCAGGCAGGTTGTAATGTGTTTTCAGGCAGGTTGTAATGCGTTTTCAGGCAGGTTGTAATGTGTTTTCAGGCAGGTTGTAATGTGTTGTCAGCCAGGCAGGTTTTAATGTGTTTTCAGGCAGGTTGTAATGTGTTTTCAGGCAGGCAGGTTGTAATGTGTTTTCAGGCAGGTTGTAATGTGTTTTCAGTCAGGCAGGTTGTAATGTGTTTTCAGGCAGGTTGTAATGTGTTGTCAGCCAGGCAGGTTGTAATGTGTTTTCAGGCAGGTTGTAATGTGTTTTCAGCCAGGCAGGTTGTAATGTGTTTTCAGGCAGGTTGTAATGTGTTTTCAGCCAGGCAGGTTGTAATGTGTTTTCAGGCAGGCAGGTTGTAATGTGTTGTCAGCCAGGCAGGTTGTAATGTGTTTTCAGGCAGGTTGTAATGTGTTTTCAGCCAGGCAGGTTGTAATGTGTTTTCAGGCAGGTTGTAATGTGTTGTCAGCCAGGCAGGTTGTAATGTGTTTTCAGCCAAGCAGGTTGTAATGTGTTTTCAGGCAGGTTGTAATGTGTTGTCAGCCAGGCACGTTGTAATGTGTTTTCAGGCAGGCTGGTTGTAATGTGTTTTCAGGCAGGTTGTAATGTGTTTTCAGCCAGGCAGGTTGTAATGTGTTTTCAGCCAGGCAGGTTGTAATGTGTTTTCAGGCAGGTTGTAATGTGTTTTCAGGCAGGTTGTAATGTGTTGTCAGCCAGGCAGGTTGTAATGTGTTTTCAGGCAGGTTGTAATGTGTTTTCAGGCAGGTTGTAATGTGTTTTCAGGCAGGTTGTAATGTGTTGTCAGCCAGGCAGGTTGTAATGTGTTTTCAGGCAGGTTGTAATGTGTTTTCAGCCAGGCAGGTTGTAATGTGTTTTCAGGCAGGTTGTAATGTGTTTTCAGCCAGGCAGGTTGTAATGTGTTTTCAGGCAGGTTGTAATGTGTTTTCAGTCAGGCATGTTGTAATGTGTTTTCAGGCAGGTTGTAATGTGTTATCAGACAGGCAGGTTGTAATGTGTTTTCAGCCAGGCAAGTTGTAATGTGTTTTCAGGCAGGTTGTAATGTGTTTTCAGCCAGGCAGGTTGTAATGTGTTTTCAGGCAGGTTGTAATGTGTTTTCAGCCAGGCAGGTTGTAATGTGTTTTCAGACAGGCAGGTTGAAATGTGTTTTCAGCCAGGCAGGTTGTAATGTGTTTTCAGGCAGGTTGTAATGTGTTTTCAGGCAGGCAGGTTGTAATGTGTTTTCAGGCAGGTTGTAATGTGTTTTCAGGCAGGTTGTAATGTGTTTTCAGGCAGGTTGTAATGTGTTTTCAGTCAGGCAGGTTGTAATGTGTTTTCAGGCAGGTTGTAATGTGTTTTCAGTCAGGCAGGTTGTAATGTGTTGTCAGCCAGGCAGGTTGTAATGTGTTTTCAGGCAGGTTGTAATGTGTTTTCAGTCAGGCAGGTTGTAATGTGTTTTCAGGCAGGTTGTAATGTGTTTTCAGGCAGGTTGTAATGTGTTGTCAGCCAGGCAGGTTGTAATGTGTTGTCAGGCAGGTTGTAATGGTGTCTTGTCATGTGTTTTCAGCCATGCAGGATATTCCTACTGTGGTGCTTGTGCTGCACACGCCTACAAACAAATAGACCCTTCTGTTACGTAAGTCATTTATCATGTCTATTACTTATGTTCAGTGAGTTTTATAAATTACACAAATTTTTTTAGTTGCAAAATACATTTTCATCGACAATTTAAGTATCATCAATTCGAAATGAGAGGTTTTTAAATGGCTTTTTCTACATTGTCCCTCCTTATCAAATCCTTAGCCTGCTCTGTTTCACCATGAAGGAACTATCAGCCTGTAGTTACCTCAGACAGACAGTAGGGAGCAGTATAGCCTCTGTCACAGCCTCACCTTGGAGCCACAAGAGCGAAGCCTGGTCGGCCGACGCTGCTAGTGGCCTGATGACTGGTCCATGATGACTGGTCCACTGAGATGCTGAACTGAGTCCTACTGAGGACAGTGAGGTGACTGAGTCCTCTCTTTCCCCTGTAGTCGCAGGGTGTTCATCTTGGGTCCGTCTCACCATGTTCCTCTGTCCCGCTGTGCCCTGTCCTCTGCAGAGGTTTATAAATCACTTCTCTACGACCAGGCAGGTAGGTACACACACACACTGTGCCCTGTCCTCTGCTGAGGTTTATAAATCACCTCTCTACGACCTCAGGGTTGACCAGGCAGGTAGGTACACACACACACTGTGCCCTGTCCTCTGCTGAGGTTTATAAATCACCTCTCTACGACCTCAGGGTTGACCAGGCAGGTAGGTACACACACACACACACTGTGCCCTGTCCTCTGCTGAGGTTTATATATTACCTCAGGATTGACCAGGAGGCTATGGATAATTTATAGTTGTCCCCGTCTCCCTCTAGTTGTCCCCGCCTCCCTCTAGTTGTCCCTGCCTCCCTCTAGTTGTCCCCACCTCCCTCTAGTTGTCCCCGCCTCCCTCTAGTTGTCCCCGCCTCCCTCTAGTTGTCCCCGCCTCCCTCTAGTTGTCCCCGCCTCCCTCTAGTTGTCCCCGCCTCCCTCTAGTTGTCCCCGCCTCCCTCTAGTTGTCCCCGCCTCCCTCTAGTTGTCCCTGCCTCCCTCTAGTTGTCCCCGCCTCCCTCTAGTTGTCCCCACCTCCCTCTAGTTGTCCCCGCCTCCCTCTCGTTGTCCCCGCCTCCCTGCTATAATAGCGGGCCTCACATTCATTTTCTCCATTCAGCACCACTCTTCAGTGAGCCCAAACTCTGCCGGTGGTTTGGTCCAAAATATGTTGTACCTCGTTCCCTCCTTTAGGGAACAGTAGTTATATTCATAACTAAGGGTGTAACAGTTCACCAAACCCATGTTTCAGAATGTATTGGGGTTTCAGGGTTACGGTACAGAGGAGAAATTAAATTCAGATACTTACTGTAGTCCATTTTTGTTTATTTGGCAAAAACAAACCACCCTATTCCAGGCCCCAAGTCCAGTTTCTGTGACATTGTTTACAATATCCCTGGCGTTGTCTGTTGTTGGGCCTCAAGTAGCGGTCTAAGAAGTTGAACACATTCTGAAATGGACCTGGGGCTTTCCCACCCAAACAAATACGCATAAATAAATGTTTCAGTATGGAGACTCTTTCCAAACGGACCTGATGATGACCAGGTCCGTGTTTACATTTACATTACATTTAAGTCATTTAGCAGACGCTCTTATCCAGAGCGACTTACAAATTGGTGCATTCACCTTATAACATCCAGTGGAACAGTCACTTTACAATAGTGCATCTAAATCTTAAAGGGGGGGGTGAGAGGGATTACTTATCCTATCCTAGGTATTCCTTGAAGAGGTGGGGTTTCAGGTGTCTCCGGAAGGTGGTGATTGACTCCGCTGTCCTGGCGTCGTGAGGGAGTTTGTTCCACCATTGGGGGGCCAGAGCAGCGAACAGTTTTGACTGGGCTGAGCGGGAGCTGTACTTCCTCAGTGGTAGGGAGGCGAGCAGGCCAGATGTGGATGAACGCAGTGCCCTTGTTTGGGTGTAGGGCCTGATCAGAGCCTGGAGGTACTGAGGTGCCGTTCCCCTCACAGCTCCGTAGGCAAGCACCGTGGTCTTGTAGCGGATGCCAGCTTCAACTGGAAGCCAGTGGAGAGAACGGAGGAGCGGGGTGACGTGAGAGAACTTGGGAAGGTTGAACACCAGACGGGCTGCGGCGTTCTGGATGAGTTGAAGGGGTTTAATGGCACAGGCAGGGAGCCCAGCCAACAGCGAGTTGCAGTAATCCAGACGGGAGATGACAAGTGCCTGGATTAGGACCTGCGCCGCTTCCTGTGTGAGGCAGGGTCGTACTCTGCGGATGTTGTAGAGCATGAACCTACAGGAACGGGCCACCGCCTTGATGTTGGTTGAGAACGACAGGGTGTTGTCCAGGATCACGCCAAGGTTCTTAGCGCTCTGGGAGGAGGACACAATGGAGTTGTCAACCGTGATGGCGAGATCATGGAACGGGCAGTCCTTCCCGGGAGGAAGAGCAGCTCCGTCTGGCCGAGGTTCAGCTTGAGGTGGTGATCCGTCATCCACACTGATATGTCTGCCAGACATGCAGAGATGCGATTCGCCACCTGGTCATCAGAAGGGGGAAAGGAGAAGATTAGTTGTGTGTCGTCTGCATAGCAATGATAGGAGAGACCATGTGAGGTTATGACAGAGCCAAGTGACTTGGTGTATAGCGAGAATAGGAGAGGGCCTAGAACAGAGCCCTGGGGGACACCAGTGGTGAGAGCGCGTGGTGAGGAGACAGATTCTCGCCACGCCACCTGGTAGGAGTGACCTGTCAGGTAGGACGCAATCCAAGCGTGGGCCGCGCCGGAGATGCCCAACTCGGAGAGGGTGGAGAGGAGGATCTGATGGTTCACAGTATCGAAGGCAGCCGATAGATCTAGAAGGATGAGAGCAGAGGAGAGAGAGTTAGCTTTAGCAGTGCGGAGCGCCTCCGTGATACAGAGGAGAGCAGTCTCAGTTGAATGACTAGTCTTGAAACCTGACTGATTTGGATCAAGAAGGTCATTCAGAGAGAGATAGCGGGAGAGCTGGCCAAGGACGGCACGTTCAAGAGTTTTGGAGAGAAAAGAAAGAAGGGATACTGGTCTGTAATTGTTGACATCGGAGGGATCGAGTGTAGGTTTTTTCAGAAGGGGTGCAACTCTCGCTCTCTTGAAGACGGAAGGGACGTAGCCAGCGGTCAGGGATGAGTTGATGAGCGAGGTGAGGTAAGGGAGAAGGTCTCCGGAAATGGTCTGGAGAAGAGAGGAGGGGATAGGGTCAAGCGGGCAGGTTGTTGGGCGGCCGGCCGTCACAAGACGCGAGATTTCATCTGGAGAGAGAGGGAGAAAGAGGTCAGAGCACAGGGTAGGGCAGTGTGAGCAGAACCAGCGGTGTCGTTTGACTTAGCAAAAGGGATCGGATGTCGTCGACCTTCTTTTCAAAATGGTTGACGAAATCATCTGCAGAGAGGGAGGAGGGGGGAGGAGGATTCAGGAGGGAGGAGAAGGTGGCAAAGAGCTTCCTAGGGTTAGAGGCAGATGCTTGGAATTTAGCGTGGTAGAAAGTGGCTTTAGCAGCAGAGACAGAGGAGGAAAATGTAGAGAGGAGGGAGTGAAAGGATGCCAGGTCCGCAGGGAGGCGAGTTTTCCTCCATTTCCGCTCGGCTGCCCGGAGCCCTGTTCTGTGAGCTCGCAATGAGTCATCGAGCCACGGAGCGGGAGGGGAGGACCGAGCCGGCCTGGAGGATAGGGGACATAGAGAGTCAAAGGATGCAGAGAGGGAGGAGAGGAGGGTTGAGGAGGCAGAATCAGGAGATAGGTTGGAGAAGGTTTGAGCGGAGGGAAGAGATGATAGGATGGAAGAGGAGAGAGTAGCGGGGGAGAGAGAGCGAAGGTTGGGACGGCGCGATACCATCCGAGTAGGGGCAGTGTGGGAGGTGTTGGATGAGAGCGAGAGGGAAAAGGATACAAGGTAGTGGTCGGAGACTTGGAGGGGAGTTGCAATGAGGTTAGTGGAAGAACAGCATCTAGTAAAGATGAGGTCGAGCGTATTGCCTGCCTTGTGAGTAGGGGGAAGGTGAGAGGGTGAGGTCAAAAGAGGAGAGGAGTGGAAAGAAGGAGGCAGAGAGGAATGAGTCAAAGGTAGACGTGGGGAGGTTAAAGTCGCCCAGAACTGTGAGAGGTGAGCCGTCCTCAGGAAAGGAGCTTATCAAGGCATCAAGCTCATTGATGAACTCTCCGAGGGAACCTGGAGGGCGATAAATGATAAGGATGTTAAGCTTGAAAGGGCTGGTAACTGTGACAGCATGGAATTCAAAGGAGGCGATAGACAGATGGGTAAGGGGAGAAAGAGAGAATGACCACTTGGGAGAGATGAGGATCCCGGTGCCACCACCCCGCTGACCAGAAGCTCTCGGGGTGTGCGAGAACACGTGGGCGGACGAAGAGAGAGCAGTAGGAGTAGCAGTGTTGTCTGTGGTGATCCATGTTTCCGTCAGTGCCAAGAAGTCGAGGGACTGGAGGGAGGCATAGGCTGAGATGAACTCTGCCTTGTTGACCGCAGATTGGCAGTTCCAGAGGCTACCGGAGACCTGGAACTCCACGTGGGTCATGCGCGCTGGGACCACCAGATTAGGGTGGCCGCGGCCACGTGGTGTGGAGCGTTTGTATGGTCTGTGCAGAGAGGAGAGAACAGGGATAAACAGACACATAGTTGACAGGCTACAGAAGAGGCTACGCTAATGCAAAGGAGATTGGAATGACAAGTGGACTACACGTCTCGAATGTTCAGAAAGTTAAGCTACGTAGCAAGAATCTTATTGACTAAAATGATTAAAATGATACAGTACTGCTGAAGTAGGCTAGCTGGCAGTGGGTGCGTTGTTGACACTACACTAATCAAGTCGTTCCGTTGAGTGTAATAGTTTCTGCAGTGCTGCTATTCGGGGGCTAGCTGGCTAGCTAGATCCGAGTCCATTTGTCAGAAAAGTCCATTTGAAAGTAACTTTATTAACCAGATCTGATGCAGGCGGAGGAGGGGCCTTGAGAGGGGCAGCAGGCAGAGGAGGGGCCTTGAGAGGGGGAGGAGGGGCCTTGAGAGGGAGAGCAGGGACCTTGAGAGGGATGGCGGAAGAGGGGCCTTGAGGTGGAGAGCAGGAGGAGGAGGGGCCTTGAGATGTGTACCGTTACAACCCTCTTCATAGCTAGTCTGGGCCAAGGCCTCTTCATAACTGGTCTGGGCCAAGGCCTCTTCATAG
Source organism: Oncorhynchus gorbuscha (assembly GCF_021184085.1). Taxonomy (NCBI): domain Eukaryota; kingdom Metazoa; phylum Chordata; class Actinopteri; order Salmoniformes; family Salmonidae; genus Oncorhynchus; species Oncorhynchus gorbuscha. Next base: position 87,459,478 of record NC_060179.1, read on the forward strand.
CTGATCTGGGCCAAGGCCTCTTCATAGCTGGTCTGGGCCAAGGCCTCTTCATAGCTGGTCTGGGCCAAGGCCTCTTCATAACTGGTCTGGGCCAAGACCTCTTCATAGCTGGTCTGGGCCAAGGCCTCTTCATAACTGGTCTGGGCCAAGACCTCTTCATAACTGGTCTGGGCCAAGGCCTCTTCATAACTGGTCTGGGCCAAGACCTCTGTTATGCAGGTGAATGAGGACCCAAAAGCGACTTGGCGAAAACAGAGTCTTTAATCCAGTAAAGGAAATATACAATACTCCTAGACAAATCGGAGCGGTAAATAAAGCATAAAAAACAATTCCACTCGTAATGACGAGAACAGACTGGAGACTCGATCATAAACTGTAGGTTGCCTCGGGAAGGCACTTGACCGTAGCAGACTCAGACACCTGCTCACCACGCAGCATCTGAGGGAAACACGACACGACAGGGCGATACAAAGACACAGCACGGTGAACAATATACAAGGATCCGACAGGACAGGAACGGAAAACAAGGGGAGAAATAGGGACTCTAATCAGGGGAAAAGATAGGGAACAGGTGTGGGAAGACTAAATGATTGATTAGGGGAATAGGAACAGCTGGGAGCAGGAACGGAACGATAGAGAGAAGAGAGAGAGAGAGAGAGGAGAGAGAAAAGGGGAACGAACCTAAAAAGACCAGCAGGGGGAAAACGAACAGAAGGAAAAGCAAAATGACAAGACAATATAAGACAAAACATGACAGTACCCCCCCACTCACCGAGCGCCTCCTGGCGCTCTCGAGGAGGAACACTGGCGGCAACGGAGGAAATCATAGATCACAAACGGTCCAGCACGTCCCGAGAAAGAACCCAACTCCTCTCCTCAGGACCGTAACGGAAAATGATAAAAAGGGAAACTAGGGTACTACTCTAAAAAAAAATGAGACACGGGTAGAGAACTGAAAGCTTTAGAGCAAACAGGACCAAACAGGCCAGGAGAGTAACAACTAGGGACAGACTGAGACACAGCAAGGGCAGGAACAAGAACAGGAGAGATGCGATGGCAGGGAACAGACTGAGACCCAGCAAGACCAGGGCAGAAGCAGAAAAAAAATTACCAGACTTATTCTGCGCGCAGTCCAAACACGCAGCCACGAAACGGCGCGTGTCACGCTCCTGAGTAGGCCACCAAAACCGCTGGCGAATAGAAGCAAGAGTACCTCGAACGCCGGGATGGCCAGCTAACTTGGCAGAGTGAGCCCACTGAAGAACAGCCAGACGAGTAGAAACAGGAACGAAAAGAAGGTTACTAGGACAAGCGCGCGGCGACGCAGTGTGCGTGAGTGCTTGCTTAACCTGTCTTTCAATTCCCCAGACTGTCAACCCGACAACACGCCCAACAGGAAGGATCCCCTCGGGATCGGTAGAAGCCACAGAAGAACTAAAGAGACGGGATAAAGCATGAGGCTTGGTGTTCTTAGTACCGGGGCAATAAGAAATAACGAACTCGAAACGAGCGAAAAACAACGCCCAACGAGCATGACGCGCATTCAGTCGTTTGGCAGAACGGATGTACTCAAGGTTCCTTTGGTCAGTCCAAACGACAAAAGGAACGGTCGCCCCCTCCAACCACTGTCGCCATTTGCCTAGGGCTAAACGGATGGCGAGCAGTTCGCGGTTAGCCACATCATAGTTACGTTCCGACGGTGACAGGCGATGAGAAAAATACGCACAAGGGTGGACCCCATCGTCAGTATCGGAGCGCTGGGACAGAATGGCTCCCACGCCCACCCCCGACGCGTCAACCTCAACAATAAACTGTTTAGTGACGTCAGGTGCAACAAGGATAGGAGCGGATGCAAAACGCTTCTTGAAGAGATCAGAACAACAATCATACGACCGGTGAGGAGGAAGGGAGTTGGTTCTGGACCGACTGAAGACCGTGCGCAGACCATGATATTCCTCCGGCACTCCTGTCAAATCACCAGGTTCCTCCTGAGAAGAGGGGACAGAACAAACAGGAGAAATAGCAGACATTAAACACTTCACATGACAAGAAACGTTCCAGGAAAGGATAGAATTACTAGACCAATCAAAAGAAGGATTATGACACACTAGCCAGGGATGACCCAAAACAACAGGTGTAAAAGGTGAACAAAAAATCAAAAAGAAATGGTCTCACTATGGTTACCAGATACAGTGAGGGTTAAAGGTAGTGTTTCACATAATATACTGGGGAGAGGACTACCATCCAAGGCGAACATGACCGTGGGCTCCCCTAACTGTCTGAGAGGAACGTCATGTTCTCGAGCCCAGGCTTCGTCCATAAAACAGCCCTCCGCCCCAGAGTCTATTAATGCACTGCAGGAAGCTGCCGATCCGGTCCAGCGTAGATGGACCGGTAAAGTAGTACAGGTACTTGACGGAGAGGACCGTCTAGTAGCGCTTATCAGTCGCCCTCCGCTTACTGATGAGCTCTGGCCTTTAACTGGACATGAAATGACAAAATGACCAGCGGAACCGCAATAGAGACAGAGGCGGTTGGTGATTCTCCGTTCCCTCTCCTTAGTCGAAATGCGAATACCCCCCAGCTGCATGGGCTCAACACCAGAGTCAGTGGGGACAGATGGTAGTGTCGGAGAGAGGGGAGACACAGTTAACGCGAGCTCTCTTCTATGAGCTCGGTGACGAAGATCTACCCGTCGTTCAATGCGAATAGCGAGTTCAATCAAAGAATCCACGCTGGATGGAACCTCCCGAGAGAGAATCTCATCCTTAACCTTAGCGTGGAGTCCCTCCAGAAAACGAGCGAGCAACGCCTGCTCGTTCCAGTTACTGGAGGCAGCAAGAGTGCGAAACTCTATAGAGTAATCCGTTATGGATCGATTACCTTGACATAGGGAAGACAGGGACCAGGAAGCTTCTTTCCCAAAAACTGAACGATCAAAAACTCTTATCATCTCCTCTTTAAAGTTCAGATAATTGTTAGTACACTCAGCGCTTGCCTCCCAGATAGCTGTGCCCCACTGCCGAGCCTGACCAGTAAGGAGTGATATGACGTAGGCAATCCGAGCTCTCTCTCTTGAGTATGTGTTGGGTTGGAGAGAGAACACTATATCACACTGGGTGAGAAAGGAGCGGCACTCAGTGGGCTGCCCAGAATAACATGGTGGGTTATTAACCCTAGGTTCCGGAGGCTCGGAAGACCCGGAAGTAGCTGGTGGCACGAGACGAAGACTCTGATACTGTCCTGAGAGGTCGGAGACCTGAGCGGCCAGGGTCTCAACGGCATGCCGAGCAGCAGACAATTCCTGCTCGTGTCTGCCGAGCATCGCTCCCTGGAACTCGAGAGTAGAGTAGAGAGAATCCATAGTCGCTGGGTCCATTCTTGGTCGGATCCTTCTGTTATGCAGGTGAATGAGGACCCAAAAGCGACTTGGCGAAAACAGAGTCTTTAATCCAGTAAAGGAAATATACAATACTCCTAGACAAATCGGAGCGGTAAATAAAGCATAAAAAACAATTCCACTCGTAATGACGAGAACAGACTGGAGACTCGATCATAAACTGTAGGTTGCCTCGGGAAGGCACTTGACCGTAGCAGACTCAGACACCTGCTCACCACGCAGCATCTGAGGGAAACACGACACGACAGGGCGATACAAAGACACAGCACGGTGAACAATATACAAGGATCCGACAGGACAGGAACGGAAAACAAGGGGAGAAATAGGGACTCTAATCAGGGGAAAAGATAGGGAACAGGTGTGGGAAGACTAAATGATTGATTAGGGGAATAGGAACAGCTGGGAGCAGGAACGGAACGATAGAGAGAAGAGAGAGAGAGAGGGAGAGAGAAAAAGGGGAACGAACCTAAAAAGACCAGCAGGGGGAAAACGAACAGAAGGAAAAGCAAAATGACAAGACAATATAAGACAAAACATGACAACCTCTTCATAACTGGTCTGGGCCAAGGCCTCTTCATAACTGGTCTGGGCCAAGACCTCTTCATAACTGGTCTGGGCCAAGACCTCTTCATAACTGGTCTGGGCCAAGGCCTCTTCATAACTGGTCTGGGCCAAGACCTCTTCATAACTGGTCTGGGCCAAGACCTCTTCATAACTGGTCTGGGCCAAGGCCTCTTCATAACTGGTCTGGGCCAAGGCCTCTTCATAACTGGTCTGGGCCAAGACCTCTTCATAACTGGTCTGGGCCAAGACCTCTTCATAACTGGTCTGGGCCAAGGCCTCTTCATAACTGGTCTGGGCCAAGACCTCTTCATAACTGGTCTGGGCCAAGGCCTCTTCATAACTGGTCTGGGCCAAGGCCTCTTCATAACTGGTCTGGGCCAAGACCTCTTCATAACTGGTCTGGGCCAAGACCTCTTCATAACTGGTCTGGGCCAAGACCTCTTCATAGCTGGTCTGGGCCAAGGCCTCTTCATAACTGGTCTGGGCCAAGGCCTCTTCATAACTGGTCTGGGCCAGTGTGCCATTGGTCATCGAAGGTGAGCATTTGCCCACTGATGTCGGTCTCGACGCCAAAGTGCAGTCAGGCTAAGACCCTGGTGAGGACGACGAGCACACAAATAAGCTTCCCTGAGACGGTTTCTGACAGTTTGTGCAGAAAATCTTAGTTTGTGCAAACCCAGTTTTATCAGTTGTCCTTGTGGCTGTTCCTAGACGATGCCTCAGGTGAAGAAGCCGAATGTGGAGGTCCTGGGCTGGCGTGGTAACACGTGGTCTGCGGATATGAGGCCGGTTGGACATACTGCCAAATTCTTTAAAACGACGTTGGAGGCGGCTTATGGAAGAGAAATTAACTAAATGATCTTGCAACAACTCTGGTGGACATTCCAGCAGTCAGCATGCCAATTGCACTCTCCCTCATCTTGAGACATCTGTGGCATTGTGTTGTGACAAAACTGCACATTTTAGTGGCCTTTTATTGTCTCCAGCTCAACGTGCACCAGTGTAATGATCATGCTGTTTAATCAGCTTCTTGATATGCCACACCTCTCAGGTAGATGGATTATTCGATCCCCGGGACCACCCATACGTAGAATGTATGCACACATGACTGTAAGTCGCTTTGGATAAAAGCGTCTGCTAAATGGCATGTATTATATCTTGGCAGAGGAGAAATTCTCACAAACAGGGATGTAAACAAATTTGTGCATCAAATTTGAGAGAAATGAGCTTTTTGTGCTTATGGAACATTTCTGGGATCTTTTATTTCAGCTCATAGACCAATGGGACCAACACTTCACATGTTGCATTTCTTTTGGTTTAGTATAGAATGTTCATTCAAATGATGTTAACTGATGTGGCTCATGCAATGTATTTTTTATTGTAATGTCAGTTGAGCTGCACCAACAAATCATAGCACATATTAATGGCTACACTTCCTGCTTTGCTCCTATTGGTACACTCACCATGGGCCTCCAGTCCAACCATTACGCTACCATTGACTTGAATGGGGATGCCCCTTCTATCCTCTTTATATGGCAGCACATGCAGTCCGGAGTGAAGGAGAGGAGTGCCTCATTATTAGTTATTACTGAGACCATGGTCATTTGGCTGGCCAATTACAGTCATCCTAAATTCCATGACAACCACAGCCCTAATCCAGTGTTTATTGTGCCTTTTTTAAAAGCTTGACACAAACAAAAACCTGAGTTGTCCTCAGGGGACCAATCATCTGACTGATACTGGAAAAGAGACATTCTCACTGACGCTGACAAAACCTGAGTTGTCCTCAGGGGACCAATCATCTGACTGGAAAAGAGACATTCTCACTGACGCTGACAAACACATATCAGTGCGTCTGAACTAATGACTCGCAGTCCAATGCAATACAAGCCTCTGTTCACCAGTAATAATGTGGATGTTGAATCCTCATCTCCCTCTAGTCTATGCTGACCTACAGACCTCCTCCTTGTATTAATACACACACCTTCCTTTTAATCAGGTTGGGTTAATGCCAATACGAGCCTCTGTTCACCAGTAATAATGTGGATGTTGAATCCTCATCTCCCTCTAGTCTATGTTGACCTCCTGTATATTGAACCCTCACCTCCCTCTAGTCTATGTTGACCTCCTGTATATTGAATCCTCATCTCCCTCTAGTCTATGTTGACCTCCTGTATATTGAATCCTCACCTCCCTCTAGTCTATGTTGACCTCCTGTATATTGAACCCTCACCTCCCTCTAGTCTATGTTGACCTCCTGTATATTGAACCCTCACCTCCCTCTAGTCTATGTTGACCTCCTGTATATTGAACCCTCACCTCCCTCTAGTCTATGTTGACCTCCTGTATATTGAACCCTCACCTCCCTCTAGTCTATGTTGACCTCCTGTATATTGAACCCTTGATGTTGACCTCCTGTATATTGAACCCTCACCTCCCTCTAGTCTATGTTGACCTCCTGTATATTGAACCCTCACCTCCCTCTAGTCTATGTTGACCTCCTGTATATTGAACCCTCAGTCTATGTTGACTCCCCCTCTAGTCTATGTTGACCTCCTGTATATTGAACCCTCACCTCCCTCTAGTCTATGACCTCCTGTATATTGAACCCTCACCTCCCTCTAGTCTATGTTGACTCCTGTATATTGAACCCTCACCTCCCTCTAGTCTATGTTGACCTCCTGTATATTGAACCCTCACCTCCCTCTAGTCTATGTTGACCTCCTGTATATTGAATCCTCACCTCCCTCTAGTCTATGTTGACCTCCTGTATATTGAACCCTCACCTCCCTCTAGTCTATGTTGACCTCCTGTATATTGAACCCTCACCTCCCTCTAGTCTATGTTTACATTTACATTTACATTTAAGTCATTTAGCAGACGCTCTTATCCAGAGCGACTTACAAATTGGTGCATTCACCTTATGACATCCAGTGGAACAGTCACTTTACAATAGTGCATCTAAATCTTAAAGGGGGGTGAGAAGGATTACTTATCCTATCCTAGGTATTCCTTAAAGAGGTGGGGTTTCAGGTGTCTCCGGAAGGCGTCGTGAGGGAGTTTGTCGTGAGGGAGTTTGTTCCACCATTGGGGGGCGAGAGCAGCGAACAGTTTTGACTGGGCTGAGATGTTGACCTCTGGAAGACTGGGATGTTTCAGAGGATGAGTCTTCAGACAGACGAGGAGGAGCACAGCATTGAAATGCACCTGCCTTACACTGCTAAAGCCATGGAGAGGTAAGACAGAGTACAGTCTGTCAGGACATGTTGTCTGCTTCATTCATCACATCCATCAGTGTAGAGTACAGTGATTAAGAGACTAGAGAGCCACGATACAGACCTGACCTGTCTGCCTGGTTGTGGGAGCCAGCAGGGCCTCATGACTAATGGAGGAGAGCTGTGGGTCTAATGACTGGTTTGCCTTGACATTTTGTGTAGTTCTGTCATCCCCAAGCCCCATAATGTGTAGTTCTGTCATCCCCAAGCCCCATGATGTGTAGTTCTGTCATCCCCAAGCCCCATGATGTGTAGATCTGTCATCCCCAAGCCCCATAATGTGTAGTTCTGTCATCCCCAAGCCCCATAATGTGAAGTTCTGTCATCCCCAAGCCCCATGATGTGTAGTTCTGTCATCCCCAAGCCCCATGATGTGTAGTTCTGTCATCCCCAAGCCCCATGTTGTTTTACTAATGATTGGTTGTTTACTAATGATTGGTTCTTTATCCCCAAGCCCCATTGTGTTGTTTACTAATGATTGGTTGCCCCATAATGATTGGTTCTTTCATCCCCAATAATTGGTTGTTTACTGTGATTGGTTGTTTACTAATGATTGGTTCTGTTTTCCCCAATGATTGGTTCTTTTATCCCCAAGATTGGTTGTTCTGTCATCCCCTAAGCCCCATGATGGAGAGTCATTATAAATCCCCAAGAATCATGATGTGTTAAAGTTCTGTCATCCCCAAGCCCCATGATGTGTAGTTCTGTCATCCCCAAGCCCCATGATGTGGTTCTGTCATCCCCAAGCCCCTGATTCAATCAGTTCTGTCATCCCCAAGCCCCATGATGTGTAGTTCTGTCATCCCCAAGCCCCATGTTGTTTTACTAATGATTGGTTGTTTACTAATGATTGGTTGTTTACTAATGATTGGTTGTTTACTAATGATTGGTTGTTTACTAATGATTGGTTGTTTACTAATGATTGGTTGTTTTAATATTGGTTGTTTTACTAATGATTGGTTGTTTTACTAATGATTGGTTGTTTTAATCAGGTTGGGTTAATACCCACTAAGACTTCCTTTTAATGGAGAGTCATTATAAATCAAGAATCTAATCTAATTAAAGCCTGCATGAACCCACTCAATAAGCATGCACACCTTTTAATCAGGTTGGGTTAATACCCACACCTTCCTTTCAATCAGGTTGGGTTAATACCCACACCTTCCTTTTAATCAGGTTGGGTTAATACCCACACCTTCCTTTCAATCAGGTTGGGTTAATACCCACACCTTTTAATCAGGTTGGGTTAATACCCACACCTTCCTTTTAATCAGGTTGGGTTAATACCCACACCTTCCTTTCAATCAGGTTGTATTAATACCCACACCTTCCTTTTAATCAGGTTGGGTTAATACCCACACCTTCCTTTTAATCAGGTTGGGTTAATACCCACACCTTCCTTTCAATCAGGTTGGGTTAATACCCACACCGTTCAATCAGGTTGGGTTAATACCCACACCTTCCTTTTAATCAGTTTGGGTTAATACCCACACCTTCCTTTTAATCAGGTTGGGTTAATACCCACACCTTCCTTTCAATCAGGTTGTATTAATACCCACACCTTCCTTTTAATCAGGTTGGGTTAATACCCACACCTTCCTTTTAATCAGGTTGGGTTAATACCCACACCTTCCTTTTAATCAGGTTGGGTTAATACCCACACCTTCCTTTTAATCAGGTTGGGTTAATACCCACACCTTCCTTTTAATCAGGTTGGGTTAATACCCACACCTTCCTTTTAATCAGGTTGGGTTAATACCCACACCTTCCTTTTAATCAGGTTGTATTAATACCCACACCTTCCTTTTAATCAGGTTGGGTTAATACCCACACCTTTTAATCAGGTTGGGTTAATATAATAATATAATAGCTAGTCTGGTTAAACATCCATTCGCTGTAGTTGCTGGAAAGAAAAGCCAGGTCGGTGAAAAGGGTTCTATAGGGAAACAGTGTTTCTGTCTCCTTGGGGTTCTATAAGGAAACAGTGTTTCTGTCTCCTTGGGGTTCTATAAGGAAACAGTGTTTCTGTCTCCTTGGGGTTCTATAAGGAAACAGTGGTTCTGGCTCCTTGGGGTTCTATAAGGAAACAGTGTTTCTGTCTCCTTGGGGTTCTATAGGGAAACAGTGTTTCTGTCTCCTTGGGGTTCTATAAGGAAACAGTGTTTCTGTCTCCTTGGGGTTCTATAAGGAAACAGTGTTTCTGTCTCCTTGGGGTTCTATAAGGAAACAGTGTTTCTGTCTCCTTGGGGTTCTATAAGGAAACAGTGTTTCTGGCTCCTTGGGGTTCTACAAGGAAACAGTGCTTCTGGCTCCTTGGGGTTCTACAAGGAAACAGTGCTTCTGGCTCCTTGGGGTTCTATAAGGAAACAGTGGTTCTGTCTCCTTGGGGTTCTACAAAGAAACAGTATTTCTGTCTCCTTGGGGTTCTATAAGGAAACAGTGGTTCTGTCTCCTTGGGGTTCTATAAGGAAACAGTGTTTCTGTCTCCTTGGGGTTCTATAAGGAAACAGTGTTTCTGTCTCCTTGGGGTTCTATAAGGAAACATTGGTTCTGTCTCCTTGGGGTTCTATAAGGAAACAGTGGTTCTGTCTCCTTGGGGTTCTATAAGGAAACAGTGTTTCTGTCTCCTTGGGTTCTATAAGGAAACAGTGGTTCTGTCTCCTTGGGGTTCTATAAGGAAACAGTGTTTCTGTCTCCTTGGGGTTCTATAAGGAAACAGTGGTTCTGTCTCCTTGGGGTTCTATAAGGAAACAGTGGTTCTGTCTCCTTGGGGTTCTATAAGGAAACAGTGGTTCTGTCTCCTTGGGGTTCTATAAGGAAACAGTGGTTCTGTCTCCTTGGGGTTCTATAAGGAAACAGTGTTTCTAATTTGGGGTTCTATAAGGAAACAGTGGTTCTGTCTCCTTGTTCTATAAGGAAACATTGGTTCTGTCTCCTTGGGGTTCTATAAGGAAACAGTGGTTCTGTCTCCTTGGGGTTCTATAAGGAAACAGCCGAGTTGCTCAATTTCGGGCAAACTCATTTTTTGTTGTAATTTGGGTTAATAATCCCCATGAGTTCCTTCCTGTCAAGGCAGCAGCTAATCTTCCTGGGGTTTATTATGGATCCCCATTAGTTCCCGACAAGGCAGCAGCTACTCTTCCTGGGGTTTATTATAGATCCCCATTAGTTCCTGTTAAAGCAGCAGCTATTCTTCCTGGGGTTTATTATGGATCCCCATTAGTTCCTTCCAAGGCAGCAGCTACTCTTCCTGGGGTTTATTATGGATCACCACTAGTTCCTGTCAAGGCAGCAGCAACTCTTCCTGGGGTTTATTATGGATCCCCATTAGTTCCCGACAAGGCAGCAGCTACTCTTCCTGGGGTTTATTATGGATCCCCATTAGTTCCTGTTAAAGCAGCAGCTATTCTTCCTGGGGTTTATTATGGATCCCCATTAGTTCCTGCCAAGGCAGCAGCTACTCTTCCTGGGGTTTATTATGGATCACCACTAGTTCCTGTCAAGGCAGCAGCAACTCTTCCTGGGGTTTATTATGGATCCCTATTAGTTCCTGTCAAGGCAGCAGCAACTCTTCCTGGGGTTTATTATCGATATAGTTAACTGTTAGGGGTATCAGACTGGGTTCTAAACCACTCTCTCTTGTCTCTCCAGGGTTAGGGTTATTTAGTTAACAGTGTCAGACTGGGTTCTAAACCCCTCTCTCTTGTCTCTCCAGGGTTAGGGTTATATAGTTAACAGTATCAGACTGGGTTCTAAACCCCTCTCTCTTGTCTCCAGGGTTAGGGTTATTTAGTTAACAGTGTCAGACTGGGTTCTAAACCCCTCTCTCTTGTCTCTCCAGGGTTAGGGTTATTTAGTTAACAGTGTCAGACTGGGTTCTAAACCCCTCTCTCTTGTCTCTCCGGGGTTAGGGTTATATAGTTAACTGTTAGGGGTATCAGACTGGGTTCTAAACCCCTCTCCCTTGTCTCTCCAGGGTTAGGGTTATATAGTTAACTGTTAGGGGTATCAGACTGGGTTCTAAACCCCTCTCTCTTGTCTCTCCAGGGTTAGGGTTATATAGGTAACTGTTAGGGGTATCAGACTGGGTTCTAAACCACTCTCTCTTGTCTCTCCGGGGTTAGGGTTATATAGTTAACAGTGTCAGACTGGGTTCTAAACCCCTCTCTCTTGTCTCCAGGGTTAGGGTTATTTAGTTAACAGTGTCAGACTGGGTTCTAAACCCCTCTCTCTTGTCTGTCCAGGGTATGGGCGTTATAGAAACACTGGACCCCATGTCCTTCATCAACTACTTGAAGAAATACCACAACACCATCTGTGGCCGTCATCCTATTGGAGTGCTGCTAAACGTGAGTCATAACAAGTACAACAACAACCATGTTATAGTCTGACATCGACAGTACACCGTTGTTAGTTATACATCACATGACACAGCCCTGTGTGCCAGAAGGTCTGTGTATCTGACTGTTCCTGTGTGCCAGAAGGTCTGTGTATCTGACTGTTCCTGTGTGCCAGAAGGTCTGTGTATCTGACTGTTCCTGTGTGCCAGAAGGTCTGTGTATCTGACTGTTCCTGTGTGCCAGAAGGTCTGTGTATCTGACTGTTCCTGTGTGCCAGAAGGTCTGTGTATTTGACTGTTCCTGTGTGCCAGAAGGTCTGTGTATCTGACTGTTCCTGTGTCACTACTGTTCAAAACATTTGGGGGCACTTAAAAATGTCATTGTATTTTAAATATATATTTTTTTGTCCATTTAAAATAACATCAAATTGATAAATTATACATTGTAGACATTGTTAATGTTGTAAATGAATATTGTAGCTGGAAATGGATGGAATATCTACATAGGCGTCCAGAGGCCCATTATCAGCAACCATCACTCCTGTGTTCCAATGGCACATTGTGTTAGCTAATCCAAGTTTATACTTTTAAAAGGCTAATTGATCATTAGAAAACCCTTTTGCAATTATGTTAGCACAGCTGAAAACTGTTCTGATTTAAAGAAGCAATAGCACTGGCCTTCAGACTAGTTGAGTATCTGGAGCATCAGCATTTGTGGTTTTGATTACAGGCTGAAAATGGCCAGAAACAAAGACCTTTCATCTGAAACTCGTCAATCTATTCTTGTTCTGAGAAATGAAGGCTATTCCATGAAAGAAATTGCCAAGAAACTGAAGATCTCGTACAACGCTGTGTACAACTCCTTCCACAGAACAGGGCAAACTGGCCCTAACCAGAAACGAAAAAGTTGGAGGCCCCGGTGCACAACTGAGCAAGAGGACAAGTACATCTCTGGTGTCTCTGGACGCCTATGTAGATATTCCATAAAAAATCTGCCATTTCCAGCTACAATAGTCATTCACAACAATAACAATGTCTACACTGTATTTCTGATCAATTTGATGTTATTTGGACAAATGGACAAAAAAATTGCTTTTCTTTCAAAAACAAGGACAAAGTGACACTAAACTTTTGAACGGTAGTGTACATCTGACTGTTTCTTGGTTTCTTCCTACTTGATTGATTTTGTTTTCCAGGCCGTGTTTGAGCTGAGGAAGAGTGGAACAGAGATGAACTTCTCCTTCCTGAACTATGCCCAGTCTTCCCAGTGCAGGAACTGGCAGGACAGCTCTGTTAGCTAAGCAACCGGGGCCCTCATTGTACATTGATGTGGTTCACCTCGGACATTCCCACATGGCACCCTCTTCCTCTCCACACCCTCCTCCTCACCCTCCTCCTCTCCACACCCTCCTCCTCACCCTCCTCCTCTCCTCACCCTCCTCACCCTCCTCCTCTCCACACCCTCCTCCTCACCCTCCTCCTCTCCTCACCCTCTTCCTCTCCTCACCCTCCTCCTCACCCTCCTCCTCACCCTCCTCCTCTCCTCACCCTCCTCCTCTCCTCACCCTCCTCCTCTCTCCTCCCCCTCCTCTCCTCACCTCCTCCTCACCTCCTCCTCACCCTCCTCCTCTCCTCACCCTCCTCCTCTCCTCACCCTCCTCCTCTCCTCACCCTCCTCCTCTCCTCACCCTCCTCCTCTCCTCACCCTCCTCCTCACCCTCCTCCTCTCCTCACCCTCCTCCTCTCCTCACCCTCCCCCTCTCCTCACCCTCCTCCTCTCTCCTCACCCTCCTCCTCTCCCTCACCCTCCTCCTCTCCTCACCCTCCTCCTCTCCTCACCCTCCTCCTCTCCCACCCTCCTCCTCTCCTCACCCTCCTCCTCACCCTCCTCCTCACCCTCCTCCTCTCCTCACCCTCCTCCTCTCCTCACCCTCCTCCTCTCCCACCCCTCCCTCTCCTCACCCTCCTCCTCTCCTCACCCTCCTCCTCTCCTCACCCTCCCCCTCTCCTCACCCTCCTCCTCACCCTCCTCCTCTCCTCACCCTCCTCCTCTCCCTCACCCTCCTCTCCTCACCCTCCTCCTCTCCTCACTCCCTCCTCTCCTCACCCTCCTCCTCCTCTCCTCCTCACCCTCCCCTCTCCTCACCCTCCTCCTCCCTCACCCTCCTCCTCTCCCTCACCCTCCTCCTCACCCTCCTCCTCTCCCTCCCCTCCTCCTCACCCTCCTCCTCTCCTCACCCTCCTTCTCTCCTCACCCTCCCCCTCTCCTCACCCTCCTCCTCACCCTCCTCCTCTCCCTCACCCTCCTCCTCCCCTCCTCCTCCTCCTCCTCTCCTCACCCTCCTCCTCCTCCTCCTCCTCACCCTCCTCCTCTCCTCACCCTCCTCCTCCCCTCCCCTCCTCCCTCCCCTCCCCCTCTCCTCCCCTCCTCCTCCCCTCCCTCCCTCACCCTCCTCCTCTCCTCACCCTCCTCCTCTCCTCACCCTCCTCCTCTCCTCACCCTCCCCTCTCCCTCACCCTCCTCCTCACCCTCCTCCTCTCCTCACCCTCCTCCTCTCTCACCCTCCTCCTCACCCTCCTCCTCTCCTCACCCTCCCCCTCTCCTCACCCTCCCCCCTCTTCTCACCCTCCTCCTCACCCTCCTCCTCACCCTCCTCCTCTCCTCACCCTCCTCCTCCCTCACCCTCCCCCTCCTCCCCTCCTCCTCTCCTCACCCTCCTCCTCTCACCCTCCTCCCTCCCCTCCTCCCCTCCCCTCCTCCTCCTCCTCACCCTCCTCCTCTCCTCACCCCTCCTCCTCACCCTCCTCCTCTCCTCACCCTCCTCCTCTCCTCACCCTCCCCCTCTTCTCACCCTCCTCCTCTCCTCACCCTCCTCCTCTCCTCACCCTCCTCCTCTCCTCACCCTCCTCCTCTCCCTCCTCCTCTCCCTCACCCTCCTCCTCACCCTCCTCCTCTCCTCACCCTCATCCTCCTCCTCACCCTCCCCCTCACCCTCCTCCTCTCCTCACCCTCCTCCTCACCCTCCTCCTCTCCTCACCCTCCCCTCTCCTCACCCTCCCCCTCACCCTCCTCCTCCTCACTCTCCTCCTCACCCTCCTCCTCTCCTCACCCTCCTCCTCTCCTCACCCTCCCCCTCTCCTCACCCTCCTCCTCACCCTCCTCCTCTCCTCCTCCTCACCCTCCTTCTCTCCTCACCCTCCTTCTCTCCTCACCCTCCTCCTCTCCTCACCCTCCTCCTCTCCTCCTCACCCTCCTCCTCTCCTCACCCTCCTCCCCTCACCCTCCTCTCCTCACCCTCCTCCTCTCCTCCCCTCCTCCTCCTCTCCTCCTCCTCACCCTCCTCCTCCTCCTCACCCTCCTCCTCTCCTCCTCCCTCCTCCTCTCCTCACCCTCCTCCTCCTTTCCTCACCTTCCTCCTCTCCTCACCCTCCCCTCCTCACCCTCACCCTCTCCTCACCCTCCTCCTCTCCTCCCCATCCTCCCCCTCTCCTCCCCATCCTCCCCTCCCTCACCCTCGTCCTCTCCTCACCCTCGTCCTCTCCTCACCCTCGTCCTCTCCTCACCCTCGTCCTCTCCTCACCCTCGTCCTCTCCTCACCCTCGTCCTCTCCTCACCCTCGTCCTCTCCTCACCCCCCTCCTCTGCTCACCCTCCTCCTCTCCTCCTCCACTCCTCACCCTCACCCTCCTCCTCTCCTCACACTCCTCCTCTCCTCACACTCCTTCCTCTCCTCACCCCCTCTCCTCACCCTCCTCCTCTCCTCACCCGCCTCCTCTCCTCACCCTCCTCCTCTCCTCACCCACCTCCTCTCCTCACCCTCCATCTCTCCTCACCCTCCTCTCCTCACCCTTCTCCTTCTGAGTTTTAAGTGTCAGAGATTTTTTGGGGTTGAAACTTTTGCTTGATGTGCGGTTGCCTTTAAAAAATGTTTTTTAAAGATTTTTGGGTTAGAAGGGAAGGGGTGTTTTTGGATATTTTCATCTGAGGTGGAAGACGGTAATGGGGGAGTATTTACGGTTCATTTAGGGACTCGACTTGTTCCTTATGACCCTGTTGTTTTCCTGAACAAGACTTTCAAATAAGGTATAAGCATGAAGTAATCTTTACATGTGCACTCTGCAGACCTCATGTGATCTCACTAAAGGAATAATAAACAACTGCAGGTGTAAATGCATATTTTACTGAAATGATGACAATGAAATGACTTTTGACTGACTGCTTTACAAGCTTTGATAATGTACCCACTACCCACTACCTCCCATCGTCACGGCGGTGGAATCATTTCACGGGGTGAGTTTTTTCACAAAACTGGACCTTAGGAGTGCGTATAATTTGGTGCGTATCCGGGAGGGAGATGAGTGGAAGACCGTGTTTAGTACCACATCTGGTCATTATGAGTACCTCGTCTTGCCATATGGGTTGAAAAGTGCTACAGCCATTTTCCAATCTTTCGTAGACAAGATTCTCAGAGGCCTGCACGGGCAGGGTGTGGTAGTGTATATGGATGATGTACTGATCTATTCTGCCACACGCGCCGCGCATGTGTCTCTGGTGCTTAAGGTACTTGGGCGACTGCTGGAGCATGACCTGTACATCAAGGCTGAGTAATGTGTGTTCTCCAAACAAGCCATTTCCTTCCTGGGTTATCGCATTTCCACCTCTGGGGTGTTGATGGAGTGTGACCGCGTTACAGCCGTGTGTAATTGGCCGACTCCGACCACGGTAAAGGAGGTGCAGTGGGTTTGCCAATTACTACCGGAGGTTTATCCGGGGTTTTGGTCAGGTGGCGGCTCCCATTACCTCACTGCTGAAGGGGGGCCGGAGCTTGCGGAGGAGTGTGACTGTTTGAGGTTGTGGGCAGGTGTCTTTTATACTGATAACATGTTCAAACAGGTGCCATTTATACAGGTAACGAGTGGAGGACAGAGGAGCCTCTTAAAGAAGAAGTTACAGGTCTGTGAGAGCCAGAAATCTTGCTTGTTTGTAGGTGACCAAATAGGGGGTAGAGTGACAGGGGGTAGAGTGAGATAGAGAGGGAGAGAGGGAGAGAGACAGAGAGGGGGAAGAGAGAGAGAGAGGGGGCAGAGAGAAAGGGAGAGGGGGTAGAGAGAAAGAGAGAGGGATAGAGAGAGAGGGGGTAGAGAGAGGGAGAGAGAGGGGGTAGAGAGAAAGAGAGAGGGGGTAGAGAGAAAGAGACAGAGAGAGAGGGGGAATAGAGAGGGGGAGAGAGAGAGACCATATTTATGTTTATTTACTTTCCCTGTTGTACTTTAGAAGGCAGGGTAGAGGTGGCTGCTCCCTGTTGTACTTTAGAAGGCAGACTAGAGGTGGCTGCTCCCTGTTGTACTTTAGAAGGCAGACTAGAGGTGGCTGCTCCCTGTTGTAATTTAGAAGGCAGGGTAGAGGTGGCTGCTCCCTGTTGTACTTTAGAAGACAGGGTAGAGGTGGCTGCTCCCTGTTGTACTTTAGAAGGCAGGGTAGAGGTGGCTGCTCCCTGTTGTACTTTAGAAGGCAGGGTAGAGGTGGCTGCTCCCTGTTGTACTTTAGAAGGCAGGGTAGAGGTGGCTGCTCCCTGTTGTACTTTAGAAGGCAGGGTAGAGGTGGCTGCTCCCTGTTGTACTTTAGAAGGCAGGGTAGAGGTAGCTGCTCCCTGCTGCTCCCTGTTGTACTTTAGAAGGCAGACTAGAGGTGGCTGCTCCCTGTTGTACTTTAGAAGGCAGACTAGAGTTGGCTGCTCCCTGTTGTACTTTAGAAGGCAGACTAGAGGTGGCTGCTCCCTGTTGTACTTTAGAAGGCAGACTAGAGGTGGCTGCTCCCTGTTGTACTTTAGAAGGCAGACTAGAGGTGGCTGCTCCCTGTTGTACTTTAGAAGGCAGACTAGAGGTGGCTGCTCCCTGTTGTACTTTAGAAGGCAGACTAGAGGTGGCTGCTCCCTGTTGTACTTTAGAAGGCAGACTAGAGGTGGCTGCTCCCTGTTGTACTTTAGAAGGCAGACTAGAGGTGGCTGCTCCCTGTTGTACTTTAGAAGGCAGGGTAGAGGTGGCTGCTCCCTGTTGTACTTTAGAAGGCAGACTAGAGGTGGCTGCTCCCTGTTGTACTTTAGAAGGCAGACTAGAGGTGGCTGCTCCCTGTTGTACTTTAGAAGGCAGGCTAGAGGTGGCTGCCCCCTGTTGTACTTTAGAAGGCAGGGTAGAGGTGGCTGCTCCCTGTTGTACTTTAGAAGGCAGGATAGAGGTGGCTGCTCCCTGTTGTACTTTAGAAGGCAGGCTAGAGGTGGCTTCTCCCTGTTGTACTGTTGTACCTGAACCTACTTCTGTCACCTGAGCCTCCGCGTGTATGGTTGTGAAGGAGCATCCTGTCACCTCGGTCACCTGACAGACCACCTAAACCTCTTCCTGTCACCTGAGCCTCCGCCTGAACTCGGCATCATCTGCTGGAGTTGGGTCTCATGGTCTCCTGTTGCCTTTCTCCCCTTAACATCCAACATTACTGCTGAATGTTGGTCTATGCTTAAGGTCTCCTGGTGAACTATAGTTAGTTAGCCATGCTGCCTCATGCTAGTTTTGTTAAACCCAGCTATAGTTTTGTTTCATTACTGGGTGCTAGCTTTTTGTGTCTTTCAGTGATCCTTGCTTTGGTGATTGATTAGATGGGTTGTCATGGATACAGCACCCTCCTGAATCAGCCTCCAGTATTTATGCTGCAGTAGTTTATGTGTCGGGGGGCTAGGGTCAGTTTGTTTATCTGGAGTACTTCTCCTGTCCTATTCAGGTGTCCTGTGTGAATCTAAGTGTGCGTTCTCTAATTCTCTCCTTCTCTCTTTCTTTCTCTCTCTCGGAGGACCTGAGCCCTAGGACCATGCCCCAGGACTACCTGACATGATGACTCCTTGCTGTCCCCAGTCCACCTGGCCATGCTGCTGCTCCAGTTTCAACTGGCCTGGGCCCTAGGACCATGTCCCAGGACTACCTGACATGAGGACTCCTTGCTGTCCCCAGTCCACCTGGCCATGCTCCTGCTCCAGTTTCAACTGTTCTGCCTTACTATTATTCAACCATGCTGGTCATTTATGAACATTTGAACATCTTGGCCACGTTCTGTTATAATCTCCACCCGGCACAGCCAGAAGAGGACTGGCCACCCCACATATGCTCTCTCTAATTCTCTCTTTCTTTCTCTCTCTCGGAGGACCTGAGCCCTAGGACCGTGCCCCAGGACTACCTGACATGATGGCTCCTTGCTGTCCCCAGTCCACCTGACTGTGCTGCTGCTCCAGTTTCAACTGTTCTGCCTTATTATTATTTGACCATGCTGGTCATTTATGAACATTTGAACATCTTGGTCATGTTCTGTTATAATCTCTACCCGGCACAGCCAGAAGAGGACTGGCCACCCCACATAGCCCGGTTCTTCTCTAGGTTTCTTCCTAGGTTTTGGCCTTTATAGGGAGTTTTTCCTAGCCACCGTGCTTTTACACCTGCATTGTTTGCTGTTTGGGGTTTTAGGCTGGGTTTCTGTACAGCACTTTGAGATATCAGCTGATGTACGAAGGGCTATATAAATAAATTTGATTTGATTTGATTCTGAATAAACAGCCATTATTTATTACATACCTTTCAACGTCTGTTGGAAACTGGAACAATGATTTTCCTCCTCTGGACAGTATTTCAGTAATCACAGTAGTTATCCTTTGACAACAAACACATGACATTCCAGCTCAACAATTTCATAATCAAGCGGGAAATTAATGAAGAATAATTATTTTTGTATTATTTATATTGCTACCCCTCCCCTAAACAAAATCACAGAGAACATTTGACATTTTACAGAAAAACACGGTATTTATTGATGACAAATGTTTCTTATCGTGAAAAAAAGTTGATTCACAGAAGGAGTACTTGTAGTGTACAAAACTTACAAAGACATCGATGTATAGCTATTTAAGACAAGTACGCTTTTTCTGTGTGAGTTGTGAATTAGTGAGCTAGCTAGATATCTACTTGGGACAAGCTAGCTAGCTAGATATCTACTTGGGACAAGCTAGCTAGCTAGATATCTACTTGGGACAAGCTAGCCAGCTAGATATCTACTTGGGACAAGCTAGCCAGCTAGATATCTACTTGGGACAAGCTAGCCAGCTAGATATCTACTTGGGACAAGCTAGCCAGCTAGATATCTACTTGGGACAAGCTAGCCAGCTAGATATCTACTTGGGACAAGCTAGCCAGCTAGATATCTACTTGGGACAAGCTAGCCAGCTAGATATCTACTTGGGACCAGCTAGCTAGCTAGATATCTATGTGGGACAAGCTAGCTAGCTAGCTAGCTAGATATCTATTTGGGACAAGCTAGCCAGCTAGATATCTACTTGGGACAAGCTAGCTAGCTAGATATCTACTTGGGACAAGCTAGCTAGCTAGATATCTACTTGGGACAAGCTAGCTAGCTAGATATCTACTTGGGACAAGCTAGCCAGCTAGATATCTACTTGGGACAAGCTAGCCAGCTAGATATCTATTTGGGACAAGCTAGCTAGCTAGATATCTACTTGGGACCAGCTAGCTAGCTAGATATCTATGTGGGACAAGCTAGCTAGCTAGCTAGATATCTACTTGGGACAAGCTAGCTAGCTAGATATCTACTTGGGACAAGCTAGCCAGCTAGATATCTACTTGGGACAAGCTAGCCAGCTAGATATCTACTTGGGACAAGCTAGCCAGCTAGATATCTACTTGGGACAAGCTAGCCAGCTAGATATCTACTTGGGACAAGCTAGCCAGCTAGATATCTACTTGGGACATACTTGGGACAAGCTAGCTAGCTAGATATCTACTTGGGACAAGCTAGCCAGCTAGATATCTACTTGGAATCAGCTAGCCAGCTAGATATCTACTTGGAATCAGCTAGCCAGCTAGATATCTACTTGGAATCAGCTAGCCAGCTAGATATCTATTTGGAATCAGCTAGCCAGCTAGATATCTATTTGGAATCAGCTAGCCAGCTAGATATCTATTTGGAATCAGCTAGCCAGCTACCGCCAAGAAGAGGATGAAGACGATTTGTGCCTTATTGAATATGCATGAAGTTCATTAGGAAAACGCCCACTTTCTAGTGCACTCGTCCTAAACAAATTCATCTCTATAAACACTTAGGTAAGTCAAGTCTACCAAACTTAGTGCACTATGTTTGTTATAGATTCTAGTTTTGGAAACAGAAGACTGTATGGAGATCAAATGTTTCATTGATGAGACAATGTGCATAATTTTAGCCAAAATCTGTGTAGCTTCATCTTCTCCCACTGCCGGCCACTGGGCTTCCTCTCTGCACCATATTTGGTAGTGAGAGGAAATGCCAACCGGATGCTTCACATTTATACGTCGGTGAAATATCTGGCTCATTGCTCCATCTGTGGCCATATGCTGCATTTGCTATCAGCCTATTGTTTACCTTTTGGTTGGTGACACTTTGATATCTTGATAATATACAGCTGTTTACAGGGCAAATCCACAGAAGAAACAATAACAAGATGGTCGCCTGACCTCTGTTTTGGTAAAAACCTGAGGGATGGGGCCTGGAGAAATGTAACCACTCTCAGATTAATAGACAGAGCTATGGACGCAAGGACTGACCATCCATGATATCACCATTATAGTTATAACCATGTTATGAGGCTATACAGGACTCACCATCCATGATATCAACATTATAGTTATAACCATGTTATGAGGCTATACAGGACTGACCATCCATGATATCAACATTATAGTTATAACCATGTTATGAGGCTATACAGGGCTGACCATCCATGATATCAACATTATAGTTATAACCATGTTATGAGACTATACAGGACTGACCATCCATGCTATCAACATTATAGTTATAACCATGTTATAACCAATGTTTACAAACATGGAGTAAAACAAGTTTATATTTTGGTTTCTGATGGAGTGTAACAGTTGAACTAAACTCATGAGGCATTTATGAGTTCTATTCTTCAATCATTTATTTATAAGTTCTATTCTTCAATCATTTATTTATAAGTTCTATTCTTCAATCATTCATTTATGAGTTCTATTCTTCAATCATTTATTTATGAGTTCTATTCTTCAACAATCAATGGAGATACACTACTATTATAGTATATACTATATATATGTATATAAAATAAGTTCTATTCTTCAACAATCAATGGAGATACACTACTATTATAGTATATACTATATATATATATATATATATATAGAATAAGTTCTATTCTTCAATCATTCATTTATAAGTTCTATTCTTCAACAATCAATGAGACTGGGGCTGAAACTGGGGCTGTGAGACTGGGGCTGAGACTGGGGCTGAAACGGGCTGAGACTGAAGCTGAGATTGGGGCTGAGACTGGGGCTGAGACTGAGTTGAGTGGGACTGAGACTGAGACTGGGGCAGAGAATGGGGCTGAGACTGGGGCTGAGACTGGGGCTGAGACTGGGGCTGAGACTGGGGCTGAGACTGGGGCTGAGACTGGGTCTGAGACTGGGGCTGGGACTGAGACTGGGACTGAGACTGGGGTTGAGCCTTGGGTTGAGACTGGGGTTGAGACTGGGGTTGAGACTGGGGCTGAGACTGGGGTTGAGACTGGGGTTGAGACTGGGGTTGAGACTGGGGTTGAGACTGGGGCTGAGAATGGGGCTGAGACTGAGACTGGAGTTGAGACAGACAGAGACTGGGGCTGGGACTGAGAAGGGGCTGAGACTGGGCTGAAGCTGAGACTGGAGCTGAGACCGGAGTTGAGACTGAGACTAGGGCTGCGACTGGGGCTGAGACTGGGGGGGGACAGACTGGGGCTGAGACTGGAGTTGAGACTGAGACTGGGGCTGAGACTGGAGTTGAGACTGAGACAGAGACTGAGACTGGGGCTGTGACTGGGGCTGAGACTGAAGCTGAGATTGGGACTGAGACTGAGTTGAGACTGAGACTGAGACTGGGGCTGAGACTGAGTCTGAGACTGAGACTGGGGTTGAGACCTGGGGCTGAGACTGGGGCTGAGACTGGGGCTGAGCCTGGGCTGAGACTTGGGCTGAGACTTGGGCTGAGACTTGGGCTGAGACTTGGGCTGAGACTGAGGCTGAGACTGGGGTTGAGACTGGGGCTGAGACTGGGGTTGAGACTGGGGTTGAGACTGGGGTTGAGACTGAGACTGGAGTTGAGACTGAGACAGAGACTGGGGCTGAGACTGGGGTTGAGACTGGGACTGGAGTTGAGACTGAGATTGGGGCTGAGCCTGGGGCTGAAACTGGGGCCGAGACTGAGACTGAGACTGGGGCTGAGGCTGAGACTGGGGCTGAGACTGGGGCTGAGACTGGGGCTGAAACTGGGGCTGAGACTGGGGCTGAGATTGGGGCTGAGATTGGGGCTGAGATTGGGGCTGAGACTGGGGCTGAGACTGGGACTGAGACTGGGACTGAGACTGGGGCAGAGAATGGGGCTGAGACTGGGGCTGAGACTGGGGCTGAGACTGGGGCTGAGACTGAGACTGAGTCTGAGACTGGGGTTGGGACTGAGACTGGGGTTGAGCCTTGGGTTGAGACTGGGGCTGAGACTGGGGCTGAGACTGGGGCTGAGACTGGGGCTGAGACTGGGGCAGAGACTGAGACTGGAGTTGAGACAGACAGAGACTGGGGCTGAGACTGAGACTGAGACTGGGGTTGAGCCTTGGGTTGAGACCGAGACTTAGACTGGAGTTGAGACTGAGACTGAGTCTGAGACTGGGGCTGGGACTGAGAAGGGGCTGAGACTGGGCTGAAGCTGAGACTGAAGCTGAGACTGGGGCTGGGACTGAGAAGGGGCTGAGACTGGGCTGAAGCTGAGACTGAAGCTGAGACTGGGGCTGAGACCGGAGTTGAGACTGAGACTAGGTCTGCGACTGGGGCTGAGACTGGGGGGGACAGATTGGGGCTGAGACTGGAGTTGAGACTGAGACTGGGGCTGAGACTGGGGCTGAGACTGGAGTTGAGACTGAGACAGAGACTGAGACTGGGGCTGAGACTGGGGCTGAGACTGGGGCTGAGACTGGGGCTGAGACTGGGGCTGAGACTGAGACTGGAGCTGAGACTGGGGCTGAGTCTGGGGCTGAGTCTGGGACTGGGGCTGGGACTGGGGCTGGGACTGGGACTGGGGCTGGGACTGGGGCTGGGACTGGGGCTGGGACTGGGGCTGGGGTTGGGTTGAGCCTTGGGTTGAGACTGGGGCTGAGACTGGGGTTGAGACTGGGGTTGAGACTGGGGCTGAGAATGGGGCTGAGACTGAGACTGGAGTTGAGACAGACAGAGACTGGGGCTGAGACTGAGACTGAGTCTGAGACTGGGGCTGGGACTGAGAAGGGGCTGAGACTGGGCTGAAGCTGAGACTGGGGCTGAGACCGGAGTTGAGACTGAGACTAGGGCTGCGACTGGGGCTGAGACTGGGGGGGACAGACTGGGGCTGAGACTGGAGTTGAGACTGAGACTGAGTCTGAGACTGGGGCTGGGACTGAGAAGGGGCTGAGACTGGGCTGAAGCTGAGACTGAAGCTGAGACTGGGGCTGAGACCGGAGTTGAGACTGAGACTAGGGCTGCGACTGGGGCTGAGACTGGGGGGGACAGACTGGGGCTGAGACTGGAGTTGAGACTGAGACTGGGGCTGAGACTGGGGCTGAGACTGGAGTTGAGACTGAGACAGAGACTGAGACTGGGGCTGAGACTGGGGCTGAGACTGAGACTGGAGCTGAGACTGGGGCTGAGACTGGGGCTGAGACTGAGTCTGAGACTGGGGCTGGGACTGAGACTGGGGCTGAGACTGGGGCTGAGACTGGGGCTGAGGCTGGGGCTGAGACTGAGTCTGAGACTGGGGCTGGGACTGAGACTGGGGTTGAGACTGGGGCTGAGACTGGGGCTGAGACTGGGGCTGAGAATGGGGCTGAGACTGAGACAGACAGAGACTGGGGCTGGGACTGAGACTGGGGTTGAGCCTTGGGTTGAGACCGAGACTTAGACTGAAGTTGAGACTGAGACTGGGGCTGAGACTGAAACTGGACCGGGGCTGAGACTGGGACTGAGACTGGGGCTGGGGCTGAGACTGGGGCTGAGACTGGGGCTGAGACTGGGGATGAGACTGGGGATGAGACTGGGGCTGAGACTGGGGCTGAGACTGGGGCTGAGACTGGGGATGAGACTGGGGCTGAGACTGGGGCTGAGACTGGGGCTGAGACTGAGACTGAGACTGAGACTGGGGTTGAGACTGAGACTGGGGTTGAGACTGAGACTGGGGTTGAGACTGGGGCTGAGACTGGGGCTGAGACTGGGGCTGAGACTGGGGCTGAGACTGGGGCTGAGACTGGGGTTGAGACTGAGACTGGAGTTGAGACAGACAGAGACTGGGGCTGAGACTGAGACTGAGACTGAGGCTGGGGCTGGGACTGAGACTGGGGTTGAGCCTTGGGTTGAGACCGAGACTTAGACTGGAGTTGAGACTGAGACTGAGACTGGGGCTGAAACTGGGGCTGAGACTGAAACTGGACCGGGGCTGAGACTGGGGCTGAGCCTGGGGCTGAGACTGAGACTGGGGCTGAGACTGGGGATGAGACTGAGACTGGGGCTGGGACTGAGACTGGTGTTGAGCCTGGGACTGAGACTGGGGCTGAGACTGGGGTTGAGACTGGGGTTGAGACCGAGACTGAGACTGAGACAGGAGTTGAGACTAAGACTGAGACTGGGGCTGAAACTGGGGCTGAGACTGAGACTGGACCGGGGCTGAGACTGGGGCTGAGCCTGAGGCTGAGGCTGAGACTGGGGCTGAAACTGGGGCTGAGACTGGGGCTGAGACTGAGACTGGGGCTGAGACTGAGACTGGGGCTGAGACTGAGACTGGGGCTGAGACTGAGACTGGGGCTGAGGCTGAGACTGGGGCTGAGACTGGGGCTGAGACTGGGGCTGAGACTGGGGCTGAGACTGGGGCTGAGACTGGGGCTGAGACTGGGGCTGAGACTGGGGCTGAGACTGGGGCTGAGACTGAGACTGGGGCTGGGGCTGAGACTGGGGCTGAGGCCGGGGCTGAGACTGGGGCTGAGTCTGGGGCTGAGGCTGAGGCTGGGGCTGAGACTGGGGCTGAGGCTGGGGCTGAGACTGGGGCTGAGGCTGGGGCTGAGGCTGAGGCTGGGGCTGAGACTGAGACTGAGACTGGGGCTGAGGCTGAGGCTGAGGCTGAGGCTGGGGCTGAGACTGGGGCTGAGACTGGGGCTGAGACTGGGGCTGAGACTGGGGCTGAGACTGGGGCTGAGACTGGGGCTGAGACTGGGGCTGAGACTGGGGCTGAGACTGGGGCTGGGGCTGGGGCTGGGGCTGGGGCTGAGACTGGGGCTGAGGCCGGGGCTGAGACTGGGGCTGAGGCCGGGGCTGGGGCTGAGGCTGAGGCTGGGGCTGAGACTGGGGCTGAGGCTGGGGCTGAGGCTGGGGCTGAGGCTGGGGCTGAGGCTGGGGCTGAGGCTGAGGCTGGGACTGAGACTGGGGCTGGGGCTGGGGCTGAGACTGAGACGGGCTGAGACCGGGGCTGAGACCGGGGCTGAGACTGGGGCTGGGACTGAGACTGGGGCTGAGACTGAAACTGAGACTGAGACTGGGGCTGAGACTGAGGCTGAGACTGGGGCTGAGACTGAGGCTGAGACTGGGGCTGAGCCTGGGGCTGGGGTTGAGACTGAGACTGGGGCTGAGACCGGGGCTGAGACCGGGGCTGAGACTGGGGCTGGGGCTGAGACTGGGGCTGAGACGGAGACTGGGGCTGAGACTGAGACTGGGGCTGAGACTGGGGCTGGGGCTGGGACTGAGACTGGGGCTGAGACTGGGGCTGAGACTGGGGCTGAGACGGAGACTGGGGCTGAGACTGAGACCGGGGCTGAGACTGCACAGTGTACCTGGGGACCTGTCCCTGCTCTTGCTCTGTCCAATGCCATCTCCCTTGGCTATTAATGATCATTCATTTGTGGAGCCTGGGAACATGCCTCTCTCTCAATTACATTCAAAGGGCTTTATTGGCATGGGAAACGTGTTAACATTGACAAATAAAGTGAAGTAGATAATAAATGAAATGTAAATCAACAATAAAAAGGAACAGTAAACATTACCCTCACGGAAGTTCTAAAAGAATAAAGACATTACAAATGTCATATTATGTCTATATACAGTGTTGTAACGATGTGCAAATCATTCATGTATAAAAGGGAAAATAAATCAATGTTAACATGGGTGTATTTACAATGGTCTCTTTCTCTCTCCTTCCTTCTCTCCAGCTTGACGTGTCTGTTGCCCATACCTCGTAGCAGAGCCAAGATGTTTGGTGGGAAAAGTTTCTTTTGTCCAGCCTTCTCAATAACAGAGATTAATCCCATGGATATGAGGTTATGAGCTAATGGTGAATTCTCAAGTAGTTTGATAGAGGAAAAAGAGACTAGAAAAGGGGAGGAACTGGAAAATGGGCCCTGCAACTGAGAAAGAGGCTGAGATCCTGAGATCTGGAATGTTCCATAGGGCTCTGGTCTAAAGTAGTGCACTACATATGGCTCTGGTCTAAAGTAGTGTACTATATAGGGCTCTGGTCTAAAGTAGTGTACTATATAGGGCTCTGGTCTAAAGTAGTGCACTATATATGGCTCTGGTCTAAAGTAGTGTACTATATAGGGCTCTGGTCTAAAGTAGTGTACTATATATGGCTCTGGTCTAAAGTAGTGTACTATATAGGTCTCTGGTCTAAAGTAGTGTACTATATAGGGCTCTGGTCTAAAGTAGTGTACTATATAGGGCTCTGGTCTAAAATAGTGCACTATATATGGCTCTGGTCTAAAGTAGTGTACTATATAGGGCTCTGGTCTAAAGTAGTGTACTATATAGGGCTCTGGTCTAAAGTAGTGCACTATATATGGCTCTGGTCTAAAGTAGTGTACTATATAGGGCTCTGGTCTAAAGTAGTGCACTATATATGACTCTGGTCTAAAGTAGTGCACTATATATGGCTCTGGTCTAAAGTAGTGTACTATATATGGCTCTGGTCTAAAGTAGTGTACTATATAGGGCTCTGGTCTAAAGTAGTGCACTACATATGGCTCTGGTCTAAAGTAGTGCACTATATATGGCTCTGGTCTAAAGTAGTGTACTATATAGGGCTCTGGTCTAAAGTAGTGCACTATATATGGCTCTGGTCTAAAGTAGTGTACTATATATGGCTCTGGTCTAAAGTAGTGTACTATATAGGGCTCTGGTCTAAAGTAGTGTACTATATAGGGCTCTGGTCTAAAGTAGTGTACTATATAGGGCTCTGGTCTAAAGTAGTGCACTATATATGGCTCTGGTCTAAAGTAGTGTACTATATAGGGCTCTGGTCTAAAGTAGTGCACTATATATGGCTTTGGTCTAAAGTAGTGTACTATATAGGGCTCTGGTCTAAAGTAGTGTACTATATATGGCTCTGGTCTAAAGTAGTGTACTATATAGGTCTCTGGTCTAAAGTAGTGTACTATATAGTGCTCTGGTCTAAAGTAGTGTACTATATATGGCTCTGGTCTAAAGTAGTGTACTATATAGGGCTCTGGTCTAAAGTAGTGCACTATATAGGGCTCTGGTCTAAAGTAGTGCACTATATAGGGCTCTGGTCTAAAGTAGTGCACTATATATGGCTCTGGTCTAAAGTAGTGCACTATATAGGGCTCTGGTCTAAAGTAGTGCACTCTATATGGCTCTGGTCTAAAGTAGTGCACTATATATGGCTCTGGTCTAAAGTAGTGCACTATATATGGCTTTGGTCTAAAGTAGTGTACTATATAGGGCTCTGGTCTAAAGTAGTGTACTATATAGGGCTCTGGTCTAAAGTAGTGCACTATATATGGCTCTGGTCTAAAGCTCGCATCCGCTACAAGACCATGGTGCTTGCCTACGGAGCTGTGAGGGGAACGGCACCTCAGTACCTCCAGGCTCTGATCAGGCCCTACACCCAAACAAGGGCACTGCGTTCATCCACCTCTGGCCTGCTCACCTCCCTACCACTGAGGAAGTACAGACACCTGAAACCCCACCTCTTTAAGGAATACCTAGGATAGGATAAGTAATCCCTCTCACCCCCCCCCCTTAAGATTTAGATGCACTATTGTAAAGTGACTGTTCCACTGGATGTCATAAGGTGAATGCACCAATTTGTATGTCGCTCTGGATAAGAGCGTCTGCTAAATGACTTAAATGTAAATGTAAATGTAGTGCACTATATATGGCTCTGGTCTAAAGTAGTGCACTATATATGGCTCTGGTCTAAAGTAGTGCACTATATATGGCTCTGGTCTAAAGTAGTGCACTATATATGGCTCTGGTCTAAAGTAGTGCACTATATATGGCTCTGGTCTAAAGTAGTGCACTATATAGGGCTCTGGTCTAAAGTAGTGCACTCTATATGGCTCTGGTCTAAAGTAGTGCACTATATAGGGCTCTGGTCTAAAGTAGTGTACTATATAGGGCTCTGGTCTAAAGTAGTGCACTATATATGGCTCTGGTCTAAAGTAGTGCACTATATATGGCTCTGGTCTAAAGTAGTGCACTATATATGACTCTGGTCTAAAGTAGTGCACTATATATGGCTCTGGTCTAAAGTAGTGCACTATATATGGCTCTGGTCTAAAGTAGTGCACTATATAGGGCTCTGGTCTAAAGTAGTGCACTCTATATGGCTCTGGTCTAAAGTAGTGCACTATATAGGGCTCTGGTCTAAAGTAGTGTACTATATAGGGCTCTGGTCTAAAGTAGTGCACTATATATGGCTCTGGTCTAAAGTAGTGCACTATATATGGCTCTGGTCTAAAGTAGTGCACTATATATGGCTCTGGTCTAAAGTAGTGCACTATATATGGCTCTGGTCTAAAGTAGTTGTAACGGCGTTCTTCGTTTGTAGAAAGAAAATGCAGCGTGGTGGTTACTCATGACTTTAATGAAGAAAAAACTGAACGATACATGAAATAACTAATAAATACAAAAACAACAAACGGAACGTGAAACCTATTACAGCCTATCTGGTGAAACTACACAGAGACAGGAACAAAAATATCACCCACAAAATACAAAGCGAAAACAGGCTACCTAAATACGGTTCCCAATCAGAGACAACGAGAATCACCTGACTCTGATTGAGAAACACCTCAGGCAGCCAAACCCATACAACACCCCTACTCAGCCGCAATCCCAATAATACAAAAACCCCAATACGAAATACAACAACATAAACCCATGTCACACCCTGGCCTGACCAAATATATAACGAAAACACAAAATACAATGACCAAAGCGTGACAGTAGTGCACTATATATGGCTCTGGTCTAAAGTAGTGCACTATATAGGGCTCGGGTCTAAAGTAGTGTACGATACAGGGCTCTGGTCTAAAGTAGTGTGTTATATAGGGCTCTGGTCTAAAGTAGTGCACTATATAGGGCTCTGGTCTAAAGTAGTGTTTATATAGGGCTCTGGTATAAAGTAGTGCACTACATAGGGAACAGGGTACCCTAGGGGACGCACCCCTGGTTGGTGTTTATGTTGGCAGGAGACATTGCCCTGTCTGACACGTTCACTGGGTGCTAGACACACACACAGGCGGGTCTGGGGAAAGTTTGAAGCTGTTGATGGCTCATTTGACGTGCCAACAGCTGAGGGTGTTATGCTGTTCCTACCCCAGCTAGCTCGTGGAAGGCTCTGTGATTCCACACTGGCATCAGTGTCTGTCGGTCAGTCAGGCGGTCGGTCAGTCTGAAGCTTGGCACCAGCAGAAACACCGCCGGGCCTGCCTGCCTACAAACTACCCTTGATAGCCTATAGCAGCAGCACCAGGCCCAGACTGAGACAGACTTCTCCCCCATATAACCACGCTCAATCTCACCACTATTCTATTCCAGACACTATGCTACCACTCTACTATTCCAGACACTATGCTACCACTCTACTATTCCTGACCCAGACACTATGCTACCACTCTACTATTCCAGACACTATGTTACCACTCTACTATTCCAGACACTATGTTACCACTCTACTATTCCAGACACTATGCTACCACTCTACTATTCCAGACCCAGACACTATGCTACCACTCTACTATTCCAGACACTATGTTACCACTCTACTATTCCTGACCCAGACACTATGCTACCACTCTACTATTCCAGACACTATGTTCCTGACCCAGACACTATGCTACCACTCTACTATTCCTGACCCAGACACTATGCTACCACTCTACTATTCCAGACACTATGTTACCACTCTACTATTCCTGACCCAGACACTATGCTACCACTCTACTATTCCAGACACTATGTTACCACTCTACTATTCCTGACCCAGACACTATGCTACCACTCTACTATTCCAGACACTATGTTACCACTCTACTATTCCAGACACTATGTTACCACTCTACTATTCCAGACACTATGCTACCACTCTACTATTCCAGACACTATGTTACCACTCTACTATTCCAGACACTATGTTACCACTCTACTATTCCAGACACTATGTTACCACTCTACTATTCCAGACACTATGTTACCACTCTACTATTCCTGACCCAGACACTATGCTACCACTCTACTATTCCAGACACTATGTTACCACTCTACTATTCCAGACCCAGACACTATGCTACCACTCTACTATTCCAGACACTATGTTACCACTCTACTATTCCAGACACTATGTTACCACTCTACTATTCCAGACACTATGTTACCACTCTACTATTCCTGACCCAGACACTATGTTACCACTCTACTATTCCAGACACTATGCTACCACTCTACTATTCCAGACACTATGTTCCCACTCTACTATTCCAGACACTATGTTACCACTCTACTATTCCAGACACTATGTTACCACTCTACTATTCCAGACACTATGTTACCACTCTACTATTCCAGACACTATGTTACCGCTCTACTATTCCAGACACTATGTTACCACTCTACTATTCCAGACACTATGTTACCACTCTACTATTCCAGACACTATGTTACCACTCTACTATTCCAGACACTATGCTACCACTCTACTATTCCAGACACTATGCTACCACTCTACTATTCCAGACACTATGCTACCACTCTACTATTCCAGACACTATGCTACCACTCTACTATTCCAGACACTATGTTACCACTCTACTATTCCCAGACACTATGTTACCACTCTACTATTCCAGACACTATGTTACCACTCTACTATTCCTGACCCAGACACTATGTTACCACTCTACTATTCCTGACCCAGACACTATGCTACCACTCTACTATTCCTGACCCAGACACTATGTTACCACTCTACTATTCCTGACCCAGACACTATGCTACCACTCTACTATTCCTGACCCAGACACTATGTTACCACTCTACTATTCCAGACACTATGTTACCACTCTACTATTCCAGACACTATGTTACCACTCTACTATTCCAGACACTATGTTACCACTCTACTATTCCAGACACTATGTTACCACTCTACTATTCCAGACACTATGTTACCACTCTACTATTCCAGACACTATGTTACCACTCTACTATTCCAGACACTATGTTACCACTCTACTATTCCAGACACTATGTTACCTCTCTACTATTCCAGACACTATGCTACCACTCTACTATTCCAGACACTATGCTACCACTACTATTCCTGACCCAGACACTATGCTACCACTCTACTATTCCAGACACTATGTTACCACTCTACTATTCCTGACCCAGACACTATGTTACCACTCTACTATTCCTGACCCAGACACTATGCTACCACTCTACTATTCCAGACACTATGTTACCACTCTACTATTCCAGACACTATGTTACCACTCTACTATTCCAGACACTATGTTACCACTCTACTATTCCAGACACTATGCTACCACTCTACTATTCCAGACACTATGCTACCACTCTACTATTCCAGACACTATGTTACCACTCTACTATTCCAGACACTATGCTACCACTCTACTATTCCAGACACTATGTTACCACTCTACTATTCCTGACACTATTGTAACGGTTTTGACTTGAGGTTATTATTTATAGGGGTGCCAGGTAGGTTGTGCCTACCAGAGAAAACATTAGTTTCTCCTTTTAGTTTGGGTGGGAATGAGTCCCATCTGGTCCGTCAAGTCTACACCAATACAAAGGACGTATGTAAAAGTCAGGATGGAAATAAACTTTTCATAAACCCTTAAAACATTGAAAAGAACTTCAAAAACAATTATATTCTGTTGCGTGGGTTGTATTAGCAACAACAATGATTACACACATATATAATAATATCACAATGAGTTCTGGTTCCTCCAGAAATGTCCTGTACCTCGGGCCTAAAAAGAGTCCAGCCCGGTAAAGGAGTTCAGTGAACTCAAGTGACTTTTGTCACGCGATGTTTGTCCGTTCGTTCAGTGTAGCGTAAACCCAGTATTAAACATACAATCAATATAACAATTACTTTACCACAGAACCTTAAAGCGGATCAACTCTTAATTAAGTCCTCAACTACCACTAACTACACAAATCACAGTATACATCACATCCAAACAAATGAAATACCGTATACAAAAAGGTGGTAGTCAGTCGGTCAGTCAGACAATCCAATCCGCCAATAGATCTCCAGCGGAGAAAGGCCACGAAGAACGGAGAGGTGTAGTCCAGGGACGCAAAGAGTGGATCCGATCCTGGGTAAACTCTCTTAGGCTACAAAACACACGTTTAACGGCAACAAAACAAACGGAATAGAGAAGCTTCGGGAACTGAGGGTTGCACACATCCTCAGTCACGTCTCCATCACAACCCCCACTTTTGCGCAGCTGATACTGGCTATTTAATTGGGAATTAAAGGGAAAGCGCCCTATTGGAAGGAGCTGCACTGAGACGGTTCAGAAAAATTCAGGGCCGTCACACACCCCCTCCCCTGGAAAAAGCCGACCATTGCCCTGGAAGGCACATCTTGGTCGGGGAAACCGAGAAAGGTCTCCTCATCGCTTTCCTCTACAAAAATATTCATTACTTTTTGGAGCTCACGCTCCTCAGCTGAGGGGTCACAGGCCTTAAGGTGCGAGACTTCTGGGTCTGGGAATCCGAGAAAAGTCTCCTCACTTTCCTCTTCAAAGATATCCAGGACCTTGCGGCGCTCAATCGCCTCCATTTCCTCAGCCGAGGGGTAACAGGCCTTAAGGCGTGAGACATGAACAACGCGCATATCTTCACCTGTGTCCTCTTTCACCACTCGGTAGTTCAAAGGGCCCATCTGCTCCACAATCCTATATGGTCCTTGCCATTTAGGAGCGAGCTTGGCCGAGAATAATTGTTCAGCTTTCGAGTAAGGATGAGAGCGAAGCCACACCCGATCACGAAGCTGGAACTGCATGTCTCGTCTGTTCTTATCATAATTTCTCTTCTGCTTGAGTCGAGCCTGGATCATGTTCTTTGAGACAAGAGCTCTCAAGTCATGGAGATTGCCTACCTGGTCATAGCAAGCAGCGTCTGGAGTAAGCTGCTGGGGCTGTAGCACCATATCCAAGGGTCCTCGGAGAGGACGACGTAGGTTCAGCTATGCAGGTGTGACTCCAGTGGACTCTTGCACAGCAGAATTCAGGGCAAATCGAAACTCATGAAGGTGCTTGTCCCAGTGTTTGTGCTGGGTCCCTACATAGGAAGCAATCATTGTCTTCAAGGTTCGATTTACTCTCTCAGTGAGATTGGTCTGTGGGTGATAGGCCGTGGTCAACTTCTGCCTCAGGTTCCATCTTTGGCAGGTCTCCTCAAAGAGATCAGAGACAAATTGGGAACCTCGATCAGACAGGATGTAATCAGGCACTCCCCAGCGAGTCAGGATCTCTTTCGTAAGGATGTTAGAGACGGTCCTTGCTGTGGCCTGACGCAGGGAAAAGAGTTCCACCCACTTTGAATAGTAATCAACAAAAACAAGTATGTACACATTCTGATTGGAGCTTCTAGGAAATGGACCCATCAAATCCACTCCTAACATTTCCCAAGGTCGGGTAACCACCGTTTGCTGCAACTTGCCAGCAGGCTTTCTACCTTCTGGTTTGTACATTTGACAAACCTGACAATTTCGGATGTGTGACTTCACATCCATGCTCAGATGTGGCCAGTAGAGTAACGCTTGCAACCGCTTGTAGGTTTTGAACCTGCCCAAATGACCAGCTAATGGGTCTTCATGGAAATGTTGAAGCAGTTGTAGGCGTAGAGTGTCCGGTATGTACATTTGGTAGAGTGTTCTGTGAGGTAGTTGTACGACTCGGTAGACTTTATCTTCAATGATGGTCAGCTTTGTGGTAGGATTGACCATCTTTTCTCCATCTTCCAGGATAGTCTGGTACAAAGCCTGTACTTCTGGATCATCCTGTTGAGCTTTCCATATTGCCTCATCAGAGATGGGAAAGTCTGTTTTGGGCGAGTCTCGACTGCTTGACAGGACAGTAGCACATGTAAAATGAGGGCCACCATTATCACAAGCAGGAGCTCTGGACAAGGCATCTGGAACAGTGTTGTATTTTCCTTTCCTGTATTCCACTGCAAAGGTGAACTCTTGCAACCGTAGAGCCCATCTTATGAGTCTGGTGCTTGGTTTGTTGGTCTTGAACACCCACACAAGGGAGGAATGGTCAGTGACCACAGTGAAGTGTCTACCCTCCAAGTAGTACCTCCACTTTTCCAAAGCCCAGACAACTGCAAGGCACTCTTGCTCGGTTGTGGAGTAGTTCCGTTCTGCTCCATTCAATGTCCGACTGGCGAACGCTAGCACTTCTTCAGTGCCAAGTCCAGTCTGTTGGACTAGGACAGCACCAAGTCCAACATCACTTGCATCAGTGTAAACAACAAAAGGGCAATCAAAGTTGGGATGACCTAAAATGGGAGGTGTGACGAGATGTCGTTTCAGGGTTTCAAAGGAAGTCTGGCACTCTGCCGTCCATTGGAATTTCGCTCCTTTTCGCTTCATCGCGTTGAGGGGTTCTGCCACCTGGGAGAAGTTCGACACAAACCGATGGTACCATCCAGCCATACCAAGGAACCGTTGAAGGGCCTTGAGTGTGGTTGGCACAGGGAAGTCTTGTACAGCCTTTGTCTTTTCAGGATCCACATGAATGCCGTCGAAAGACACAATATGGCCAAGGAACTTCAGGGAGGTTTGGCAGAAGTTGCTCTTCTTCATATTCAAGGTCAGACCAGCTTCTCGTAGCTTGTCCAACACTGCTTGAAGATCTTGAAAGTGTCTTTCTCTGTTCTGAGAGTAGATAATTATATCGTCCAGGTAGACGAAACAGATCTTCCCTTTGAGCTCACCTAACGCAATCTCCATGAGTCTTTGGAAAGTGGCAGGGGCATTCCTTAATCCAAAGGGCATCACCTTAAAGGAAAACAAGCCCTCAGCACAGACAAAAGCAGTCTTGTCCTTGCTTTCCTGGTCCATCTCAACCTGCCAATAACCACTATTGAGGTCAAGGGTAGTGAACACAACAGCGCCAGACAATGACTCCAGGATCTCATGGATGGTAGGAAGAGGATATGCATCAGTCTGAGAAACATTGTTGGTCTTCCTATAGTCCACACAAAATCTAAGACCACCAGTCTTTTTTGGGATGAGGACAACAGGAGCAGCCCAGGGAGAGGAGGAACGTTCTATTATATCTTGTGCTAACATATCATTTATGAGTCCCTTTTGGATGATTAGCTTCGCTGGGGACAAACGATATGGCTTTTGCTTGATCGGCATTTCCTGTGTAAGGAATATTTTGTGCTTCAGGAGCCCGGTGCGTCCTAGCTTTGAAGTACATACATCAGCATTATTCTGCAGCTGTTCAAACAGCCGTAACTCCTCTGGCTGTTCCAGCTGAGCTCTTCTCACAGCCTGTAAAAGGAGATCGTCAGAAGGATTATCAAGGGTTAGTGGTACCGGAGCAACGGCAGAGAAGAGTGCCACATTTGAACCCCAATCATGTAACTTTTTAGCTTCTGATTGGTGCGGTATTAACTGAAAGGAAGGGGATGTCGATGGGAGGGCGTAGGCAGTGACTCTTGGGGTTTCAGCTCTGGTTAAAGCACCCAGCGAAGGATGGTCATTGCTGCGAAGAGAGTTAGGTGTGTTGGCCTGTTGTGATTTGTGGTTTCTGGAAGGGTTTACTTGATACGGTCTTGGACATGTAGCTGAAGAATGTCCCTTTTGGCTACATCTCCAACAGAACATGAGAGAGGTCTTGGCTGGAGACTCTGGCTGTTGTTGATGGTCTGTCTTGGGCAACTGTTTGGGTGTCTGTTTCTTTCTCTGGTCATATTGCTGTTGGCATTCTCTGTCCTTCTCAAACTGCTGTCCCAAGCGAACCAGTCCATCGACAGTGATGACTGTAGCATGGCCTTGTCTTGGCTGTTCAGAGGTGCCAGCTTGGCCCTCAGTGGTCTGAACAGAAGTGGACACCAGAGAAACTCTGTGTAAGGAGTTGTGCCTAATGGAGGCCATGTCCACAGACACGTCATCCAACATTTTAACACAATTAGAGAGTTCTCTCTGCAAGTGGCCTACAGTGTTAACCATGGGAGAAAAAACAGAATTAACGTCCTTGAGGACCTCAGTGTGGTGATGTTGCAGGCGCCATTGGAGAGTGGCAGTGAGTTGGTTTCGTTGGTAGTCAAACTGCCTGTCCATGGCACCAGTAATTTCCCGTCTTCCACTCTCACTGAGCTCTGTCAGCATGTGGGTTAGAGTGCTCAGTGAGTTTCTGAATTCCATGGCACTCTGTTGTTGCTCTTCCCTCAGACATTTGAAATTATGGTGGATAAGAGTTTGGAGATGTTGTTGAGTCCGACGAATATCAAGGATGTCACCCTGAAGTTGTAAGACTACAACCTCTGGAGATAAACCAGACAATGGAGGAAGGTTGGGTGTCAGAGGGAGGGCTAGCTCAGTACTTCCACACAGATCCATGTCAATAAGTGAGTAACTGGTTAGACCTCCTGTGGCCTGTGGCTCAGGCCGAGCATTCAGATTCCCAGGGCTCTGGCCCAAATCAACTCCATTATCTCCATTCACATTATGATTTGTATTGTCAGCTTGATGGTCAGAATGGCCCTGTGTATTCCCATTGACAGGTATGACATGGATGAGCACATTATCTTGGGGTGAATCCATTGTTTTAATTCCACACAAAATATTTGCTTTGGTTAGTTCTCAATGTTGAGCGGTCCCATCTGGGATGCCATTTTTTATGTAACGGTTTTGACTTGAGGTTATTATTTATAGGGGTGCCAGGTAGGTTGTGCCTACCAGAGAAAACATTAGTTTCTCCTTTTAGTTTGGGTGGGAATGAGTCCCATCTGGTCCGTCAAGTCTACACCAATACAAAGGATGTATGTAAAAGTCAGGATGGAAATAAACTTTTCATAAACCCTTAAAACATTGAAAAGAACTTCAAAAACAATTATATTCTGTTGCGTGGGTTGTATTAGCAACAACAATGATTACACACATATATAATAATATCACAATGAGTTCTGGTTCCTCCAGAAATGTCCTGTACCTCGGGCCTAAAAAGAGTCCAGCCCGGTAAAGGAGTTCAGTGAACTCAAGTGACTTTTGTCACGCGATGTTTGTCCGTTCGTTCAGTGTAGCGTAAACCCAGTATTAAACATACAATCAATATAACAATTACTTTACCACAGAACCTTAAAGCGGATCAACTCTTAATTAAGTCCTCAACTACCACTAACTACACAAATCACAGTATACATCACATCCAAACAAATGAAATACCGTATACAAAAAGGTGGTAGTCAGTCGGTCAGTCAGACAATCCAATCCGCCAATAGATCTCCAGCGGAGAAAGGCCACGAAGAACGGAGAGGTGTAGTCCAGGGACGCAAAGAGTGGATCCGATCCTGGGTAAACTCTCTTAGGCTACAAAACACACGTTTAACGGCAACAAAACAAACGGAATAGAGAAGCTTCGGGAACTGAGGGTTGCACACATCCTCAGTCACGTCTCCATCACAACCCCCACTTTTGCGCAGCTGATACTGGCTATTTAATTGGGAATTAAAGG
>NC_060179.1:87498691-87508691 GCF_021184085.1 Oncorhynchus gorbuscha
GGAAGGAGCTGCACTGAGACGGTTCAGAAAAATTCAGGGCCGTCACACTATGTTACCACTCTACTATTCCAGACACTATGTTACCACTCTACTATTCCAGACACTATGTTACCACTCTACTATTCCAGACACTATGCTACCACTCTACTATTCCAGACACTATGCTACCACTCTACTATTCCAGACACTATGTTACCACTCTACTATTCCAGACACTATGCTACCACTCTACTATTCCTGACACTATGCTACCACTCTACTATTCCAGACACTATGCTACCACTCTACTATTCCAGACACTATGTTACCACTCTACTATTCCAGACACTATGTTACCACTCTACTATTCCAGACACTATGCTACCACTCTACTATTCCTGACACTATGCTACCACTCTACTATTCCTGACCCAGACACTATGCTACCACTCTACTATTCCAGACACTATGCTACCACTCTACTATTCCTGACCCAGACACTATGCTACCACTCTACTATTCCAGACACTATGCTACCACTCTACTATTCCTGACCCAGACACTATGCTACCACTCTACTATTCCTGACCCAGACACTATGCTACCACTCTACTATTCCAGACACTATGCTACCACTCTACTATTCCAGACACTATGCTACCACTCTACTATTCCAGACACTATGTTACCACTCTACTATTCCAGACACTATGTTACCACTCTACTATTCCAGACACTATGTTACCACTCTACTATTCCAGACACTATGCTACCACTCTACTATTCCAGACACTATGCTACCACTCTACTATTCCAGACACTATGTTACCACTCTACTATTCCAGACACTATGCTACCACTCTACTATTCCTGACACTATGCTACCACTCTACTATTCCTGACACTATGTTACCACTCTACTATTCCAGACACTATGCTACCACTCTACTATTCCAGACACTATGCTACCACTCTACTATTTCTGACACTATGCTACCACTCTACTATTCCTGACCCAGACACTATGCTACCACTCTACTATTCCAGACACTATGCTACCACTCTACTATTCCTGACCCAGACACTATGCTACCACTCTACTATTCCAGACACTATGCTACCACTCTACTATTCCTGACCCAGACACTATGCTACCACTCTACTATTCCAGACACTATGCTACCACTCTACTATTCCAGACACTATGCTACCACTCTACTATTCCAGACACTATGCTACCACTCTACTATTCCAGACACTATGCTACCACTCTACTATTCCTGACCCAGACACTATGCTACCACTCTACTATTCCTGACCCAGACACTATGTTACCACTCTACTATTCCAGACACTATGCTACCACTCTACTATTCCTGACCCAGACACTATGTTACCACTCTACTATTCCTGACCCAGACACTATGCTACCACTCTACTATTCCTGACCCAGACACTATGCTACCACTCTACTATTCCTGACCCAGACACTATGTTACCACTCTACTATTCCTGACCCAGACACTATGCTACCACTCTACTATTCCAGACACTATGCTACCACTCTACTATTCCAGACACTATGTTACCACTCTACTATTCCAGACACTATGTTACCACTCTACTATTCCAGACACTATGCTACCACTCTACTATTCCAGACACTATGCTACCACTCTACTATTCCTGACCCAGACACTATGTTACCACTCTACTATTCCAGACACTATGTTACCACTCTACTATTCCTGACCCAGACACTATGCTACCACTCTACTATTCCAGACACTATGCTACCACTCTACTATTCCAGACACTATGCTACCACTCTACTATTCCTGACCCAGACACTATGCTACCACTCTACTATTCCTGACCCAGACACTATGCTACCACTCTACTATTCCTGACCCAGACACTATGCTACCACTCTACTATTCCTGACCCAGACACTATGCTACCACTCTACTATTCCTGACCCAGACACTATGTTACCACTCTACTATTCCAGACACTATGCTACCACTCTACTATTCCAGACACTATGCTACCACTCTACTATTCCTGACACTATGCTACCCCTCTACTATTCCTGACCCAGACACTATGCTACCACTCTACTATTCCAGACACTATGTTACCACTCTACTATTCCTGACCCAGACACTATGCTACCACTCTACTATTCCTGACCCAGCCACTATGCTACCACTCTACTATTCCAGACACTATGCTACCACTCTACTATTCCAGACACTATGTTACCACTCTACTATTCCTGACACTATGCTACCACTCTACTATTCCTGACACTATGCTACCACTCTACTATTCCTGACACTATGCTACCACTCTACTATTCCTGACACTATGTTACCACTCTACTATTCCAGACACTATGCTACCACTCTACTATTCCAGACACTATGCTACCACTCTACTATTCCAGACACTATGTTACCACTCTACTATTCCTGACACTATGCTACCACTCTACTATTCCTGACACTATGCTACCACTCTACTATTCCGGACACTATGCTACCACTCTACTATTCCTGACACTATGCTACCACTCTACTATTCCTGACACTATGTTACCACTCTACTATTCCTGACACTATGCTACCACTCTACTATTCCTGACACTATGCTACCACTCTACTATTCCTGACACTATGTTACCACTCTACTATTCCAGACACTATGTTACCACTCTACTATTCCAGACACTATGTTACCACTCTACTATTCCTGACCCAGACACTATGCTACCACTCTACTATTCCTGACACTATGTTACCACTCTACTATTCCAGACACTATGTTACCACTCTACTATTCCAGACACTATGCTACCACTCTACTATTCCAGACACTATGTTACCACTCTACTATTCCAGACACTATGCTACCACTCTACTATTCCTGACCCAGACACAATGCTACCACACTACTATTCCAGACACTATGTTACCACTCTACTATTCCAGACACTATGCTACCACTCTACTATTCCTGACACTATGTTACCACTCTACTATTCCAGACACTATGTTACCACTCTACTATTCCAGACACTATGTTACCACTCTACTATTCCAGACACTATGCTACCACTCTACTATTCCTGACACTATGCTACCACTCTACTATTCCAGACACTATGTTACCACTCTACTATTCCAGACACTATGCTACCACTCTACTATTCCAGACACTATGCTACCACTCTACTATTCCAGACACTATGCTACCACTCTACTATTCCAGACACTATGTTACCACTCTACTATTCCAGACACTATGTTACCACTCTACTATTCCAGACACTATGCTACCACTCTACTATTCCTGACACTATGTTACCACTCTACTATTCCTGACACTATGTTACCACTCTACTATTCCAGACACTATGTTACCACTCTACTATTCCTGACACTATGCTACCACTCTACTATTCCTGACACTATGCTACCACTCTACTATTCCGGACACTATGCTACCACTCTACTATTCCAGACACTATGTTACCACTCTACTATTCCTGACCCAGACACTATGCTACCACTCTACTATTCCTGACCCAGACACAATGCTACCACACTACTATTCCAGACACTATGTTACCACTCTACTATTCCAGACACTATGCTACCACTCTACTATTCCTGACACTATGTTACCACTCTACTATTCCAGACACTATGTTACCACTCTACTATTCCTGACACCATGTTACCACTCTACTATTCCAGACACTATGCTACCACTCTACTATTCCAGACACTATGCTACCACTCTACTATTCCTGACCCATACACTATGTTACCACTCTACTATTCCAGACACTATGCTACCACTCTACTATTCCTGACCCAGACACTATGTTACCACTCTACTATTCCAGACACTATGCTACCACTCTACTATTCCTGACCCAGACACTATGTTACCACTCTACTATTCCTGACACTATGTTACCACTCTACTATTCCAGACACTATGCTACCACTCTACTATTCCTGACCCAGACACTATGCTACCACTCTACTATTCCAGACACTATGTTACCACTCTACTATTCCTGACCCAGACACTATGTTACCACTCTACTATTCCTGACACTATGCTACCACTCTACTATTCCAGACACTATGTTACCACTCTACTATTCCAGACACTATGTTACCACTCTACTATTCCTGACCCAGACACTATGCTACCACTCTACTATTCCTGACACTATGCTACCACTCTACTATTCCCAGAC
The DNA here is from genome assembly GCF_021184085.1 of Oncorhynchus gorbuscha. Classification (NCBI taxonomy): domain Eukaryota; kingdom Metazoa; phylum Chordata; class Actinopteri; order Salmoniformes; family Salmonidae; genus Oncorhynchus; species Oncorhynchus gorbuscha. Next base: position 87,502,947 of record NC_060179.1, read on the forward strand.
ACTATGCTACCACTCTACTATTCCTGACACTATGTTACCACTCTACTATTCCAGACACTATGTTACCACTCTACTATTCCAGACACTATGCTACCACTCTACTATTCCTGACACTATGTTACCACTCTACTATTCCAGACACTATGTTACCACTCTACTATTCCAGACACTATGCTACCACTCTACTATTCCAGACACTATGTGTTATGCAGGTGAATGAGGACCCAAAAGCGACTTGGCGAAAACAGAGTCTTTAATCCAGTAAAGTAAATCTACAATCATAAAGCATAATTCCACTCGTAATGACAAGAACAGACTGGAGATTCGATCATGAACTGCAGGTTGCCTCGGGAAGGCACTTGAACGTAGCAGACTCAGACACCTGCTCACCACGCAGCATCTGAGGGAAACACGACACGACAGGGCGATACACAGACACAGCACGGTGAACAATAGACAAGGATCCGACAGGGCAGAAACGGAAAACAAGGGGAGAAATAGGGACTCTAATCAGGGAAAAAGATAGGGAACAGGTGTGGGAAGACTAAATGATTGATTAGGGGAATAGGAACAGCTGGGAGCAGGAACGGAACGATAGAGAGAAGAGAGAGAGGAAGGGAGAGAGAAAAAGGGGAACGAACCTAAAAAGACCAGCAGGGGGAAAACGAACAGAGGGAAAAGCAAAATGACAAGACAATAAGACAAAACATGACACTATGTTACCACTCTACTATTCCAGACACTATGCTACCACTCTACTATTCCAGACACTATGTTACCACTCTACTATTCCAGACACTATGCTACCACTCTACTATTCCAGACACTATGTTACCACTCTACTATTCCTGACACTATGCTACCACTCTACTATTCCAGACACTATGTTACCACTCTACTATTCCTGACACTATGCTACCACTCTACTATTCCAGACACTATGCTACCACTCTACTATTCCTGACCCAGACACTATGCTACCACACTACTATTCCAGACACTATGTTACCACTCTACTATTCCAGACACTATGCTACCACTCTACTATTCCAGACACTATGCTACCACTCTACTATTCCTGACACTATGCTACCACTCTACTATTCCAGACACTATGTTACCACTCTACTATTCCTGACACTATGTTACCACTCTACTATTCCAGACACTATGCTACCACTCTACTATTCCAGACACTATGCTACCACTCTACTATTCCAGACACTATGTTACCACTCTACTATTCCAGACACTATGTTACCACTCTACTATTCCAGACACTATGCTACCACTCTACTATTCCTGACACTATGTGTCATGCAGGTGAAAGAGGACCCAAAAGCGACTTAACAGAAACAGAGTTTATTTAAGTCCAAACAGGGAATAACAGAAATCCTCTAGTCTGTAGAGGGGAATAACTGGAGAAGCGGCCACAGACTGCAGGTCGCTTCGGGTAGGCGCAGGCCGTAGTAGACAGAGACACCTGCTCACACGCAGCATCTGATGAAGGCAAAAACACGACCGGACAGGGCGATACACAATCACAGCAAAAACACGACAGGACAAGGGCGAAACGCAATCACAGCATGGTGAATACTAAACAAGGAACCGACGGGACAGGAACGGAACACAAAGGAATAAATAGGGACTCTAATCAGGGGAAAGGATCGGGAACAGGTGTGGGAAGACTAAATGATGATTAGGGGAATAGGAACAGCTGGGAGCAGGAACGGAACGATAGAGAGAAGAGAGAGCGAGAGAGTGAGAGGGGGAGGGGGAGAGAGAGGGATAGAAAGAGGGAAAGAACCCAATAAGACCAGCAGAGGGAAACGAACAGAATGGGGAGCACAGGGACAAGACATGATAATAAATGACAAACATGACAGTACCCCCCCACTCACCGAGCGCCTCCTGGCGCACTCGAGGAGGAATCCTGGCGGCAACGGAGGAAATCATCGATGAGTGAACGGTCCAGCACGCCCCGAGACGGAACCCAACTCCTCTCCTCAGGACCGTAACCCTCCCAATCCACTAAGTATTGGTGACCCCGTCCCCGAGAACGCATGTCCATGATCTTATGTACCTTGTAAATAGGTGCGCTCTCGACAAGGACGGGAGGGGGAGGGAAGACGAACGGGGGTGCGAAGAAAGGGCTTAACACAGGAGACATGGAAGACAGGATGGACGCGACGAAGATGTCGCGGAAGAAGCAGTCGCACAGCGACAGGATTGACGACCTGGGAGACACGGAACGGACCAATGAACCGCGGAGTCAACTTACGAGAAGCTGTCGTAAGAGGAAGGTTGCGAGTGGAAAGCCACACTCTCTGGCCGCAACAATACCTTGGACTCTTAATCCTGCGTTTATTGGCGGCTCTCACCGTCTGTGCCCTGTAACGGCAAAGTGCAGACCTCACCCTCCTCCAGGTGCGCTCACAACGTTGGACAAACGCTTGAGCGGAGGGAACGCTGGACTCGGCAAGCTGGGATGAGAACAGAGGAGGCTGGTAACCCAGACTACTCTGAAACGGAGATAACCCGGTAGCAGACGAAGGAAGCGAATTGTGAGCGTATTCTGCCCAGGGGAGCTGTTCTGCCCAAGACGCAGGGTTTCTGAAAGAAAGGCTGCGTAGTATGCGACCAATCGTCTGATTGGCCCTCTCTGCTTGACCGTTAGACTGGGGATGAAACCCGGAAGAGAGACTGACGGACGCACCAATCAAACGACAGAACTCCCTCCAAAACTGTGACGTGAATTGCGGGCCTCTGTCTGAAACGGCGTCTAACGGGAGGCCATGAATTCTGAATACATTCTCAATAATGATTTGTGCCGTCTCCTTAGCGGAAGGAAGTTTAGCGAGGGGAATGAAATGTGCCGCCTTAGAGAACCTATCGACAACCGTCAGAATCACAGTCTTCCCCGCAGACAAAGGCAGACCGGTAATGAAGTCTAAGGCAATGTGAGACCATGGTCGAGAAGGAATGGGGAGCGGTCTGAGACGACCGGCAGGAGGAGAGTTACCCGACTTAGTCTGCGCGCAGTCCGAACAAGCAGCCACGAAACGGCGCGTGTCACGCTCCTGAGTCGGCCACCAAAAGCGCTGGCGAATAGACGCAAGAGTGCCTCGAACACCGGGATGACCAGCTAACTTGGCAGAGTGAGCCCACTGAAGAACAGCCAGACGAGTGGAAACAGGAACGAAAAGGAGGTTACTAGGACAAGCGCGCGGCGACGCAGTGTGCGTGAGTGCTTGCTTAACCTGTCTTTCAATTCCCCAGACTGTTAACCCGACAACACGCCCATAAGGAAGAATCCCCTCGGGATCAGTAGAAGCCACAGAAGAACTAAACAGACGGGATAAGGCATCAGGCTTGGTGTTCTTGCTACCCGGACGGTAAGAAATCACAAACTCGAAACGAGCGAAAAACAACGCCCAACGAGCTTGACGGGCATTAAGTCGTTTGGCAGAACGGATGTACTCAAGGTTCTTATGGTCTGTCCAAACGACAAAGGAACGGTCGCCCCCTCCAACCACTGTCGCCATTCGCCTAGGGCTAAGCGGATGGCGAGCAGTTCACGGTTACCCACATCATAGTTGCGCTCAGATGGCGACAGGCGATGAGAAAAATAAGCGCAAGGATGAACCTTATCGTCAGACTGGAAGCGCTGGGATAGAATGGCTCCCACGCCTACCTCTGAAGCGCCAACCTCGACAATGAATTGTCTAGTGACGTCAGGAGTAACGAGGATAGGAGCGGACGTAAAACGTTCTTTAAGAAGATCAAAAGCTCCCTGGGCGGAACCGGACCACTTAAAACACGTCTTGACAGAAGTAAGAGCTGTGAGAGGGGCAGCAACTTGACCGAAATTACGAATGAAACGCCGATAGAAATTAGCGAAACCTAAAAAGCGCTGCAACTCGACACGTGACCTTGGAACGGGCCAATCACTGACAGCTTGGACCTTAGCGGAATCCATCTGAATGCCTTCAGCGGAAATAACGGAACCGAGAAAAGTAACGGAGGAGACATGAAAAGAGCACTTCTCAGCCTTTACGTAGAGACAATTCTCTAAAAGGCGCTGTAGAACACGTCGAACGTGCTGAACATGAATCTCGAGTGACGGAGAAAAAATCAGGATATCGTCAAGATAGACAAAAACAAAAATGTTCAGCATGTCTCTCAGAACATCATTAACTAATGCCTGAAAAACAGCTGGCGCATTGGCGAGACCGAACGGCAGAACCCGGTACTCAAAATGCCCTAACGGAGTGTTAAACGCCGTTTTCCACTCGTCCCCCTCTCTGATGCGCACGAGATGGTAAGCGTTACGAAGGTCCAACTTAGTAAAGCACCTGGCTCCCTGCAGAATCTCGAAGGCTGATGACATAAGGGGAAGCGGATAACGATTCTTAACCGTTATGTCATTCAGCCCTCGATAATCCACGCAGGGGCGCAGAGTACCGTCCTTCTTCTTAACAAAAAGAACCCCGCCCCGGCCGGAGAAGAAGAAGGCACTATGGTACCGGCGTCAAGAGACACAGACAAATAATCCTCGAGAGCCTTACGTTCGGGAGCCGACAGAGAGTATAGTCTACCTCGAGGAGGAGTGGTCCCCGGAAGGAGATCAATACTACAATCATACGACCGGTGAGGAGGAAGGGAGTTGGCTCGGGACCGACTGAAGACCGTGCGCAGATCATGATATTCCTCCGGCACTCCTGTCAAATCGCCAGGTTCCTCCTGAGAAGTAGGGACAGAAGAAACGGGAGGGATGGCAGACATTAAACACTTCACATGACAAGAAACGTTCCAGGATAGGATAGAATTACTAGACCAATTAATTGAAGGATTATGACATACTAGCCAGGGATGACCCAAAACAACAGGTGTAAACGGTGAACGGAAAATCAAAAAAGAAATAGTCTCACTGTGGTTACCAGATACTGTGAGGGTTAAAGGTAGTGTCTCAAATCTGATACTGGGAAGATGACTACCATCTAAGGCGAACATGGGCGTAGGCTTCTCTAACTCTCTGAAAGGAATGTCATGTTTCCGAACCCATGCTTCGTCCATGAAACAACCCTCAGCCCCAGAGTCTATCAAGGCACTACATGTAGCACCCGAACCGGTCCAGCGTAGGTGGACCGACAAAGTAGTACAGGACTTTGATGGAGAGACTTGAGTAGTTGCGCTCACCTGTAGCCCTCCGCTTACAGATGAGCTCTGGCTTTTACTGGACATGAATTAACAAAATGTCCAGCAACTCCGCAATAGAGGCACAGGCGGTTGGTGATCCTCCGTTCCCTCTCCTTATTCGAGATGCGAATCCCTCCCAGCTGCATGGGCTCAGTCTCAAAGCCAGAGGAGGGAGATGGTTGCGATGCGGAGCAGGGAAACACCGTTGATGCGAGCTCTCTTCCACGAGCCCGGTGACGAAGATCTACCCGTCGTTCTATGCGGATGGCGAGAGCAATCAAAGAGTCCACATCTGAAGGAACCTCCCGGGAGAGAATCTCATCCTTAACCACTGCGTGGAGTCCCTCCAGAAAACGAGCGAGCAGCGCCGGCTCGTTCCACTCACTAGAGGCAGCAAGAGTGCGAAACTCAATAGAATAATCCGTTATGGACCGTTCACCTTGGCATAAGGAAGCCAGGGCCCTAGAAGCCTCCCCACCAAAAACTGAACGGTCAAAAACCCGAATCATCTCCTCTTTAAAGTTCTGGAATTTGTTAGAGCAATCA
>NC_060179.1:87513691-87541191 GCF_021184085.1 Oncorhynchus gorbuscha
AGAGTACCGTCCTTCTTCTTAACAAAAAAAAACCCCGCCCGGCCGGAGAGGAAGAAGGCACTATGGTACCGGCGTCAAGAGACACAGACAAATAATCCTCGAGAGCCTTACGTTCGGGAGCCGACAGAGAGTATAGTCTACCCCGAGGAGGAGTGGTCCCCGGAAGGAGATCAATAATACAATCATACGACCGGTGAGGAGGAAGGGAGTTGGCTCGGGACCGACTGAAGACCGTGCGCAGATCATGATATTCCTCCGGCACTCCTGTCAAATCGCCAGGTTCCTCCTGAGAAGTGGGGACAGAAGAAATGGGAGGGATGGCAGACATTAAACACTTCACATGACAAGAAACGTTCCAGGATAGGATAGAATTACTAGACCAATTAATAGAAGGATTATGACATACTAGCCAGGGATGACCCAAAACAACAGGTGTAAAAGGTGAACGAAAAATCAAAAAAGAATTAGTCTCACTGTGGTTACCAGATACTGTGAGGGTTAAAGGTAGTGTCTCAAATCTGATACTGGGAAGATGACTACCATCTAAGGCGAACATGGGCGTAGGCTTGTCTAACTGTCTGAAAGGAATGTCATGTTTCCGAGCCCATGCTTCGTCCATGAAACAACCCTCAGCCCCAGAGTCTATCAAGGCACTGCATGTAGCACCCGAACCGGTCCAGCGTAGATGGACCGACATAGTAGTACAGGATCTAGATGGAGAGACCTGAGTAGTAGCGCTCACCAGTAGCCCTCCGCTTACTGATGAGCTCTGGCTTTTACTGGACATGAATTGACAAAATGTCCATCAAATCCGCAATAGAGGCACAGGCGGTTGGTGATCCTCCGTTCCCTCTCCTTAGTCGAGATGCGAATACCTCCCAGCTGCATGGGCTCAGTCTCTGAGCCAGAGGAGGGAGATGGTTGCGATGCGGAGCAGGGAAACACCGTTGACGCGAGCTCTCTTCCACGAGCTTGGTGACGAAGATCTACCCGTCGTTCTATGCGGATGGCGAGAGCAATCAAAGAGTCCACACTGGAAGGAGCCTCCCGGGAGAGAATCTCATCCTTGACCACTGCGTGGAGTCCCTCCAGAAAACGAGCGAGCAGCGCCGGCTCGTTCCAGTCACTAGAGGCAGCAAGAGTGCGAAACTCTATAGAGTAATCCGTTATGGATCGATCACCTTGGCATAGGGAAGCCAGGGCCCTAGAAGCCTCCCTACCAAAAACTGAACGGTCAAAAACCCGAATCATCTCCTCTTTAAAGTTCTGGTAATTGTTTGAACAATCAGCCCTTGCCTCCCAGATAGCTGTGCCCCACTCTCGAGCCCGGCCAGTAAGGAGTGAAATGACGTAAGCAACCCGAGCTCTCTCTCTAGAGTATGTGTTGGGTTGGAGAGAGAACACAATATCACACTGGGTGAGAAAGGAGCGGCACTCCTTGGGCTGCCCGGAGTAGCAAGGTGGGTTATTAACCCTAGGTTCCGGAGGCTCGGCAGACCAGGAAGTAACAGGTGGCACGAGACGAAGACTCTGGAACTGTCCAGAGAGGTCGGAAACCTGAGCGGCCAGGTTCTCCATGGCATGACGAGCAGCAGACAATTCCTGCTCGTGTCTGCCGAGCATGGCTCCTTGGATCTCGACGGCAGTGTTACGAGCGTCTGTAGTCGCTGGGTCCATTCTTTGGTCGGATCCTTCTGTTATGCAGGTGAATGAGGACCCAAAAGCGACTTGGCGAAAACAGAGTCTTTAATCCAGTTTAAGGAAATAGCAATACTCCTAGACAAATCGGAGCGGTAAATAAAGCATAAGAAACAATTTCACTCGTAATCACGAGAACTGACTGGAGACTCGATAATGAACTGCAGGTTGCCTCGGGAAGGCACTTGACCGTAGCAGACTCAGACACCTGCTCACCACGCAGCATCTGAGGGAAACACGACACGACAGGGCGATACAAAGACACAGCACGGTGAACAGTATACAAGGATCCGACAGGGCAGAAACGGAAAACAAGGGGAGAAATAGGGACTCTAATCAGGGGAAAAGATAGGGAACAGGTGTGGGAAGACTAAATGATTGATTAGGGGAATAGGAACAGCTGGGAGCAGGAACGGAACGATAGAGAGGAGAGAGAGAGGGAGGGAGAGAGAAAAAGGGGAACGAACCTAAAAAGACCAGCAGGGGGAAAACGAACAGAAGGAAAAGCAAAATGACAAGACAATATAAGACAAAACATGACAGTGTGTGTGTGTCTGTGTGTGTGTCTGTGTGTGTGCCTGTGTGTGTGTGTGTGTCTGTGTGTGTGCCTGTGTGTGCGTGCGTGCGTGCGTGCGTGCGTGCGTGCGTGCGTGCGTGCGTGCGTGCGTGTGTGTGTGTGTGTGTGTGTGTGTGTGTGTGTATACATCTGGCAGGTCAATAGCTTCTTGTCTATTTGATTATCTCTTCATCTGGGTAATATCATGTTGACTGTAATTACAGTATTACGTTTCATGGCAACAAGGCGTTTGGAGTTTCACACCTGAAGGGTTTAACATACCTTGGCTTCTCCCTCCCCATTTTCATCCATTAGAGGTTTAACGTTTTGATTAAAAAGGCGTTGAATAGAATTTGTTTTGCAAGCAAGTGTGCGTGTGCAAGTAGTACTAGTAGTACCAGTAGTTATAGTGTAGTACTAGTAGTTATAGTGTAGTACTAGTAGTTATAGTGTAGTACTAGTAGTACCAGTAGTTATAGTGTAGTACTAATAGTTATAGTGTAGTACTAGTAGTTATAGTGTAGTACTAGTAGTTATAGTGTAGTACCAGTAGTTATAGTGTAGTACTAGTAGTACCAGTAGTTATAGTGTAGTACTAGTGTAGTACTAGTAGTTATAGTGTAGTACTAGTAGTACCAGTAGTTATAGTGTAGTACTAGTAGTTATAGTGTAGTACTAGTAGTGTTAGTGTAGTACTAGTAGTACCAGTAGTTATAGTGTAGTACTAGTAGTTATAGTGTAGTACTAGTAGTGTTAGTGTAGTACTAGTAGTACTAGTAGTTATAGTGTAGTACTAGTATTTATAGTGTAGTACTAGTAGTGTTAGTGTAGTACTAGTAGTACCAGTAGTTATAGTGTAGTACTAGTAGTTATAGTGTTGTACTAGTAGTGTTAGTGTAGTACTAGTAGTACTAGTAGTTATAGTGTAGTACTAGTAGTTATAGTGTAGTACTAGTAGTGTTAGTGTAGTACTAGTAGTTATAGTGTAGTACTAGTAGTTATAGTGTAGTTATAGTGTAGTACTAGTAGTGTTAGTGTAGTACTAGTAGTACCAGTAGTTATAGTGTAGTACTAGTAGTTATAGTGTAGTACTAGTAGTGTTAGTGTAGTACTAGTAGTTATAGTGTAGTACTAGTAGTTATAGTGTAGTACTAGTAGTTATAGTGTAGTACTAGTAGTGTTAGTGTAGTACTAGTAGTTATAGTGTAGTACTAGTAGTGTTAGTGTAGTACTAGTAGTACCAGTAGTTATAGTGTAGTACCAGTAGTTATAGTGCAGTACTAGTGTAGTACTAGTAGTTATAGTGTAGTACTAGTAGTTATAGTGTAGTTATAGTGTAGTACTAGTAGTGTTAGTGTAGTACTAGTAGTACCAGTAGCTGTATTGTAGTACTAGTGTAGTACCTATAGTTATAGTGTAGTACTAGTCGTACCAGTAGCCATAGTGTAGTACTAGTAGTACCAGTAGTCATAGTGTAGTACTAGTGAAGTACCAGTAGTTATAGTGTCGTAATAGTAGTACCAGTAGTTATTGTGTAGTACCAGTGTCGATCTAGTTGTACTGGTAGTTGTAGTGTAGCGCCAGTGTAGGTCTAATAGTACCAGTAGTTATATTGTAGTACTAGTAGTACCAGTAGTTATAGTGTAGTACTAGTAGTACCAGTAGTTATAGTGTAGTACCAGTAGTTATAGTGTAGTACTAGTAGTTATAGTGTAGTACTAGTAGTTAAAGTGTAGTACTAGTAGTTATAGTGTAGTACCAGTAGTTATAGTGTAGTACTAGTAGTTATAGTGTAGTACTAGTAGCACCAGTAGTTATAGTGTAGTACCAGTAGTTATAGTGTAGTACTAGTAGTACCAGTAGTTATAGTGCAGTACTAGTGTAGTACCAGTAGTACACATGTAATACTAGTAGTACCAGTAGTTATAGTGCAGTACTAGTGTAGTACCAGTAGCTATAGTTTAGTACTAGTAGTACCAGTAGCTGTATTGTAGTACTAGTGTAGTACCTATAGTTATAGTGTAGTACTAGTCGTACCAGTAGCTATAGTGTAGTACTAGTAGTACCAGTAGTTATAGTGTAGTACTAGTAGTTATAGTGTAGCACTAGTAGTACCAGTAGTTATAGTGTAGTACTAGTAGTTATAGTGTAGTACTAGTAGTACCAGTAGTTCTAGTGTAGTACTAGTAGTACCAGTAGTTATAGTGTAGCACTAGTAGTACCAGTAGTTATAGTGTAGTACCAGTAGTTATAGTGCAGTACTAGTGTAGTACCAGTAGATATAGTGTAGTACCAGTAGTTATAGTGTAGTACTAGTAGTACCAGTAGTTATAGTGTAGTACCAGTAGTTATAGTGTAGTACTAGTAGTACCAGTAGTTATAGTGTAGTACTAGTAGTACCAGTAGTTATAGTGTAGTACTAGTAGTACCAGTAGTTATAGTGTAGTACCAGTAGTTATAGTGTCATACTAGTAGTACTAGTAGTACCAGTAGTCATAGTGTAGTACTAGTAGTACCAGTAGTTATAGTGTAGTACCAGTAGTTATAGTGTAGTTCTAGTAGTACTAGTAGTTATAGTGTAGTACCAGTAGTTATAGTGTAGTACTAGTATAGCACCAGTAGATATAGTGTAGTTATAGTAGTACCAGTAGTTATAGTGTAGTACTAGTAGTACTAGTAGTTATAGTGTAGTTCTAGTAGTACTAGTAGTTCTAGTGTAGTTCTAGTAGTACTAGTAGTTATAGTGTAGTACTAGTAGTACCAGTAGTTATAGTGTAGTACTAGTAGTTATAGTGTAGTTCTAATATATGCCATTTAGCAGACGCTTTTATCCAAAGCGACTTACAGTCATGTGTGCATACATTCTACGTATGGGTGGTCCCGGGGATCGAACCCACTACCCTGGCGTTACAAGCGCCATGCTCTACCAACTGAGCTACAGAAGGACCAACTACTAGTAGTACTAGTAGTTATAGTGTAGTTCTAGTAGTACTAGTAGTTATAGTGTAGTACCAGTAGTTATAGTGTAGTTCTAGTAGTACTAGTAGTTATAGTGTAGTACCAGTAGTCATAGTGTAGTACTAGTAGTACTAGTAGTTATAGTGTAGTACCAGTAGTTATAGTGTAGTACTAGTAGTACTAGTGTAGTACTAGTAGTTATAGTGTAGTACTAGTAGTTATAGTGTAGTACTAGTAGTTATAGTGTAGTACCAGTAGTTATAGTGTAGTGCCAGTGGTAAGAGTGTCGTACTAGTGTAATACCAGTAGTAATAGTTTATTACCAGTAGTACGAGTGTAGTACTAGTGTAGTACCGGTAGTAATAGTATAGTAAGAGTATAGTACCAGTAATAATAGTATAGTAAGAGTGTAGTACCAGTAGTAAAAGTGTAGTAGTAGTGTAATACCAGTTGTAAGAGTGTAGTAGAAGTGCTACCAGTAGTACTAACATAGTACCAATAGTATTAGTGTAGTACTGTTGTAGTACCAGTAGTACTTTTTTGCCCGCTTTGAGGACAGTGCCACTGACACGGCCTGCAACGAAAACATGCGGACTCTCCTTCACTGCAGCCGAGGTGAGTAAAACATTTAAACGTGTTAACCCTCGCAAGGCTGCAGGCCCAGACGGCATCCCCAGCCGCGCCCTCAGAGCATGCGCAGACCAGCTGGCCGGTGTGTTTACGGACATATTCAATCAATCCCTATACCAGTCTGCTGTTCCCACATGCTTCAAGAGGGCCACCATTGTTCCTGTTCCCAAGAAAGCTAAGGTAACTGAGCTTAACGACTACCGCCCCGTAGCACTCACTTCCGTCATCATGAAGTGCTTTGAGAGACTAGTCAAGGACCATATCACCTCCACCCTACCTGACACCCTAGACCCACTCCAATTTGCTTACCGCCCAAATAGGTCCACAGACGATGCAATCTCAACCACACTGCACACTGCCCTAACCCATCTGGACAAGAGGAATACCTATGTGAGAATGCTGTTCATCGACTACAGCTCGGCATTCAACACCATAGTACCCTCCAAGCTCGTCATCAAGCTCGAGACCCTGGGTCTCGACCCCGCCCTGTGCAACTGGGTACTGGACTTCCTGACGGGCCGCCCCCAGGTGGTGAGGGTAGGCAACAACATCTCCTCCCCGCTGATCCTCAACACTGGGGCCCCACAAGGGTGCGTTCGGAGCCCTCTCCTGTACTCCCTGTTCACCCACTACTGCGTGGCCATGCACGCCTCCAACTCAATCATCAAGTTTGCGGACGACACAACAGTGGTAGGCTTGATTACCAACAACGACGAGACGGCCTACAGGGAGGAGGTGAGGGCCCTCGGAGTGTGGTGTCAGCAAAATAACCTCACACTCAACGTCAACAAAACTAAGGAGATGATTGTGGACTTCAGGAAAGAGCAGAGGGAACACCCCCCTATCCACATCGATGGAACAGTAGTGGAGAGGGTAGTAAGTTTTAAGTTCCTCAGCATACACATCACAGACAAACTGAATTGGTCCACTCACACAGACAGCATCGTGAAGAAGGCGCAGCAGCACCTCTTCAACCTCAGGAGGCTGAAGAAATTTGGCTTGTCACCAAAAGCACTCACAAACTTGATGCACAATCGAGAGCATCCTGGCGGGCTGTATCACCGCCTGGTACGGCAACTGCTCCGCCTACAACCGTAAGGCTCTCCAGAGGGTAGTGAGGTCTGCACAACGCATCACCGGGGGCAAACTACCTGCCCTCCAGGACACCTACACCACCCGATGTTACAGGAAGGCCATAAAGATCATCAAGGACACCCGAGCCACTGCCTGTTCACCCCGCTATCATCCAGAAGGCGAGGTCAGTACAGGTGCATCAAAGCTGGGACCGAGAGACTGAAAAACAGCTTCTATCTCAAGGCCATCAGACTGTTAAACAGCCAACACTAACATTGAGTGGCTGCTGCCAACACACTGACACTGACTCAACTCCAGCCACTTTAATAATGGGAATTAATGGGAAATTATGTAAAATATATCACTAGCCACTTTAAACAATGCTACCTAATATAATGTTTACATACCCTACATTATTCATCTCATATGCATACGTATATACTGTACTCTATATCATCGACTGCATCCTTATGTAATACATGTATCACTAGCCACTTTAACTATGCCACTTTGTTTACATACTCATCTCATATGTATATACTGTACTCTATACCATCTACTGCATCCTTATGTAATACATGTATCACTAGCCACTTTAACTATGCCACTTTGTTTACATACTCATCTCATATGTATATACTGTACTCGATACCATCTACTGTATCTTGCCTATGCTGCTCTGTACCATCACTCATTCATATATCTTTATGTACATATTCTTTATCCCCTTACACTGTGTATAAGACAGTAGTTTTGGAATTGTTAGTTAGATTACTTGTTGGTTATCACTGCATTGTCGGAACTAGAAGCACAAGCATTTCGCTACACTCGCATTAACATCTGCTAACCATGTGTATGTGACAAATAAAATTTGATTTGATTTGGTTATTATGGCCAAACAGCTCTATTTTTGTTTGTCCAAAAAGTACAATCTTTGTCCCCCATGTGCAGTTCCAATCCATAGTCTGGCTTTTTTAAATGGAGGTTTTGGAGCAGTGATTCTTCCTTGCTGAGCGGCCTTTCAGGTTATGTCGATATAGGCCTCGTTTTACTGTGGATATAGATACTTTTGTACCTGTTTCCTCCAGCATCTTCACAAGGTCCTTTGCTGCTGTTCTGGGATTGATTTGCACTTTTCACACCAAAGTACGTTCATCTCTAGGAGACAGAACGCGTCTCCTTCCTGAGCGGTATGACGGCTGCGTGGTCCCATGGTGTTTATACTTGCGTACTATTGTTTGTACAGATGAACGTGGTACCTTCAGGCATTTGGAAATTGCTCCCAAGGATGAACCAGACTTTTGGAGGTCTACAATTGTTGTTCTGAAGTCTTGGCTGATTTCTTTAGATTTTCCCATGATGTCAAGCAAAGAGGCACTGAGTTTGAAGGTAGGCCTTGAAATACATCCACAGGTACACCTCCAATTGACTCAAATTATGTCAATTAGCCTATCAGAAGCTTCTGAAGTCATGACATCATTTTCTGGAATTTTCCAAGCTGTTTAAATGCAGTCAACTTAGTGTATGTGAACTTCTGACCCTCTGGAATTTTGATACAGTGAATTATAAGTGACATAATCTGTCTGTAAACAATTGTTGGAAACATTACTTGTGTCATGCACAAAGTAGATGTCCTAACCGACTTGCCAGAACTATAGTTTGTTAACAAGAAATTTGTGGAGTGGTTGAAAAACAAGTTTTAATGACTCCAACCTAAGTGTATGTAAATTTCCGACTTCAACTGTACATAAAAATGGTATCTATGAGTTCATCTGACGTGGGGAAGTAAATACCAATTAAATGGCAGAAATCCCAAACTAAAAGCGCTGTAGTGCCTCAGGGATGTATGTTGGGCCAAATATATTTAAATTCAGAAAGTAAACTGAAATTTCAATCTTGCTTGATTTCAGTTGACTACTTGACTTCCTGAATTGGAACAGAATTGACCCCACCCCTGTTCAGGCCCATGTGGACCTAGTAGGACATTTCTGGAACAATGTCAGTCTTCGGGACAGTCCGTCTGATTGGAAGGAGTCTAGCTCTGGCCTACAGTAATCACTAGTAATCACAACAAGAATGAGACCTTTTGCTTTGCTTTTTTTGTCTGTCATCTCACTATGAAGTTGTTCCCACACTAGTTTCTGAGAACCTCCCTGTCGTAGGCTCTAACTAAAATGTCTGGCTAACATAGTCTGGGTATAGGATAAAGACCCTTCGGGTTTTTCCCTACATAGTGTACCACTGTTGTCCAGTAAATAGTGTGGCTGTCACTGGCGCTGACATGTTTGGTTAAAAGCTTCTGGGATAGAAGCCCACAAGGCTCAATTCAATCAAAACTGCAGTGCAGTATTTACACTAGGCACGGTTATCTGAACTGACATTACTATTCCTTTACTTGAGTGTTCATTTCTGGCGAAGAAACACTTGTTTATTTTGAAAAACCTTTTTTCTAAATTTAAATTGGACTATCCTTGTGACATTGTTACCTACAAGGATATAAAAAATAGACTAAAATATAAAATAATCAAATAGCAATTAAAGACCTAACAGAGTTTACCGATCATTGACACCGATCAATACAAAACCTTTCTGTAACTGAATCAGTTCTATCATGGTGAAAATCAGACTTCACTTTGACTGTTGCTTTTAGCAAAACAACTAAGAGAAAAGCAGCATGTCCTGTGTTTACCTCAACCATGTGCTTTATTCTGATTGGTCGAGAGAGTCAATTGTTGTAAAAAATAATGTCAAATGCCCTAATTTACACAGTAGCTACTTTTCCCATAAAATCCCAGACTGGTGTTGGGTATAAAACCCTCCAACTTCCTGACAGGTATGTGTTGTGCATGGGGTGAACTGAGGGGTACATTCTGTAAACAAAGACAGTGCATCAACAATCTACAGCAGGTTTGAGGAAATCCCACCAATCAGGTCTGAGTGAATCTGACCAATCATGTATTTCTATATTAATAATTTCATCCAGTCATTTTACTAAAACCATTAAATCCAGAACAGGGACTGTTTTATTATCTCTTTTCATACAAAATATTTAATAAATATTGACCTTTTTCAAAAGAACAAAACCCTCTAAAAAGATTGCCAGGATTGCAACATCATCAACACAAATACAATCTAAAATCCATAACAAGAGAGGAAACACTAAATGAATGTTTCCATGATGTCATAAAGTAGTAACATCTGAGAAATAAAAAACATGTCTTCTTTCAAAGAGCCTTTCAATAGTTTAAAATAACATGTGTATTTAAAACAGAAACAAAACACCAGTCTCCCACAGCGCTGAGCAGAGAGAGAAGGAAATACGTGTTTACGTGATCCTGTTCCCGTTGACGACCAGCGTCTCCCCAACTCCGTCCTGGAGACTCCAAGAGGTGCACCGTTTGGCTTTGTTCTACACAGCTGATTCTAATAATCAAAGATGAGTTTTGTATCAGATGTGTAGAGCTAAGAGCAAAAACCATAAACATGCACCTCTTGGGATCGACAGGACTACGTTTGGGAAACGCTGCCATAGCTCGAGTCCCAGATCTGTCTGTGCAGTCTTCCCAACATGTGTGACAGCAGTCATAGCAATGGACATGACAAGACAGCACCAACAGATCTGGGACTCAGGCTAGACTCTTGACCCCCCCTACTGTTCCAGTAGACATTGATGTGTGATTGTTGTGTGATTTGCCATAGGGGAGAGTAGGGTAAGTTGAGCCACCCTTCTTTCTAGGAAACCATACAGAAAACATATCAGTTGACGAAAATATTTATAATTTCACGGAGTCAGTGAAGGAAGAAACCACATGGAGAAGTGGATGAACAAATCAGGTCCAATAAACAGATTTTCCCCCAAGTGAAATTCATTTCATGATGCTTGTATCTAAATCGAAGTATATTTAAAGATCGTTCTATATATCAGCTGGGGTCTCTTTCAGCTTCAGTATGAGGTCCTGAACCTAGCCTTGAAAGTGCATCCTTGTAGCTGCGTGGGCAAATATAGTAAACATGTCTGCCTTGGGTTAAATTGAGCCAATTGAAGTGTTTTCTTCCCAGGATAAATTGTGCCAAGAGACCAGTTTTTCTTTTCAAAACTGTAATTTCTACATGAATTATGATTATTTCCAGGGATACACAACATCCTGTAATATATGTAGATATCTTTGTTAGAAAGAATAGTATATTTCCTTGACGGAGTGATGATGAATGTACCAATAAAAGGCTTGATTTACCCCACTCTCCCCTAAGTTGTCAGATATTGTTTTGTGAGAATGTGATACACTGTTTAATGTGCTTTGATCATTTGTGGATTATGAGTTAGATGCTGCTAAAGGCGTTTTGTGTTTTCAGGACAAACAATATGTCTGCCACCATCGTTTAGAAGTTATAACAAAGCAACCAGTCTTGTTTTTATTACATCATCCCCCTAACCTGCAAAGTCTTGTCAAAATGGATATTTGAAAACATCTGAAATCATTATTAAAAAAAAAAAAAACAACAATAAACGGAATTAATTTTTCTTCGAAAAGTCCTTATTTTATTCTTCCTCTGACGTTTCATAAAATAAAAATGTCAATCAAAATTAAATGTAAACTTACAAATCTACCGAAACAAAATCTAGAGACAGAACATATAAATAAAAAGGGAAATCTATCTTCAGGCTCTTGATTATTATTAAGTTAATAAATCAAATATACACAATGATTCATAAATGTACATAGCTACACGTTCTAGATTGACGTGGATATTTTTTATAGTGCCAGTAATACTGACATCGCCCCGCCCACCACAAACAAATGATATTCCATGGAAATCAAGATGGATCTGTTTGGTTCATGTAGTAGGAAGCTAAAAATACATTTTCACAAAGACAGAACTAGTTGTAAACCAACAGATGGAAAACTCACAAATACAAAATATACTGTGCTGTCGCTAACTTAAATGTTGCATTCTTTAGACTATTTTGCAATGACTTTGCAGAAAACCAAGGAGCCCTATGGGAGGAGGCCTATGGGAGGAGCCCTATGGGAGGAGCCCTATGGGAGGAGCCCTATGGGAGGAGCCCTATGGGAGGGAGCCCTATGGGAGGAGGCCTATGGGAGGAGCCCTATGGGAGGGAGCCCTATGGGGGAGGGAGCCCTATGGGAGGAGCCCTGTGGGAGGGAGCCCTATGGGAGGAGCCCTATGGGAGGAGCCCTGTGGGAGGGAGCCCTATGGGAGGAGCCCTATGGGAGGGAGCCCTATGGGAGGAGCCCTATGGGAGGAGCCCTATGGGAGGAGCCCTGTGGGAGGAGCCCTATGGGAGGGAGCCCTATGGGAGGAGCCCTATGGGAGGGAGCCCTATGGGAGGAGCCCTATGGGAGGAAGCCCTATGGGAGGAGCCCTATGGGAGGAGCCCTATGGGAGGAGCCCTATGGGAGGAGCCCTATGGGAGGAGCCCTATGGGAGGAGCCCTATGGGAGGAGCCCTATGGGCACTGGTCAAAAGTAGTGCACTTATTATTAGGTCATAATATTAGATAATAATATTAGGTAATAAGTGTTGAAATATGAAAACACAGCACCTGGTTCTCAGCCTCAACCTTTTCTGCCAGTGTAGCCAGCTTGTCCAAACTTAAATTAACAGTCATGGGAAATGTCCCAAATGGCACTCTAATCCCTACATAGTGCATCAAACTCATAGGGCCCTGGTCAAAAGTAGTGCACTACACAGGGAATAGGGTACCACATCTGATGCAGCCATGGATTCATTCATCCAAACAACAAACCTTGTAGTCACAGAATAATGACGCAGCAGTTTAGGAACTACAAATCCCAGAACACTCCCCCTTGTCCTCTTCACTAAGGTCAATGGTTGCACGAAAACAGTGTCAACACAGCGTATCAGAAGAACCACCTTGCCGGGATGACCATAACGTCCAGGAAGGGGGAATTCTTTACACAGGGTTTCATGCTACTTCCTGCCTCCTGCTATATCATTTCCTGCTATACGATGTAGTCCATCTGGTTGATGCTGTGTGGCGTCTCCAGGGCTCTATTGTAGTCCATCTGGTTGATGCTGTGTGGCGTCTCCAGGGCTCTATTGTAGTCCATCTGGTTGATGCTGTGTGGCGTCTCCAGGGCTCTATTGTAGTCCATCTGGTTGATGCTGTGTGGCGTCTCCAGGGCTCTGTTGTCCTGTTTATTAATCCAGTTAGGGTGTTTGGAGCTGGGCTGCACCGCGGTCCTGACGTCCCCGTCGCTGGGCCCATTGGCCCCCAGGCCTCCATTGAGGCCCTGATCCTCCCGCTCCACCAGTGTGTAGGCGGGCTGTTTGGCTGTAACCACAAAGCGTCCTTTATTCCCTAGCTGTCTCTCTTTATCGTCGTCCTCTTCCCCCTCAGGGCGGTGGTGTGTTCGTACCTTGGCGACGATCGAGTTTTTATCCTCGTAGTCTTTGATGACCACTGACGTCGTCAGATGGCCGCTGCCGGCGTGTCTCACGTTGATGGGATTCTTGATCTGGTTGAGCTGCTCACGGACGTTGTTGGTGGTGTTGTCATCTGTCGCCGCGGACGACGAGGCTCCGTTGCCATGTTTCCGCCGGCGACGCATGCAGCACAGGAAGACGGAGACCAGCACCAGGATCCACAAGACGATGAAGACTGAAGAGAGGAGGGGGACCATGTAGTCTAAAGAGGGAAGATACAAGACAGAAAGGGTCAGTTTGGCTGTACACACAATACATCAACATTATATTAGGCCAGCTGACAGTATTAATTAACCATTACAATTGTGATGAAAGTCTGAGAGTCTGTCCTAAAAAGTTAACTTCTTCGGGTTAGGGGGCAGTATTTGGAAGTTTGGTTGCCCAAAGTAAACAGCCTGTTACTCAGGCCCAGAAGCTAGGGATATGCTTATAATCAGTATTTGGATAGAAAACACTCTAAAGTTTCCAAAACAGTTAAAATAATGTCTGTGAGTATAACAGAAACCCCAGGACAATCCATCCAGATTTGTTTTTGTTCAGCTCACCCTTCATTACTCTGGCTGTCAACGGGAATGTAAAAGGAAGTTCTCCCAGACTGCAGTTCCTAGGGCTTCCACTAGATGTCAACAGTCTTTAGAAAGAGTTTCAGGCTTCTTTTTTTGAAAAATCATCTAGAATTTGTAGTTTTAGTAAGTGGCTCCCATTTTGGCTGTAGTGTTTGTTGCGCGTTACGGTGAGTGCACGTACTTCGTTATTTTTCTCCGGTAGTCTCTGGTATTCTCCGTCTTAAATTGTATTGTTTATTTACATAATAGGGTACCTGAGGATTGATTAGGAGCATTGTTTGATATGTTTGGAAGAAGCTTATTGGTAACTTACGGGATGCATTTGTATGCATTTTGAACGAAGGAAACCGGACCATTTGTTATGTAGATGGGACCCTTGTGATTGCAACCAGATGAAGATCTTCAAAGGTAAGTGATTTGTTTTTTCGCCATTTCTGCCATTTCTGACTTTCGTGACGCTTCTGTTTGGTTGGAAAATGTATGTAATGCTTTTGTGTGCAGGGTGCTGTCCTCAGATAATCGCATGGTGTGCTTTCTCCATAAATCCTTTTTGAAATCTGACAAAGCGGCTGGATTAATAAGACGTTAAGCTTTTAAATTATGTAAGAAACTTGTATTTTCATGAATGTTTAATATTACGATTTCTGTCATTTGAATTTCACGCTCTGCAATTTCACTGAATGTTGTCGAGGTGAGACGCTAGCGTCCCAATGATCGGTAAGTAGTTAAGCAAGTTAATATTGATGTTAGCAACACTCGAAGGCCCTAAAAGCTGTAACTTCACATCACTGGGGACCAACATCTCTGCATCAGCCAGTAAACCAGGAGGAACACAGGTGTATTTCTTCCCAAAATGTTTTTCCAATGAATGATGCTGAACAATGATTCATTACATTTATGCTACTGCTGTGCTCTCGAGCTTCCTAACAGCATGGCCTGAAGTCCTGGCTGTGAGGGAGAGGTGGAGGAGGGGAGGAGAAGGAGGATGACCAGAGCAACTTGGCCTGTGACAGGGGGAGGAGGAGAGAAGCCGGAGAACAGGAGGAGAAACTCCCATCTGGCAGCAACAGAGAAGGGCTGTCTGTCCGTTACAATGATAAATTACCTAAACACAGGAGTCCTAGCACTAAGTTTGTCTGTCCACATCCTCCCTCCACTCTCTGTCTGGACAGCACCCTGCCTCTCATTACGCCCTCCCTCAACATCTCCACTCCGAGCCAGCCCTCCTGCCACAGACTGAGCCAAGACTTTTCCATAGAAAGACATTAAGCTAAATGCTGTTGGACCTGCATTACTGCGGTCATGTGACTGTTAAAGAGAGCTGAGATGCATTTTAAATGGCAGCCTATAGTGCACTCCTTTGGACCAGAGTCCTATGTGGTAGAACTCAGGAGAGTTACTCAGTGTGTCAGGGCTCTAACTCTGTATCTAGTCCTATGTGGTAGAACTCAGGAGAGTTAATCAGTGTGTCAGGGCTCTAACTCTGTATCTAGTCCTATGTGGTAGAACTCAGGAGAGTTACTCAGTGTGTCAGGGCTCTAACTCTGTATCTAGTCCTATGTGGTAGAACTCAGGAGAGTTAATCAGTGTGTCAGGGCTCTAACTCTGTATCTAGTCCTATGTGGTAGAACTCAGGAGAGTTACTCAGTGTGTCAGGGCTCTAACTCTGTATCTAGTCCTATGTGGTAGAACTCAGGAGAGTTAATCAGTGTGTCAGGGCTCTAACTCTGTATCTAGTCCTATGTGGTAGAACTCAGGAGAGTTACTCAGTGTGTCAGGGCTCTAACTCTGTATCTAGTCCTATGTGGTAGAACTCAGGAGAGTTACTCAGTGTGTCAGGGCTCTAACTCTGTATCTAGTCCTATGTGGTAGAACTCAGGAGAGTTAATCAGTGTGTCAGGGCTCTAACTCTGTATCTAGTCCTATGTGGTAGAACTCAGGAGAGTTAATCAGTGTGTCAGGGCTCTAACTCTGT
This sequence comes from Oncorhynchus gorbuscha, assembly GCF_021184085.1. Classification (NCBI taxonomy): domain Eukaryota; kingdom Metazoa; phylum Chordata; class Actinopteri; order Salmoniformes; family Salmonidae; genus Oncorhynchus; species Oncorhynchus gorbuscha. Next base: position 87,529,620 of record NC_060179.1, read on the forward strand.
ATCTAGTCCTATGTGGTAGAACTCAGGAGAGTTACTCAGTGTGTCAGGGCTCTAACTCTGTATCTAGTCCTATGTGGTAGAACTCAGGAGAGTTACTCAGTGTGTCAGGGCTCTAACTCTGTATCTAGTCCTATGTGGTAGAACTCAGGAGAGTTAATCAGTGTGTCAGGGCTCTAACTCTGTATCTAGTCCTATGTGGTAGAACTCAGGAGAGTTAATCAGTGTGTCAGGGCTCTAACTCTGTATCTAGTCCTATGTGGTAGAACTCAGGAGAGTTAATCAGTGTGTCAGGGCTCTAACTCTGTATCTAGTCCTATGTGGTAGAACTCAGGAGAGTTAATCAGTGTGTCAGGGCTCTAACTCTGTATCTAGTCCTATGTGGTAGAACTCAGGAGAGTTACTCAGTGTGTCAGGGCTCTAACTCTGTATCTAGTCCTATGTGGTAGAACTCAGGAGAGTTACTCAGTGTGTCAGGGCTCTAACTCTGTATCTAGTCCTATGTGGTAGAACTCAGGAGAGTTACTCAGTGTGTCAGGGCTCTAACTCTGTATCTAGTCCTATGTGGTAGAACTCAGGAGAGTTACTCAGTGTGTCAGGGCTCTAACTCTGTATCTAGTCCTATGTGGTAGAACTCAGGAGAGTTACTCAGTGTGTCAGGGCTCTAACTCTGTATCTAGTCCTATGTGGTAGAACTCAGGAGAGTTACTCAGTGTGTCAGGGCTCTAACTCTGTATCTAGTCCTATGTGGTAGAACTCAGGAGAGTTAATCAGTGTGTCAGGGCTCTAACTCTGTATCTAGTCCTATGTGGTAGAACTCAGGAGAGTTAATCAGTGTGTCAGGGCTCTAACTCTGTATCTAGTCCTATGTGGTAGAACTCAGGAGAGTTAATCAGTGTGTCAGGGCTCTAACTCTGTATCTAGTCCTATGTGGTAGAACTCAGGAGAGTTACTCAGTGTGTCAGGGCTCTAACTCTGTATCTAGTCCTATGTGGTAGAACTCAGGAGAGTTAATCAGTGTGTGGGCTCTAACTCTGTATCTAGTCCTTGTGGTAGAACCAGGAGAGTTAATCAGTGTGTCAGGGCTCTAACTCTGTATCTAGTCCTATGTGGTAGAACTCAGGAGAGTTACTCAGTGTGTCAGGGCTCTAACTCTGTATCTAGTCCTTGTAGAGGTGAACTCAGGAGAGTTATCAGAGGTCTGGTCTAACTCTGTATCTAGTCCAGGTAGAACTGAGTTACTCAGTGGTGGCTCTAACTCTGTATCTAGTCCTTGTAGAACTCAGGTGGACTCAGTGGTCAGGGCTCTAACTCTGTATCTAGTCCTAGTGGTAGAACTCAGGAGAGTTACTCAGTGTGTCAGGGCTCTAACTCTGTATCTAGTCCTATGTGGTAGAACTCAGGAGAGTTAATCAGTGGTGGCTCTAACTCTGTATCTAGTCCTATGTGGTAGAACTCAGGAGAGTTACTCAGTGTGTCAGGGCTCTAACTCTGTATCTAGTCCTATGTGGTAGAACTCAGGAGAGTTACTCAGTGTGTCAGGGCTCTAACTCTGTATCTAGTCCTATGTGGTAGAACTCAGGAGAGTTACTCAGTGTGTCAGGGCTCTAACTCTGTATCTAGTCCTATGTGGTAGAACTCAGGAGAGTTAATCAGTGTGTCAGGGCTCTAACTCTGTATCTAGTCCATGTGGTAGAACTCAGGAGAGTTAATCAGTGGTGGCTCTAACTCTGTATCTGTCCTTGTGGTAGAACTCAGGAGAGTTACTCAGTGGTCAGGGCTCTAACTCTGTATCTAGTCCTATGTGGTAGAACTCAGGAGAGTTATCAGTGTGTCAGGGCTCTAACTCTGTATCTAGTCCTATGACCTGGTAGAACTCAGGAGAGTTAATCAGTGGTCAGGGCTCTAACTCTGTATCTAGTCCTATGTGGTAGAACTCAGGAGAGTTACTCAGTGTGTCAGGGCTCTAACTCTGTATCTAGTCCTATGTGGTAGAACTCAGGAGAGTTAATCAGTGTGGAGGGCTCTAACTGTATCTAGTCCTATGTGGTAGAACTCAGGAGGTTACTCTGTGTCAGGGCTCTAACTCTGTATCTAGTCCTATGTGGTAGAACTCAGGAGGTTACTCAGTGTGTCAGGGCTCTAACTCTGTATCTAGTCCTATGTGGTAGAACTCAGGAGAGTTACTCAGTGGTCATAACTCTGTATCTAGTCCTATGTGGTAGAACTCTGAGTTACTCAGTGTGTCAGGCTCTAACTCTGTATCTAGTCCATGTGGTAGAACTGGTTACTCAGTGGTGGGCTCTAACTGTATCTAGTCCTATGTGGTAGAACTCAGGTGGTTAATCAGTGGTCAGGGCTCTAACTCTGTATCTAGTCCTATGTGGTAGAACCAGGAGGTTAATCAGTGTGTCAGGGCTCTAACTCTGTATCTAGTCCTATGTGGTAGAACTCAGGAGAGTCTCGCTGGTCTGAGCAGGGTGTCTGTTGATCTGTTGCTCCTGTGTGAGGTGTTGGCTGTGTTTGAAAGCGACGTCCTTTAGAGTCCAGGCAAAGGTGGGCACTGCTGCCTTGTAGAGGTGGACCTGGTCATAGAGGCTGGTCAAGTCCAGGGTGGAGTGGTGGACACTGCTGCCTTGTAGAGGTGGACCTGGTCATAGAGGCTGTTCTAGTCCAGGGTGGACCTGGTCATAGAGGCTGTTCTAGTCCAGGGTGGACCTGGTCATAAAGGCTGTTCTAGTCCAGGGTGGAGTGGTGGACACTGCTGCCTTGTAGAGGTGGACCTGGTCATAGAGGCTGTTCTAGTCCAGGGTGGACCTGGTCATAGAGGCTGTTCTAGTCCAGGGTGGACCTGGTCATAGAGGCTGGTCAAGTCCAGGGTGGACCTGGTTATAGAGGCTGGTCAAGTCCAGGGTGGACCTGGTCATAAAGGCTGTTCTAGTCCAGGGTGGAGTGGTGGACACTGCTGCCTTGTAGAGGTGGACCTGGTCATAGAGGCTGGTCAAGTCCAGGGTGGAGTGGTGGACACTGCTGCCTTGTAGAGGTGGACCTGGTCATAGAGGCTGGTCAAGTCCAGGGTGGACCTGGTCATAGAGGCTGTTCTAGTCCAGGGTGGAGTGGTGGGCACTGCTGCCTTGTAGAGGTGGACCTGGTCATAGAGGCTGTTCTAGTCCAGGGTGGACCTGGTCATAGAGGCTGTTCTAGTCCAGGGTGGACCTGGTCATAGAGGCTGTTCTAGTCCAGGGTGGAGTGGTGGACACTGCTGCCTTGTAGAGGTGGACCTGGTCATAGAGGCTGTTCTAGTCCAGGGTGGACCTGGTCATAGAGGCTGTTCTAGTCCAGGGTGGACCTGGTTCTAGTCCAGGGTGGAGTGGTGGACACTGCTGCCTTGTAGAGGTGGACCTGGTCATAGAGGCTGTTCTAGTCCAGGGTGGACCTGGTCATAGAGGCTGTTCTAGTCCAGGGTGGACCTGGTCATAGAGGCTGTTCTAGTCCAGGGTGGACCTGGTCATAGAGGCTGTTCTAGTCCAGGGTGGACCTGGTCATAGAGGCTGGTCAAGTCCAGGGTGGAGTGGTGGACACTGCTGCCTTGTAGAGGTGGACCTGGTCATAGAGGCTGTTCTAGTCCAGGGTGGACCTGGTCATAGAGGCTGGTCAAGTCCAGGGTGGAGTGGTGGACACTGCTGCCTTGTAGAGGTGGACCTGGTCATAGAGGCTGTTCTAGTCCAGGGTGGACCTGGTCATAAAGGCTGTTCTAGTCCAGGGTGGACCTGGTCATAGAGGCTGTTCTAGTCCAGGGTGGACCTGGTCATAAAGGCTGTTCTAGTCCAGGGTGGAGTGGTGGACACTGCTGCCTTGTAGAGGTGGACCTGGTCATAGAGGCTGTTCTAGTCCAGGGTGGAGTGGTGGACACTGCTGCCTTGTAGAGGTGGACCTGGTCATAGAGGCTGTTCTAGTCCAGGGTGGAGTGGTGGGCACTGCTGCCTTGTAGAGGTGGACCTGGTCATAGAGGCTGTTCTAGTCCAGGGTGGAGTGGTGGACACTGCTGCCTTGTAGAGGTGGACCTGGTCATAGAGGCTGTTCTAGTCCAGGGTGGACCTGGTCATAAAGGCTGTTCTAGTCCAGGGTGGAGTGGTTGGCACTGCTGCCTTGTAGAGGTGGACCTGGTCATAGAGGCTGTTCTAGTCCAGGGTGGACCTGGTCATAAAGGCTGTTCTAGTCCAGGGTGGAGTGGTGGGCACTGCTGCCTTGTAGAGGTGGACCTGGTCATAGAGGCTGTTCTAGTCCAGGGTGGACCTGGTCATAAAGGCTGTTCTAGTCCAGGGTGGACCTGGTCATAGAGGCTGTTCTAGTCCAGGGTGGACCTGGTCATAAAGGCTGTTCTAGTCCAGGGTGGAGTGGTGGACACTGCTGCCTTGTAGAGGTGGACCTGGTCATAGAGGCTGTTCTAGTCCAGGGTGGAGTGGTGGACACTGCTGCCTTGTAGAGGTGGACCTGGTCATAGAGGCTGTTCTAGTCCAGGGTGGAGTGGTGGGCACTGCTGCCTTGTAGAGGTGGACCTGGTCATAGAGGCTGTTCTAGTCCAGGGTGGAGTGGTGGGCACTGCTGCCTTGTAGAGGTGGACCTGGTCATAAAGGCTGTTCTAGTCCAGGGTGGAGTGGTGGGCACTGCTGCCTTGTAGAGGTGGACCTGGTCATAGAGTCTGTTCTAGTCCAGGGTGGAGTGGTGGGCACTGCTGCCTTGTAGAGGTGGACCTGGTCATAGAGGTTGTTCTAGTCCAGGGTGGACCTGGTCATAGAGGCTGTTCTAGTCCAGGGTGGAGTGGTGGACACTGCTGCCTTGTAGAGGTGGACCTGGTCATAGAGGCTGTTCTAGTCCAGGGTGGACCTGGTCATAAAGACTGTTCTAGTCCAGGGTGGAGTGGTGGGCACTGCTGCCTTGTAGAGGTGGACCTGGTCATAGAGGCTGTTCTAGTCCAGGGTGGACCTGGTCATAAAGGCTGTTCTAGTCCAGGGTGGAGTGGTGGGCACTGCTGCCTTGTAGAGGTGGACCTGGTCATAGAGGCTGTTCTAGTCCAGGGTGGACCTGGTCATAAAGGCTGTTCTAGTCCAGGGTGGAGTGGTGGGCACTGCTGCCTTGTAGAGGTGGACCTGGTCATAGAGGCTGGTCAAGTCCAGGGTGGACCTGGTCATAGAGGCTGGTCAAGTCCAGGGTGGACCTGGTCATAGAGGCTGGTCAAGTCCAGGGTGGACCTGGTCATAGAGGCTGTTCTAGTCCAGGGTGGACCTCATCATAGAGGCTGTTCTAGACCAGGGTGGATGGTGGACCAGGAAAACATTTGGTTTTGAGGCACAGACTTTTAGACAACTTCCTGGACAAAACGTTCCAAACCTTCCATAACAAAGCCATCACCTACAGAGAGATGAACCTGGAGGCCCTTGATTCCCAAACCTTCCATAACAAAGCCATCACCTACAGAGAGATGAACCTGGAGAAGAGGCCCTTCATTTCCAAACCTTCCATAACAAAGCATCACCTACAGAGAGATGGACCTGGAGAAGAGGCCCTTGATTCCCAAACCTTCCATAACAAAGCCATCACCTACAGAGAGATGGACCTGGAGAAGAGGCCCTTGATTCCCAAACCTTCCATAACAAAGCCATCACCTACAGAGAGATGGACCTGGAGGCCCTTGATTCCCAAACCTTCCATAACAAAGCCATCACCTACAGAGAGATGAACCTGGAGGCCCTTGATTCCCAAACCTTCCATAACAAAGCCATCACCTACAGAGAGATGAACCTGGAGAAGAGGCCCTTGATTCCCAAACCTTCCATAACAAAGCCATCACCTACAGAGAGATGAACCTGGAGAAGAGGCCCTTGATTCCCAAACCTTCCATAACAAAGCCATCACCTACAGAGAGATGGACCTGGAGGCCCTTGATTCCCAAACCTTCCATAACAAAGCCATCACCTACAGAGAGATGAACCTGGAGGCCCTTGATTCCCAAACCTTCCATAACAAAGCCATCACCTACAGAGAGATGAACCTGGAGGCCCTTGATTCCCAAACCTTCCATAACAAAGCCATCACCTACAGAGAGATGAACCTGGAGAAGAGGCCCTTGATTCCCAAACCTTCCATAACAAAGCCATCACCTACAGAGAGATGAACCTGGAGAAGAGGCCCTTGATTTCCAAACCTTCCATAACAAAGCCATCACCTACAGAGAGATGAACCTGGAGGCCCTTGATTCCCAAACCTTCCATAACAAAGCCATCACCTACAGAGAGATGAACCTGGAGAAGAGGCCCTTGATTCCCAAACCTTCCATAACAAAGCCATCACCTACAGAGAAATGAACCTGGAGAAGAGGCCCTTGATTTCCAAACCTTCCATAACAAAGCATCACCTACAGAGAGATGAACCTGGAGGCCCTTGATTCCCAAACCTTCCATAACAAAGCCATCACCTACAGAGAGATGGACCTGGAGGCCCTTGATTCCCAAACCTTCCATAACAAAGCCATCACCTACAGAGAGATGAACCTGGAGAAGAGGCCCTTGATTTCCAAACCTTCCATAACAAAGCATCACCTACAGAGAGATGAACCTGGAGGCCCTTGATTCCCAAACCTTCCATAACAAAGCCATCACCTACAGAGAGATGAACCTGGAGGCCCTTGATTCCCAAACCTTCCATAACAAAGCCATCACCTACAGAGAGATGAACCTGGAGAAGAGGCCCTTGATTTCCAAACCTTCCATAACAAAGCCATCACCTACAGAGAGATGAACCTGGAGGCCCTTGATTCCCAAACCTTCCATAACAAAGCCATCACCTACAGAGAGATGAACCTGGAGAAGAGGCCCTTGATTCCCAAACCTTCCATAACAAAGCCATCACCTACAGAGAGATGGACCTGGAGGCCCTTGATTCCCAAACCTTCCATAACAAAGCATCACCTACAGAGAGATGAACCTGGAGGCCCTTGATTCCCAAACCTTCCATAAAGCCTTCAGTCTGCCTTTAGATCGGGGTACAGCACCACAACTACGGCAGTGGCAAACAACATCGTTAATGCACTTGATAAAAAGCAACATTGTGCTGCTCTGTTGATTTATCAAAGGCCTTTGATTCAGTTGACCATGAATTGTTGCTAGCTAGACTCAGTGACATTGGTTTCAGTGAAGAGGCAGTAAATTGGTTTAGGAACAATCTTTCTGACAGAACACAATGCGTATATATACTGGCAATCACAAGTCTAGCTGTCTAGAGATTAATAAAGGTGTGCCTCAGGGTTCCATTTTAGCTCCTGTGTTGTTCACAATGATTTGGGAAATGGGATGCAACCAGCAAAGTTCCATCTATATGCAGATGATACAGGCATCTATTCATGTGCTCCTTCTCTGGTTCAGGCTGTTGAAGAGCTCCAGACTGCATTTCAGTCAACTGCAGGCCTCCCTTTATGGTCTCAAACTGGTCTTGAATGTACAGAAAAATATATTCATGACCTTTAGGCAGGGTAGGCTAGTGGTTAGAGCGTTGGACTAGTAAAGGAAGGTTGCAAGTTCAAATCCCCGAGCTGAAAAGGTACAAATCTGTCGTTCTGCCCCTGAACAGGCAGTTAACCCACTGTTCCTAGGCTGTCATTGAAAATAAGAATTTGTTCTTAACTGACTTGCCTGGTTAAATAATGGTTAAAAAATAAATAAAATAAAAAATAAAAGAAACTCTGCCAGAGAAGGTTAGCATTGTCGATTTGTCACATCTGGTGGCTTATCCATTGAAAAAGTGTCATCCTACAAATACCAAGATATATGGTTGGATGACAAGTTGTCCTTTAAAGTGCATATAGAAAATCTTGTGAGGAAGCTTCAATATAATTGGGTTTTTATTTTCGTAATAAGGCATCTTTCCCGCTTATGGCTAGAAAGAAGCTCAGGCCACTTTTCTCTCTGTAATTGATTACGGTGATGTGGTGTATATGCAAACAACCTCCTCTAACAGAGACTGGACTCTGTTTATCATGCAGCCTCCTCTGTCTGACAGAGACTGGACTCTGTTTATCATGTAGCCTCCTCTGTCTGACAGAGACTGGACTCTGTTTATCATGCAAACAACCTCCTCTAACAGAGACTGGACTCTGTTTATCATGCAAACAACCTCCTCTGTCTGTCAGAGACTGGACTCTGTTTATCATGCACACAACCTCCTCTGTCTGACAGAGACTGGACTCTGTTTATCATGTAGCCTCCTCTGTCTTACAGAGACTGGACTATGTTTATCATGTAGCCTCCTCTGTCTGACAGAGACTGGACTCTGTTTATCATGTAGCCTCCTCTGACAGAGACTGGACTCTGTTTATCATGTAGCCTCCTCTGTCTGACAGAGACTGGACTCTGTTTATCATGTAGCCTCCTCTGACAGAGACTGGACTCTGTTTATCATGCAGCCTCCTCTGTCTGACAGAGACTGGACTCTGTTTATCATGCAGCCTCCTCTGTCTGACAGAGACTGGACTCTGTTTATCAAACAGCCTCCTCTAACAGAGACTGGACTCTGTTTATCATGCAGCCTCCTCTGACAGAGACTGGACTCTGTTTATCATGTAGCCTCCTCTGTCTGACAGAGACTGGACTCTGTTTATCATGTAGCCTCCTCTGTCTGACAGAGACTGGACTCTGTTTATCATGCAGCCTCCTCTGTCTTACAGAGACTGGACTCTGTTTATCATGTAGCCTCCTCTGTCTAACAGAGACTGGACTCTGTTTATCATGCAGCCTCCTCTGTCTGACAGAGACTGGACTCTGTTTATCATGCAGCCTCCTCTGTCTGACAGAGACTGGACTCTGTTTATCATGCAGCCTCCTCTGTCTGACAGAGACTGGACTCTGTTTATCATGCAGCCTCCTCTGTCTGACAGAGACTGGACTCTGTTTATCATGCAGCCTCCTCTGTCTAACAGAGACTGGACTCTGTTTATCATGCAGCCTCCTCTGTCCTACAGAGACTGGACTCTGTTTATCATGCAGCCTCCTCTGTCTGACAGAGACTGGACTCTGTTTATCATGCAGCCTCCTCTGTCTGACAGAGACTGGACTCTGTTTATCATGCAGCCTCCTCTGTCTGACAGAGACTGGACTCTGGCCTCCAACTGCTCTTAAGCGCAGTTGGAGATGTGGACATCTATAAGTACCTAGGTGTCTGGCTAGACTGTAAACTCTCCTTCCAGACTCATATCAAACATCTCCAATCTAAAATCAAATCTAGAGTTGGCCGCCAAACTTACCCTAGTAAAACTGACTATCCTACCGATCCTTGACTTCGGCGATGTCATCTACAAAATAGCTTCCAATACTCTACTCAGCAAACTGGATGCAGTTTATCACAGTGCCATCCGTTTTGTCACTAAAGCACCTTATACTACCCACCATTGCAACCTGTATGCTCTAGTCGGCTGGCCCTCGCTACATATTTGTTGCCAGACCCACTGGCTCCAGGTCATCTACAAGTCCATGCTAGGTAAAGCTCCGCCTTATCTCAGTTCACTGGTCACGATGGCAACACCCATCCGTAGCACGCGCTCCAGCAGGTGTATCTCACTGATCATCCCTAAAGCCAACACCTCATTTGGCCGCCTTTCGTTCCAGTTCTCTGCTGCCTGCGACTGGAACGAATTGCAAAAATCACTGAAGTTGGAGACTTTTATCTCCTCACCAACTTGTTCTCAACTAGCCTAAATAAAGGTCAAATAAAAAAAATAAAAAATAAATACCCAGATTGCTAGGTGGTTGCTATGTTACCATACCCAGTCTGCTAGGTGGTTGCTATGTTACCATACCCGGTCTGCTAGGTGGTTGCTATGTTACCATACCCGGTCTGCTAGGTGGTTGCTATGTTACCATACCCAGGCTGCTAGGTGGTTGCTATGTTACCATACCCAGTCTGCTTGGTGGTTGCTATGTTACCATACCCGGTCTGCTAGGTGGTTGCTATGTTACCATACCCAGTCTGCTTGGTGGTTGCTATGTTACCATACCCAGTCTGCTTGGTGGTTGCTATGTTACCATACCCAGTCTGCTTGGTGGTTGCTATGTTTCCATACCCAGTCTGCTTGGTGGTTGCTATGTTACCATACCCGGTCTGCTAGGTGGTTGCTATGTTACCATACCCTGTCTGCTAGATGGTTGCTATGTTACCATACCCAGTCTGCTAGGTGGTTGCTATGTTACCATACCCAGTCTGCTAGGTGGTTGCTATGTTACCATACCCAGTCTGCTTGGTGGTTGCTACTTAAAGTCCCCAGGACATTTACAGTTTTAGGCAAGACTGCCTTCCCGTCTTGTGCACCAGACTCATGGAATAGTCTAGAATCCCTGCTTCATCTAGATGTATTAGTGTTACTGAATGGAATAGTCTATAATCCATGCTTCATCTAGATGTGTTAGTGCTACTGAATGGAATAGTCTAGAATCCCTGCTTCATCTAGATGTGTTAGTGCTACTGAATGGAATAGTCTAGAATCCCTGCTTCATCTAGATGTGTTATTGCTACTGAATGGAATAGTCTAGAATCCCTGCTTCATCTAGATGTGTTAGTGCTACTGAATGGAATAGTCTACAATCCCTGCTTCATCTAGATGTGTTAGTGCTACTGAATGGAATAGTCTAGAATCCCTGCTTCATCTAGATGTGTTAGTGCTACTGAATGTAATAGTCTATAATCCATGCTTCATCTAGATGTGTTAATGCTACTGAATGGAATAGTCTAGAATCCATGCTTCATCTAGATGTGTTAGTGCTACTGAATGGAATAGTCTATAATCCATGCTTCATCTAGATGTGTTAATGCTACTGAATGGAATAGTCTAGAATCCATGCTTCATCTAGATGTGTTAGTGCTACTGAATGGAATAGTCTAGAATCCATGCTTCATCTAGATGTGTTAGTGCTACTGAATGGAATAGTCTAGAATCCCTGCTTCATCTAGATGTGTTCATGCTACTGAATGGAATAGTCTAGAATCCCTGCTTCATCTAGATGTGTTAGTGCTACTGAATGGAATAGTCTAGAATCCCTGCTTCATCTAGATGTGTTCGTGCTACTGAATGGAATAGTCTAGAATCCCAGCTTCATCTAGATGTGTTAGTGCTACTGAATGGAATAGTCTAGAATCCCTGCTTCATCTAGATGTGTTCGTGCTACTGAATGGAATAGTCTACAATCCACACTTCATCTAGATGTGTTAGTGACCCTGAATGAATTTAAGATATTGATGGGAGACTGTTACAGAGGATTGTAAAATGCTTTTTTTAGTCATGTTTAGTCATGTTGTATTGTATTGTTGTATGTCTTAATTCTGTATTGATGGTTGTATGTTTTAATGATGTGATGATTGTTGTGTGTTTTAATGATGTGATGTATTGATTGTTGTGTGTTTTAATGATGTGATGTATTGATGGTTGTGTGTTTTAATGATGTGATGTATTGATGGTTGTGTGTTTTAATGATGTGATGTATTGATGGTTGTGTGTTTTAATGATGTGATGTATTGATTGCTGTGTGTTTTA
>NC_060179.1:87546191-87611191 GCF_021184085.1 Oncorhynchus gorbuscha
CTCCAAATCACTCTACAGAGCTCCAAATCACTCCACAGAGCTCCAAATCACTCCACAGAGCTCCAAATCACTCCACATCACTCCACAGAGCTCCACATCACTGAACAGAGCTCCACATCACTCCACAGAGCTGGACAGAGCTACACATGACTGCCCTAGATCAGCACAAAAACATCCTGTGACGTTCTGCACTAGCTTTGAATAACCCATGCGATATGCAACTTTTCAGGGAAGTCAGGAACCAATATAGTCAGTCAGTTAGGAAAGCTAAGGCTAGCTTTTTCAAACAGAAATTTTCATCCTGCAGCACTAATTCCAAAAAGTTCTGGGACACTGTAAAGTCCATGGAGAATAAGAGCACCTCCTCCCAGCTGCCCACTGCACTGAGGCTAAGAAACACTGTAAAGTCCATGGAGAATAAGAGCACCTCCTCCCAACTGCCCACTGCACTGAGGCTAGGAAACACTGTCACCAGCAATAAATCTACAATAATCCAGAATTTCAATAAACATTTCTCTACGGCTGGAAACACTTTCCACCTGGCTACCTCTACCCCGGCCAACATCTCAGCACCCCCTGCAGCAACTTGCCCAAGCCCAACCCCCCCTTCTCCTTCACCAAAACCCAAACAGCTGATGTCCTGAAAGAGCTGCAGAATCTGGATCCCTATAAATCAGCGGGGCTAGACAATCTGAACCCTCTCTTCCTAAAATTATCCGCCGCCATTGTTGCAACCCCTATTACCAGTCTGTTCAACCTCTCTTTTGTATCGTCTGAGATTCCTAAAGATTGGAAAGCTGCCGCGGTCATCCCCCTCTTCAAAGGGGGAGACACTCTAGACCCAAACTGTTACAGACCTATATCTATTCTACCCTGCCTTTCCAAGGTCTTCGAAAGCCAAACAGATCACCGACCATTTCGAATCCCACCGTACCTTCTCTGCTATGCAATCTGGTTTCAGAGCTGGTCATGGGTGCACCTCGGCCACACCCAAGGTCCTAAACAATATCATAACCACCATCGATAAGAGACATTACTGTGCAGCTGTATTCATCGACCTGGCCAAGGCTTTCGACTCTGTCAATCACCAACTACTTCTCTGATAGAGTTCAGTGTGTCAGATCAGAGGGCCTGTTGTCCAGACCTCTGGCAGTCTATGGGGGTGCCACAGGGTTCAATTCTCGGACCCTGTAACTATTACCCTATTAAATATATATATATATATATATATATATATACACTATTACGCATGTGACACATGAAAAACACACCACCTTGCCCATGCCTCAGAGAGAATATACAGGGAGTATAGACTGGGTTTTAGAGTCAGGAGCTCAGTACTGTAGACTAGATGTATTGAGGATAAGGGAGGGTTAAGCATGCCAGCTTCGCATACATTATTTTCCATTTTCCTTACAGTCCACTTGAACCCAAACTCCTGACAAACGTACACGCACGTGACAGGACGTGACTTACGATGCTGAGATGGATCTCGTTGCTGGCGGAGGTTGAAGGGTCACAGGTTATGGAAACAGAATACTCAGAGGACACATTCTTGACCACGTACAGTTGTCTCAGCTGCTTACACACTGCCTCAATACTCAGACCCTGGAGAGAGAGATAGCGAGAGAGGGAGAGAGCGAGAAACAGAGAGAGTTAGAGAAACAGAGAGAGCGAGAGAGAAACAGAGAGAGAGAGGGAAACAGAGAGACGGTTAGAGAGAGAGAGAGAGAGAGAGAGAGAGAGAGAGGGAGAGAGAGAGAGAGAGAGGGTTAGAGAGAGAGGGGTTAGAGAGAGAGAAAGAGGGTTAGAGAGAGAGAGAGAGAGAGAGAGAGAGAGGGTTAGAGAGAGAGAGGGTTAGAGAGAGAAAGAGAGGGTTAGAGAGAGAGAGAGAGGGTTAGAGAGAGAGGGTTAGAGAGAGAGAGAGAGAGAGAGAGAGAGGGTTAGAGAGAGAGAGGGGGTTAGAGAGAGAGAAAGAGAGGGATAGAGAGAGAGAGAGGGTTAGAGAGAGAGAGGGTTAGAGAGAGAGGGTTAGAGAGAGAGAGGGTTAGAGAGAGAGAGGGTTAGAGAGAGAGAGGGTTAGAGAGAGAGAGGGTGTTAGAGAGAGAGAGGGTTAGAGAGAGACAGAGATGGTTAGGGAGAGAGAGAGGGAGACGGAGTGAGACTAACATCAGCACTCTGCCAAAACATCAGAACTCAAATAGTTGAATCAGTTATAGAACCCATTGCCCTTTATGGTTGTGAGGTCCGCTCACCAACCAAGAATTCACAAATTGGACAAACACCAAATTAAGATTCTGCAAGCAGAATTCTGAAAAAATATCCTCTTTGTACAATGTAAAACACCAAATAATGCATGCAGAGCAGAATTAGGCCGATACCCACTAATGAACAAAATCCACAAAAAAAGCTATTCAATTCTACAACCACCTAAAAGGAAACGATGCTCACACATTCCACCACAGAGCCATAACCTACAGAGAGATGAACCTGGAGAAGTGTCCCCTAAGCAAGCTGGTTCTCTGTTCACAAACACACCCCACAGAGCCCCAGGACAGCAGCCAAATTAGACCCAACGAATTCATGAGAAAACAAAAAGATAATTACGTGACACATTGGAAAGAATCAACAAAAACTGAGCAAACTAGAATGTTATTTGTCCCTAAACAGAGAATACACAGTGGGAGAATACCTGACCACTGTGACTGACCCTAATAAACAGTGGGAGAGAGTACTAAACAGTGGCAGAATACCTGACCACTGTGACTGACCCTAAACTGTGACTGACCCTAAACAGAGAGTACACAGTGGCAGAATACCTGACCACTGTGACTGACCCAAAATTAAGGAAAGCTTTGACTATGTACAGACTCAGTGAGCATAGCCTTGCTATTGAGAAAGGCAGCATAGGGCAGACATGGCTCTCAAAGGAAGACAGGCTATGTTCACACTGCCCACAAAATGAGGTGGAAACTGAGCTGCACTTCCTAACCTCCTGCCCAATGTATGACCATATTAGAGACACATATTTCCCTCAGATTACACAGATCCACAAAGAATCCGAAAACAAACCCAATCTTGAAAATCTCCCATATCTACAGGGAGAAAAACCACAGTGTGCCATCACAGCAGCAATATTTGTGACCTGTTGCCACAAGAAAAGGTCAACCAGTGAAGAACTATTCAAATCACATTGTAAATATCACCAATATTAATATTTATTTAACTTTGGATTGGAGTCCACCTGTGTTAAATTCATGGACATGATTTGCTAAGGCTCACACCTGTCTATATAAGGTCCCACTGTTGACAGTGCATGTCAGAGCAAAAACCAAGCCTTGAGGTTGAAGGAAATGTCCGTAGAGCTCAGAGGCAGGACTGTGTCGAAGCACAGGCACAGAGAGGGGGACCAGAGGATGAGGAGAGGGGGACCAGAGGATGAGGAGAGAGGGGGACCAGAGGATGAGAGAGAGAGGGGGACCAGAGGGAGAGGAGAGAGGGGGACCAGAGGATGAGGAGAGAGGGGGGGACCAGAGGATGAGGATGGAGAGAGGGGGACCAGAGGATGAGGAGAGAGGGGGACCAGAGGATGAGGAGAGAGGGGGACCAGAGGATGAAGAGAGAGGGGGACCAGAGGATGAGGAGACAGGGGGACCAGAGGATGAAGAGAAAGGGGGACCAGAGAGGGGACCAGAGGATGAGGAGACAGGGGACCAGAGGATGAAGAGAAAGGGGGACCAGAGGATGAAGAGAGAGAGGGGACCAGAGGATGAAGAGAGAGAGGGGGACCAGAGGATGAAGGAGAGGGGGACCAGAGGAGAGAGAGGACCAGAGGATGAGGAGAGAGAGGGGACCAGAGGATGAAGAGAGAGGGGGACCAGAGGATGAGGAGAGAGGGGGACCAGAGGATGAGGAGAGAGAGGGGGACCAGAGGATGAAGAGAGAGGGGGACCAGAGGATGAGGAGAGAGGGGGACCAGAGGATGAATGAGAGAGAGGGGACCAGAGGATGAGGAGAGAGGGGGACCAGAGGATGAGGAGAGAGGGGGACCAGAGGATGAGGAGAGAGGGGGACCAGAGGATGACCAGAGGATGAGAGGGGGACCAGAGGATGAGGAGAGAGGGGGACCAGAGGATGAGGAGAGAGGGGGACCAGAGGATGAGGAGAGAGAGGGGGACCAGAGGATGAGGAGAGGATGAGGGGGACCAGAGGATGAGGGGGACCAGAGGAGAGAGAGGGGGACCAGAGGATGAAGAGAGAGGGGACCAGAGGATGAGAGAGAGGGGGACCAGAGGATGAGGAGAGAGGGGGACCAGAGGGAGAGAGAGGGGGACCAGAGGATGAGGAGAGAGGGGGACCAGAGGATGAGGAGAGAGGGGGACCAGAGGATGAGAGGATGAGAGAGAGGGGGACCAGAGGATGAGGAGAGAGGGGGACCAGAGGATGAGGATGAGGAGAGAGGGGGACCAGAGGATGAGGAGAGAGGGGGACCAGAGGATGAGGAGAGAGGGGGACCAGATAATGAGGAGAGAGGGGGACCAGATAATGAGGAGAGAGGGGGACCAGAGGATGAAGAGAGAGGGGGACCAGAGGAAGAGGAGAGAGGGGGACCTACCGGCTAAACTGAGAGCAGAAAGGTGGAGTAGGAAAGGGAAAGTGACCCAATAGCCCCTTAACTCAATCTCTGGCTTCCTTGGCAAAAGTAGTGCACTATATGGAATAGGTTAGAGAGTGTCTGAGCTGCTGAGTAGAAGGGTAGTAGGGAAGAAAAGAGGGAAATTAATCTCTCTACTCTGACTCACCCTGGGCATGGTATCTTTGGTGAACGTAAGTGTTACGTTAGCACAGCTGCTGTCGTGGTAACCGGAGCTGGGGTGGCATTTGTTGGGCGGTGGGGAGGAGGGGTGGCACTCCCCCTGACCCAGACATGGTCGGATGAAACACTGCTCCTCCCTGATTGGTACACAGCTCTGACCAGACAGACACCCGACCCCACCTCCTCTGCTACCGTGGCCTTTAACCCCACCGCTGACTCGGCAGGACCTAAGACCACACCACATCTGAAATCAATCAATTAAAGAATCAATCAATACATCACGTCTGTAAAACCAAAATATCTAAATGTGAGATACAGGAAAGACACATTCAAGACACCAGGGTTAAAAAATTACAGTGACTTTCCCAACATTGCCAGGTTTTCCAGGATTCCCAATCCCAGCTCCCTCCCTGATAATTCCCCCCTGAAATCCAGGATTCCCAATCCCAGCTCCCTCCCTGATAATTCCCCCCTGAAATCCAGGAATCCCAATCTCAGCTCCCTCCTTGATAATTCTCCTCTGAATCCAGGAATCCCAATCCCAGCTCCCTCCCTGATAATTCCCCTCTGAATCCAGGAATCCCAATCCCAGCTCCCTCCCTGATAATTCTCCTCTGAATCCAGGAATCCCAATCCCAGCTCCCTCCCTGATAATTCCCCCCTGAATTCAGGAATCCTCCAACTGGGAACTCTAATGAGGATTTCTGGAAAACCTGGAACTTTTTGGGAAAGGTAGCAGAGTATTGCAGCCCTCCAAGATACATCTACAGTTGAAGTCGGAAGTTTACATAACACCTTAGGCAAATACATTTAAACTTAGTTTTTCACAATTCCTGACATCCTAATAAAAAAATCCCTGTCTCAGGTCAGTTAGGATCACACACTTATTTTAAGAATGTGAAATGTCAGAAGAATAGAAGAGTAGAGAGCATGATTTATTTAAACTTTTATTTCTTTCATCACATTCCCAGTGGGTCAGAAGTTTACATACACTCAATTAGTATTTGGTAGCATTGCCTTAAATAGTTTAACTTGGGTCAAACATTTCGGGTAGCCTTCCACAAGCTTCCCACAATAAGTTGGGTAAATTTTGACCCATTCCTACTGACAGTAAATGAGTCAGGTTTGTAGGCCTTCTTGCTCACACGCACATTTTCAGTTCTGACCACACATTTGCTATATGATGGAGGTCAGGGCTTTGTGATGGCCACTCCAATACCTTGATATTGGAAATATGCTTGGGGTCATTGTCCATTTGGAAGACCCATTTGCGACCAAGCTTTAACTTCCTGACTGATGTCTTGAGATGTTGCTTCAATATATCCGCATCATTTTTCACAGACTATTTTGTGAAGTGCACCAGTCCCTCCTGCAGCAAAGCACCTCCACAACATGATGCTGCCACCCCCGTGCTTCAAGGTTGGGATGGTGTTCTTCGGCTTGCAAGCCTCCCCTTTTTTCCTCCAAATATAACGATGGTCATTATGGCCAAACAGTTCTATTTTTCTTTCATCAGACCAGAGGACATTTCTCCAAAAAGTACGATCTTTGTCCCCATGTGCAGTCGCAAACCGTAGTCTGGCTTTTTTTATGGCAGTTTTGGAGCAGTGGCTTCTTCCTTGCTGAGCGGCGTTTCAGGTTATGTCGATATAGGACTCGTTCTACTGTGGATATAGATACTTCTGTACCTGTTTCCTCCAGCATCGTCACAAGGTCCTGTGCAGTTGTTCTGGGATTGATTTGCACTTTTCGCAAAGTACGTTCATCTCTACAAGACAGAACTCGTCTCCTTCCTGAGAGGTATGACGGCTGCGTGGTCTCATTGTGTTTATACTTGCGTACTATTGTTTGTACAGATGAACCTGGTACCTTCTGGCATTTGGAAATTGCTCCCAAGGGTGAACCAGACTTGTGGAGGTCTACAATTTTATTCTGAGGTCTTGGCTGATTTCTTTTGATTTTCCCATGATGTCAAGCAAAGAGGCACTGAGTTTGAAGGTAGGCCTTGAAATACATCCACAGGTACACTTCCAATTGACTCAAATTATGTCAATTAGCCTATCAGAAGCTTCTAAAGCCATGACATCATTTTCTGGAATTTTCCAAGCTGTTTAAAGGGACAGTCAACTTAGTGTTTGTAACCGTCTGACCCACTGGAATTGTGATACAGTGAATTGTAAGTGAAATAATCTGTCTGTAAACAAATGTTGGATACATGACTTGTGTCACACACAAAGTAGATGCCCTAACCGAATTGCCAGAACTATAGTTTGTTAACAAGGTAAAGGTAAGAGTTTATAGTTTGTTAACAAGGTAAAGGTAAGAGTTAATAGTTTGTTAACAAGGTAAAGGTAAGAGTTTATAGTTTGTTAACAAGGTAAAGGTAAGAGTTTATAGTTTGTTAACAAGGTAAAGGTAAGAGTCTATAGTTTGTTAACAAGGTAAAGGTAAGAGTTTATAGTTTGTTAACAAGGTAAAGGTAAGAGTTTATAGTTTGTTAACAAGGTAAAGGTAAGAGTTTATAGTTTGTTAACAAGGTAAAGGTAAGAGTTTATAGTTTGTTAACAAGGTAAAGGTAAGAGTTTATAGTTTGTTAACAAGGTAAAGGTAAGGGATTAGATACGTACTCGAGTACAGACAACCTTCCCATTAAAGCACCGGCAGGTGTTGCAGTCCTCATCCCACTTGGCTAAATCAGGAATGACACGACTGTTCCCTGAGCACGGTCTCCCTGTCACTGGAACACACATACAAAATACTTACATGTCATCTCTACTGACTGTGTGTGTGTGTGTGTGTGTGTGTGTGTGTGTGTGTGTGTGTGTGTGTGTGTGTGTGTGTGTGTGTGTGTGTGTGTGTGTGTGTGTGTGTGTGTGTGTGTGTGTGTGTGTGTGTGTGTGTGTGTGCGTGAGTGCCACACCGAGTGGGAGAGAGTGAGTGTGTGTGTGTGTGAGAGAGACACCGAGTGTGAGAGAGTGAGTGGTGAGTGTGAGAGCATGAGAGAGTGACTGAAAGAGCGAGAGACTGAAAGAGAGAGAGACAGAGAGAGACTGAAAGAGAGAGTGACTGAGAGAGACTGAAAGAGAGAGAGAGACGAGAGAGACTGAATTATACGGTAATTAGCATATATTCAGCACTGCATTGACGGGTATTGTGCATGTAGCTGTGTAGTGTTGTCATAACATGTCATTTCTCCAGATGGTTATGATTTGTCCATGTTTGTAAAGCGGTGCAGCAGCCTGATACAGTGCCTTGCGAAAGTATTCGGCCCCCTTGAACTTTGCGACCTTTTGCCAAATTTCAGGCGTCAAACATAAAGATAAAAAACTGTATTTTTTTGTGAAGAATCAACAACAAGTGGGACACAATCTTGAAGTGGAACGACATTTACTGGATATTTCAAACTTTTTTAACAAATCAAAAACTGGGCATGCAAAATTATTCAGCCCCCTGAAGTTAATACTTTGTAGCGCCACCTTTTGCTGCGATTACAGCTGTAAGTCGCTTGGGGTATGTCTCTATCAGTTTTGCACATCGAGAGACTGAATTTTTTTCCCATTCCTCCTTGCAAAACAGCTCGAGCTCAGTGAGGTTGGATGGAGAGCATTTGTGAACAGCAGTTTTCAGTTCTTTCCACAGATTCTCGATTGGATTCAGGTCTGGACTTTGACTTGGCCATTCTAACACCTGGATATGTTTATTTTTGAACCATTCCAGTGTAGATTTTGCTTTATGTTTTGGATCATTGTCTTGTTGGAAGACAAATCTCCGTCCCAGTCTCAGGTCTTTTGCAGACTCCATCAGGTTTTCTTCCAGAATGGTCCTGTATTTGGCTCCATCCATCTTCCCATCAATTTTAACCATCTTCCCTGTCCCTGCTGAAGAAAAGCAGGCCCAAACCATTATGCTGCCACCACCATGTTTGACAGTGGGGATGGTGTGTTCAGGGTGATGAGCTGTGTTGCTTTTACGCCAAACATAACGTTTTGCATTGTTGCCAAAAAGTTCCATTTTGGTTTCATCTGACCAGAGCACATTCTTCCACATGTTTGGTGTGTCTCCCAGGTGGCTTGTGGCAAACTTTAAATGACACTTTTTATGGATATCTTTAAGAAATGGCTTTCTTCTTGCCACTCTTCCATAAAGGCCAGATTTGTGCAATATACGACTGATTGTTGTCCTATGGACAGAGTCTCCCACCTCAGCTGTAGATCTCTGCAGTTCATCCAGAGTGATCATGGGCCTCTTGGCTGCATCTCTGATCAGTCTTCTCCTTGTATGAGCTGAAAGTTTAGAGGGACGGCCAGGTCTTGGTAGATTTGCAGTGGTCTGATACTCCTTCCAGTTCAATATTATCGCTTGCACAGTGCTCCTTGAGATGTTTAAAGCTTGGGAAATCTTTTTGTATCCAAATCCAGCTTTAAACTTCTTCACAACAGTATCTCGGATCTTCCTGGTGTGTTCCTTGTTCTTCATGATGCTCTCTGCACTTTTAACAGACCTCTGAGACTATCACAGTGCAGGTGCATTTATACGGAGACTTGATTACACACAGGTGGATTGTATTTGTCATCATTAGTCATTTAGGTCAACATTGGATCATTCAGAGATCCTCACTGAACTTCCGGAGAGAGTTTGCTGCACTGAATGTAAAGGGGCTGAATAATTTTGCACGCCCAATTTTTCAGTTTTTTTTATATATTTTTTTTTAAATATCCAATAAATGTCGTTCCACTTCATGATTGTGTCCCACTTGTTGTTGATTCTTCACAAAAAAATACAGTTTTATATTTTTATGTTTGAAGCCTGAAATGTGGCAAAAGGTCGCAAAGTTCAAGGGGGCCGAATACTTTGGCAAGGCACTGTATCTTGAGACAGCCGGGCTGTGAATACATTGTGTGGAATGGATTATGATCAATCCTGTATTATCAGCAAGCTAAAATAGTTGTGCCCCCTTAATAATTTCTGACGCCCCCTTAATCATTTCTGACTCCCCCTAAAATATTTTTGACGCCGCCTTAATCATTTCTGACGCCCCTTAATCATTTCTGACGCCCCCTTAATCATTTCTGACACCCCTTAATCATTTCTGACACCCCCTAAATCATTTCTGACGCCCCCTAAATCATTTCTGACGCCCCCTAAATCATTTCTGACGCCCCCTAAATCATTTCTGACGCCCCCTAAATCATTTCTGATGCCCCCTAAATCATTTCTGATGCCCCCTAAATAATTTCTGATGCCCCCTAAATCATTTCTGACGCCCCCTAAATAATTTCTGATGCCCCCTTGCAGAGTTACTCCTGCCACCTGGCTATGGGTTGTGTACCTCCTGGCTATGGGTTGTGTACCTCCTGCCACCTGGCTATGGGTTGTGTACCTCCTGGCTATGGGTTGTGTACCTCCTGGCTATGGGTTGTGCACCTCCTGGCTATGGGGTGTGCACCTCCTGGCTATGGGGTGTGCACCTCCTGGCTATGGGTTGTGTACCTCCTGGCTATGGGTTGTATACCTCCTGCCTCCTGGCTATGGGTTGTGTACCTCCTGGCTATGGGTTGTGTACCTCCTGGCTATGGGTTGTGTACCTCCTGGCTATGGGTTGTGTACCTCCTGCCACCTGGCTATGGGTTGTGTAAATCCTGCCACCTGGCTATGGGTTGTGTACCTCCTGGCTATGGGTTGTGTACCTCCTGCCACCTGGCTATGGGTTGTGTACCTCCTGGCTATGGGCTATGGGTTGTGTACCTCCCTCCTGGCTATGGGTTGTGTAAATCCTGCCACCTGGCTATGGGTTGTGTACCTCCTGGCTATGGGTTGTGTACCTCCTGCCACCTGGCTATGGGTTGTGTACCTCCTGGCTATGGGTTGTGTACCTCCTGGCTATGGGTTGTGTACCTCCTGGCTATGGGTTGTGTACCTCCTGGCTATGGGTTGTGTACCTCCTGCCACCTGGCTATGGGTTGTGTACCTCCTGGCTATGGGTTGTGTACCTCCTGGCTATGGGTTGTGTACCTCCTGCCACCTGGCTATGGGTTGTGTACCTCCTGGCTATGGGTTGTGTACCTCCTGGCTATGGGTTGTGCACCTCCTGGCTATGGGTTGTGCACCTCCTGGCTATGGGGTGTGCACCTCCTGGCTATGGGTTGTGTACCTCCTGCCTCCTGGCTATGGGTTGTGTACCTCCTGGCTATGGATTGTGTACCTCCTGCCACCTGGCTATGGGTTGTGTACCACCTGGCTATGGGTTGTGTACCTCCTGGCTATGGGTTGTGTACCTCCTGGCTATGGGTTGTGTACCTCCTGGCTATGGGTTGTGTACCTCCTGGCTATGGGTTGTGTACCTCCTGGCTATGGGTTGTGTACCTCCTGGCTATGGATTGTGTACCTCCTGCCACCTGGCTATGGGTTGTGTACCTCCTGGCTATGGGTTGTGTACCTCCTGGCTATGGGGTGTGCACCTCCTGGCTATGGGGTGTGTACCTCCTGGCTATGGGTTGTGTTCACACTGCCTCCTGGCCATGGGTTGTGTACCTCCTGGCTCCTGGCTATGAGTTGTGTACCTCCTGGCTATGGGTTGTGTACCTCCTGGCTATGGGTTGTGTACCTCCTGCCACCTGGCTATGGGTTGTGTACCTCCTGCCTCCTGGCTATGGGTTGTGTTCCTCCTGGATATGGGTTGTGTACCTCCTGGCTATGGGTTGTGTACCTCCTGCCACCAGGCTATGGGTTGTGTACCTCCTGCCACCTGGCTATGGGTTGTGTACCTCCTGCCTCCTGGCTATGGGTTGTGTACCTCCTTCCTCCAGGCCTGGCTGTGGGTTGTGTTTTACATGAAAAGGCATTTTACTATCATAGTGCATTTATCCCTCCGCTGAGCCCTGACGACACTATTTTCCCCACTTCAAATAGCCATTATAAAACAGGCACCAATGGAGAACAAGACCAGACACAGATCAATGCAAAACCCACAGTTTGGAAACAGAATCAGTTCTACAGAATAACGATGGCTAACATCAGACTTCTCTTTCACCGCCTGCTGTCAGCCTAGCCTACGGTTAGCCAAAAGGTCCCGGAATATCAGTCTGCTGTTGTGGCATTTTGGATCATTCTGATTGGTCAAGAGAGTAGAGCAAAAGTGATTTTCTTTGTTGTTGTAAAGAAATAAAAATATATTATAACAGTAAAATCATTTCAAATGACAGAGAGATCGTGTTTTCAGAGATCCTATGACAGAGAGATCGTGTTTTCAGAGATCCTATGACAGAGAGATCGTGTTTTCAGAGATCCTATGACAGAGAGATCGTGTTTTCAGAGATCCTATGACATAGAGAGATCGTGTTTTCAGAGATCCTATGACATCGTGTTTTCAGAGATGACATAGAGATATCGTGTAGAGATATCGTGTTTTCAGAGATCCTATGACAGAGAGATCGTGTTTTCAGAGATCCTATGACAGAGAGATCGTGTTTTCAGAGATCCTATGACATAGAGATATCGTGTTTTCAGAGATCCTATGACAGAGATATAGTGTTTTCAGAGATCCTATGACATAGAGAGATCATGTTTTCAGAGATCCTATGACATGGAGAGATCGTGAGCTCGTGTTTTCAGAGATCCTATGACATAGAGAGATCGTGAGCTCGTGTTTTCAGAGATCCTATGACAGAGAGATTGTGAGCTCGTGTTTTCAGAGATCCTATGACATAGAGAGATCGTGAGCTCGTGTTTTCAGAGATCCCATGACATAGAGAGATCGTGAGCTCGTGTTTTCAGAGATCCTATGACATAGAGATCGTGAGCTCGTGTTTTCAGAGATCCTATGACAGAGAGATTGTGAGCTCGTGTTTTCAGAGATCCTATGACATAGAGAGATCGTGAGCTCGTGTTTTCAGAGATCCATGACATAGAGAGACCATCCTGACAACGTTTTCAGGATCCATGACATAGAGAGATCGTGATCTCGTGTTTTCAGAGATCCTATGACATAGAGAGATCGTGAGCTCGTGTTTTCAGAGGAGATCCTTACCATCCTGACAACGTGGTCCTGATCTGTCTTGGGGACACAGGCAGTGGAAGCCATTGATTTCATCAACACAGGTAGCACCAAACACACACGACGAGGACTGGCATTCGTTGATATCTGACACACACACACACACACACACACACACACACACACACACACACACACACACACACACACACACACACACACACACACACACACACACACACACACACACACACACACACACACACACACATTATAGCAGTCAGGAACGATCCAATTACGTTTGACATTAAGCCTTTAACGACACACTTTTGAATTGAGATTTTTTGGACTGATCATCAAATTCTCACAGTCTCTGCAACACACACGTTTTTCAACCTTTATATAACTAGTCAGTAAAGAACAAATTCTTATTTCGCAACGACGGCCTACCCTGGCTAAACCTGGAAGACGCTGTGCCAATTGTGCGTCGCCCTATGGGACTCCCAATCACGGCCGGATGTGATACAGGTTGGATTTGAACCAGGGACTGTAGTGACTCCTCAGGCCGGTGCTGCAGAGCCTCAGAGCTCCCCAGAGCGCCCCAGAGCGCACCCAGATCCTCAGAGCGCCCCCAGAACACACCAGAGCCTCAGAGCGCCCCCAGAGCGCCCCAGAGGCTCAGAGCGCCCCAGAGCGTACCAGAGCCTCAGAGCGCCCCCAGAGCGCACCAGAGCCTCAGAGCGCCCCAGAGCGCCCCCCTCAGAGCGCCCCACCAGAGCCTCAGAGCGCAGAGCGCCCCCCAGAGCCTCAGAGCGCCCCCCCAGAGCGCCCCAGAGCCCAGAGCCTCAGAGCGCCCCCCCAGAGCGCCCCAGAGCCTCAGAGCGTCCCAGATCCTCAGAGCGTCCCAGTGCCTCAGAGCGCCCCAGTGCCTCAGAGCGTCCCAGAGCCTCAGAGCGTCCCCCCAGAGCGCCCCAGAGCCTCAGAGCGCCCCCAGAGCGCCCCAGAGCCTCAGAGCGCCCCCAGAGCACCCCAGAGCCTCAGAGCGCCCCCCAGAGCCTCAGAGCGCCCCAGAGCCTCAGAGCGCCCCCAGAGCGCACCAGAGCCTCAGAGCGCCCCAGAGCCTCAGAGCGCCCCAGAGCCTCAGAGCGCCCCAGAGCCTCAGAGCGCCCCCAGAGCGCACCAGAGCCTCAGAGCGCCCCCAGAGCGCACCAGAGCCTCAGAGCGCCCCAGATCCTCAGAGCGCCCCAGAGCCTCAGAGCGCCCCAGAGTGCCCCAGATCCTCAGAGCGCCCCAGAGTGCCCCAGATCCTCAGAGCGCCCCAGAGCCTCAGAGCGTCCCAGATCCTCAGAGCGCCCCAGTGCCTCAGAGCGTCCCAGAGCCTCAGAGCGCCCCAGAGCCTCAGAGCGTCCCAGAGCCTCAGAGCGCCCCAGAGCCTCAGAGCGTCCCAGAGCCTCAGAGCGTCCCAGAGCCTCAGAGCGCCCCACAGTGCCCCAGATCCTCAGAGCGCCCCAGAGCCTCAGAGCGCGCCCAGAGCCTCAGAGCGTCCCAGATCCTCAGAGCGCCCCAGAGCCTCAGAGCGCCCCAGAGTGCCCCAGATCCTCAGAGCGTCCTAGATCCTCAAAGCGCCTCAGAGCCTCAGAGCGTCCCAGAGCCTCAAAGCGTCCCAGAGCCACAGAGAGTCCCAGAGCCACAGAGAGTCCCAGAGCCTCAGAGCGCCCCAGAGCCTCAGAGCGCCCCAGAGTGCCCCAGAACCTCAGAGCGCCCCAGAGCGTCCCAGATCCTCAGAGTGCCCCAGAGCCTCAGAGCGCCCCAGAGCCTCAGAGTTTAATCACCTGCGAGAGAGACCTGGCTGTTTAGTCACCTGCAGAGAGAGATACCTGGCTGTTGAATCACCTGCAGAGAGAGAGACCTGGCTGTTTAATCACCTGCAGAGAGAGAGAGACCTGGCTGTTTAATCACCTGTAGAGAGAGAGAGACCTGGCTGTTTAATCACCTGTAGAGAGAGAGACCTGGCTGTTTAATCACCTGCAGAGAGAGACCTGGCTGTTTAATCACCTGCAGAGAGAGACCTGGCTGTTTAATCACCTGCAGAGAGAGACCTGGCTGTTTAATCACCTGCAGAAAGAGACCTGGCTGTTTAATCACCTGCAGAGAGAGACCTGGCTGTTTAATCACCTGCAGAGAGAGACCTGGCTGTTTAATCACCTGCAGAGAGAGAGAGACCTGGCTGTTTAATCACCTGCAGAGAGAGACCTGGCTGTTTAATCACCTGCAGAGAGAGACCTGGCTGTTTAATCACCTGCAGAGAGAGAGAGACCTGGCTGTTTAATCACCTGCAGAGAGAGACCTGGCTGTTTAATCACCTGCAGAGAGAGACCTGGCTGTTTAATCACCTGCAGAGAGAGACCTGGCTGTTTAATCACCTGCAGAGAGAGAGACCTGCCTGTTTAAACACCTGTAGAGAGAGACCTGGCTGTTTAATCACCTGCAGAGAGAGAGACCTGGCCGTGTAATCACCTGCAGAGAGAGAGACCTGGCTGTTTAATCACCTGCAGAGAGAGAGACCTGGCTGTTTAATCACCTGCAGAGAGAGACCTGGCTGTTTAATCACCTGCAGAGAGAGAGACCTGGCTGTTGAATCACCTGCAGAGAGAGAGACCTGGCTGTTTAATCACCTGCAGAGAGAGAGACCTGGCTGTTTAATCACCTGCAGAGAGAGACCTGGCTGTTTAATCACCTGCAGAGAGAGACCTGGCTGTTTAATCACCTGCAGAGAGAGACCTGGCTGTTTAATCACCTGCAGAGAGAGACCTGGCTGTTTAATCACCTGCAGAGAGAGAGACCTGGCTGTTTAATCACCTGCAGAGGGAGACCTGGCTGTTTAATCACCTGCAGAGAGAGAGACCTGGCTGTTTAATCACCTGCAGAGGGAGATCTGGCCGTGTAAGTGACTGTCCCTTCTCCTCTGCCCCAGCCCAGACCCAGTCACTAACTTAAGGCTCAGCCAGAGTGGGTGGATGAGGAGGGAGAGTCCATGTTAATACGTACTGATCCTGCAGTCTGGCCCAGCGAACCCTGGTGTGCACTCACATCGATACCAGTTATCACCATCCACACAGGTCCCACTGTTATAACTGGAGAGGAGGAGAGGAAGAGGAGAGAGGAGAGGGGAGGAGGGAGGAGAGGAGGGAGGAGAGGAGATGAGGGGTGAGAGGGGAGGAGGGAGGAGAGGAGAGGAGGGAGGAGAGGGAGGAGGGAGGAGAGGAGGGAGGAGAGGGGAGGAGGGAGGAGAGGAGGGTTGAGAGGGGAGAAGGGAGGAGAGGAGAGAGGAGAGGGGAGGAGAGGGGAGAGGAGAGGGGAGGAGGGAGGAGAGGGGAGGAGGGGGACGAGAGGGGGAGGAGGGAGGAGGGAGGAGGGACGAGAGGAGAGGGGAGGAGGGGGAGGGAGAGGAGGAGGAGAGGAGGAGGAGAGGAAGAGGGAGGAGAGGGAGGGGAGGAGGGAGGAGGGAGGAGAGGAGGGTTGAGAGGGGAGGAGGGAGGAGAGAAGGGAGGAGAGGGGAGAAGGGGGAGGAGAGGAAGAGGAGAGAGGAGAGGGGAGGAGGGAGGAGAGGAGGGTTGAGAGGGGAGGAGGGAGGAGAGAAGGGAGGAGAGGAGAGAAGGGAGGAGAGGAGGGACGAGAGGAGAGAGGAGAGGGGAGGAGGGGAGGGACGAGAGGAGAGAGGAGAAGGGAGGAGGGAGGAGAGGAGAGAGGAGAGGGAGAGAGGAGAGGGGAGGAGGGGAGGGACGAGAGGAGAGAGGAGAAGGGAGGAGGGAGGAGAGGAGGGACGAGAGGGGAAGAGGGGGAGGAGGGAGGAGAGGAGGGAGGAGAGGAGAGGAGGGACGAGAGGGGAGGAGGGACGAGAGGAGAGGGGAGGAGGGACGAGAGGAGGGGAGGAGGAGGGAGGGAGGAGGAGGAGGAGGGAGAGGGGAGGAGGGAGGAGAGGGGAGGAGGGACGGAGAGGGGAGGAGGGAGGACAGGAGGGAGGAGAGGAGATGAGGGGTGAGAGGGGAGGGGAGGAGGGAGGAGAGGAGGGAGGAGAGGAGATGAGGGGTGAGAGGGGAGGAGGGGTGGGAGGGAGGAGAGGAGGGAGGGAGGAGAGGGAGGGAGGGAGGAGAGGAGGGAGGAGAGGAGATGAGGGGTGAGAGAGGGAGGGAGAGGAGGGACGAGAGGAGAGGAGGGACAAGAGGGGAGGAGGGACGAGAGGAGAGGGGAGGAGGGAGGAGAGGAGGGTTGAGAGGGGAGGAGGGAGGGAGAGAAGGGAGGAGAGGGGAGAAGGGGGAGAGGGGGAGGAGGGAGGAGGGGAGATGAGGGGTGAGAGGGGAGGAGGGACGAGAGGGGAGGAGGGACGAGAGGAGAGGGGAGGAGGGAGGGAGGGGAGGAGGGGGAGGAGAGGGGAGGAGGGAGGAGAGGAGGAGGAGGAGAGGGAGGAGGGAGGAGAGGGAGAGGGAGGAGGGAGGAGAGGAGGGTTGAGAGGGGAGGAGGGAGGAGAGAAGGGAGGAGAGGGGAGAAGGGGGAGAGGGGAGGAGGGAGGAGAGGAGATGAGGGGTGAGAGGGGAGAAGGGGTGAGAAGGGAGGAGAGGGGAGAAGGAGGAGAGGGGAGAAGGGGAGAGGGGAGAAGGGGAGAGGGGAGAAGGGGGAGAGGGGAGAAGGGAGGAGAGGAGATGAGGGGTGAGAGGGGAGGAGGGGGAGAGGAGAGAAGGGGTGAGAGGAGAGAAGGGGTGAGAGGAGAGAAGGGGTGAGAGGAGAGAAGGGGTGAGAGGAGAGAAGGGGTGAGAGGAGAAGGGGTGAGAGGGGAGAAGGGGTGAGAGGGGAGAAGGGGTGAGAGGGAGGAGGGGTGAGAGGGGATGAGGGGAGAGGAGAGAAGGGGTGAGAGGGGAGAACGGGTGAGAGGGGTGAGAGGGGGGAGAGGAGATGAGGGGTGGAGGAGGGGGAGAGGAGGGGTGAGAGGGGAAGAGGGGTGAGAGGGGAGGAGGGGTGAGAGGGGAGGAGGGGTGAGAAAAGAGAAGTGAGATAGGAGGGGGAGAGGAGAGGAGAGGAGGGGTGAGAGGAGAGAAGGGGTGAGAGGGGAGGAGGGAAAAGAGGGGAGGAGGGAGGAGAGAAGAGGAGGGAGGAGAGGAGGGTGAGAGGGGAGGAGGGAGGAGAGGAGAGAAGAGGTGAGAAAAGAGAAGTGAGATAGGAGGGGTGAGAGGAGAGGAGGGAGAGAGACCGAGAGAGAGAGGGTTCAGTCTCAGAACAACATCAAAACATCTTGGTCAAACTGAAGTCTCTTAGACACCCTT
Organism: Oncorhynchus gorbuscha; assembly: GCF_021184085.1. Classification (NCBI taxonomy): domain Eukaryota; kingdom Metazoa; phylum Chordata; class Actinopteri; order Salmoniformes; family Salmonidae; genus Oncorhynchus; species Oncorhynchus gorbuscha. Next base: position 87,564,319 of record NC_060179.1, read on the forward strand.
ATCCTCTACATAGAACCCTATGGGCCCTGGTCTAAAGTAGTGTACTCTGCAGGGAATAGGGTGCAATTTGGGACATTATTCAAACTAGGAATAATACTAGTACTACCATAACTAGTACAACCATAACCAGTAATACCATAACCAGTACTACCATAACAAGTACTACACTAACTAGTACTACCATAACTAGTACTACCATAACCAGTAATACCATAACCAGTACTACCATAAACAGTACTACCATAAACAGTAATACCATAACCAGTACTACAATTACTAGTACTACCATAACTAGTACATAACTAGTACTACCATAAACAGTAATACCATAACCAGTAATACCATAACCAGTACTACCATAATATATAATAATATATAATAATAATAATAATATATGCCATTTAGCAGACGCTTTTATCCAAAGCGACTTACAGTCATGTGTGCATACATTCTACGAATGGGTGGTCCCGGGAATCGAACCCACTACCCTGGCGTTACAAGCGCCATGCTCTACCAACTGAGCTACAGAAGGACCACCATAACCAGTACAACAATTACTAGTACTACCATAACTAGTGCTACCATAACCAGTAATACCATAACCAGTACTACCATAACCAGTACTACCATAACCAGTAATACCATAACCAGTACTACCATAACCAGTAATACCATAACCAGTACTACCATAACAAGTACTACAATAACTAGTACTACCATAACCAGTACTACCATAACCAGTAATACCATAACCAGTACTACCATAACCAGTAATACCATAACCAGTACTACCATAACTAGTACTACCATAAACAGTAATACCATAACCAGTACTACCATAAACAGTACTACCATAACCAGTACTACCATAACTAGTACTACAATTACTAGTACTACCATAACCAGTAATACCATAACCAGTAATACCATAACCAGTAAAACCATAACCAGTAATACCATAACCAGTACTACAATTACTAGTACTACCATAACCAGTACAACCATAACCAGTAATACCATAACCAGTAATACCATAACCAGTAATACCATAACCAGTAAAACCATAACCAGTAATACCATAACCAGTACTACAATTACTAGTACTACCATAACCAGTAATACCATAACCAGTAATACCATAACCAGTACTACAATTACTAGTACTACCATAACCAGTAATACCATAACCAGTAATACCATAACCAGTAATACCATAACCAGTACTACCATAACCAGTAATACCATAACTAGTAATACCATAACCAGTAAAACCATAACCAGTAAAACCATAACCAGTAATACCATAACCAGTACTACAATTACTAGTACTACCATAACCAGTAATACCATAACCAGTAATACCATAACCAGTACTACCATAACCAGTACTACCATAACCAGTACTACCATAACCAGTAATACCATAACTAGTACTACCATAACCAGTAATACCATAACCAGTAATACCATAACCAGTAATACCATAACCAGTAATACCATAACTAGTACTACAATTACTAGTACTACCATAACCAGTACTACCATAACCAGTAATACCATAACTAGTACTACAATTACTAGTACTACCATAACCAGTAATACCATAACCAGTACTACCATAACCAGTAATACAATTACTAGTACTACCATAACCAGTAATACCATAACCAGTACTACCATAACCAGTAATACCATAACTAGTACTACAATTACTAGTACTACCATAACCAGTAATACCATAACCAGTACTACCATAACCAGTAATACCATAACTAGTACTACAATTACCAGTACTACCATAACCAGTAATACCATAACTAGTACTACCATTTTTCACATGATGAATAATTTCGTGGAAATCCCCTTCCATCAAACAACATACAATAACCATTATAGTCTATGTCCTCCTTCCTAACCATTATAGTCTGTGTCCTCCTTCCTAACCATTATAGTCTGTGTCCTCCTTCCTAACCATTATAGTCTGTGTCCTCCTTCCTAACCATTATAGTCTGTGTCCTCCTTCCTAAACATTATAGTCTGTGTCCTCCTTCCTAACCATTATAGTCTGTGTCCTTCCTAACCATTATAGTCTGTGTCCTCCTTCCTAACCATTATAGTCTGTGTCCTCCTTCCTAACCATTATAGTCTGTGTCCTCCTTCCTAACCATTATAGTCTGTGTCCTCCTTCCTAACCATTATAGTCTGTGTCCTCCTTCCTAACCATTATAGTCTGTGTCCTCCTTCCTAACCATTATAGTCTGTGTCCTCCTTCCTAACCATTATAGTCTGTGTCCTTCCTAACCATTATAGTCTGTGTCCTTCCTAACCATTAGTCTGTGTCCCTCCTAACCATTATAGTCTGTGTCCTCCTTCCTAACCATTATAGTCTGTGTCCTCCTTCCTAACCATTATAGTCTGTGTCCTCCTTCCTAACCATTATAGTCTGTGTCCTCCTTCCTAACCATTATAGTCTGTGTCCTTCCTAACCATTATAGTCTGTGTCCTTCCTAACCATTAGTCTGTGTCCCTCCTAACCATTATAGTCTGTGTCCTCCTTCCTAACCATTATAGTCTGTGTCCTCCTTCCTAACCATTATAGTCTGTGTCCTCCTTCCTAACCATTATAGTCTGTGTCCTCCTTCCTAACCATTATAGTCTGTGTCCTCCTTCCTAACCATTATAGTCTGTGTCCTTCCTAACCATTATAGTCTGTGTCCTTCCTAACCATTATAGTCTGTGTCCTTCCTAACCATTATAGTCTGTGTCCTTCCTAACCATTAGTCTGTGTCCCTCCTAACCATTATAGTCTGTGTCCTCCTTCCTAACCATTATAGTCTGTGTCCTCCTTCCTAACCATTATAGTCTGTGTCCTCCTTCCTAACCATTATAGTCTGTGTCCTCCTTCCTAACCATTATAGTCTGTGTCCTCCTTCCTAACCATTATAGTCTGTGTCCTTCCTAACCATTATAGTCTGTGTCCTTCCTAACCATTAGTCTGTCCCTCCTAACCATTATAGTCTGTGTCCTCCTTCCTAACCATTATAGTCTGTGTCCTCCTTCCTAACCATTATAGTCTGTGTCCTCCTTCCTAACCATTATAGTCTGTGTCCTCCTTCCTAACCATTATAGTCTGTGTCCTTCCTAACCATTAGTCTGTGTCCTTCCTAACCATTAGTCTGTGTCCCTCCTAACCATTATAGTCTGTGTCCTCCTTCCTAACCATTATAGTCTGTGTCCTCCTTCCTAACCATTATAGTCTGTGTCCTCCTTCCTAACCATTATAGTCTGTGTCCTCCTTCCTAACCATTATAGTCTGTGTCCTTCCTAACCATTATAGTCTGTGTCCTCCTTCCTAACCATTATAGTCTGTGTCCTCCTTCCTAACCATTATAGTCTGTGTCCTTCCTAACCATTATAGTCTGTGTCCTCCTTCCTAACCATTATAGTCTGTGTCCTCCTTCCTAACCATTATAGTCTGTGTCCTCCTTCCTAACCATTATAGTCTGTGTCCTCCTTCCTAACCATTATAGTCTGTGTCCTCCTTCCTAACCATTATAGTCTGTGTCCTCCTTCCTAACCATTATAGTCTGTGTCCTTCCTAACCATTATAGTCTGTGTCCTTCCTAACCATTAGTCTGTGTCCCTCCTAACCATTATAGTCTGTGTCCTCCTTCCTAACCATTATAGTCTGTGTCCTCCTTCCTAACCATTATAGTCTGTGTCCTCCTTCCTAACCATTATAGTCTGTGTCCTCCTTCCTAACCATTATAGTCTGTGTCCTTCCTAACCATTATAGTCTGTGTCCTTCCTAACCATTAGTCTGTGTCCCTCCTAACCATTATAGTCTGTGTCCTCCTTCCTAACCATTATAGTCTGTGTCCTCCTTCCTAACCATTATAGTCTGTGTCCTCCTTCCTAACCATTATAGTCTGTGTCCTCCTTCCTAACCATTATAGTCTGTGTCCTCCTTCCTAACCATTATAGTCTGTGTCCTTCCTAACCATTATAGTCTGTGTCCTTCCTAACCATTATAGTCTGTGTCCTTCCTAACCATTAGTCTGTGTCCTCCTTCCTAACCATTATAGTCTGTGTCCTCCTTCCTAACCATTATAGTCTGTGTCCTCCTTCCTAACCATTATAGTCTGTGTCCTCCTTCCTAACCATTATAGTCTGTGTCCTCCTTCCTAACCATTATAGTCTGTGTCCTCCTTCCTAACCATTATAGTCTGTGTCCTTCCTAACCATTATAGTCTGTGTCCTTCCTAACCATTAGTCTGTGTCCCTCCTAACCATTATAGTCTGTGTCCTCCTTCCTAACCATTATAGTCTGTGTCCTCCTTCCTAACCATTATAGTCTGTGTCCTCCTTCCTAACCATTATAGTCTGTGTCCTTCCTAACCATTAGTCTGTGTCCTTCCTAACCATTAGTCTGTGTCCCTCCTAACCATTATAGTCTGTGTCCTCCTTCCTAACCATTATAGTCTGTGTCCTCCTTCCTAACCATTATAGTCTGTGTCCTCCTTCCTAACCATTATAGTCTGTGTCCTTCCTAACCATTATAGTCTGTGTCCTTCCTAACCATTATAGTCTGTGTCCTTCCTAACCATTATAGTCTGTGTCCTTCCTAACCATTATAGTCTGTGTCCTTCCTAACCATTAGTCTGTGTCCCTCCTAACCATTATAGTCTGTGTCCTCCTTCCTAACCATTATAGTCTGTGTCCTCCTTCCTAACCATTATAGTCTGTGTCCTCCTTCCTAACCATTATAGTCTGTGTCCTCCTTCCTAACCATTATAGTCTGTGTCCTCCTTCCTAACCATTATAGTCTGTGTCCTCCTTCCTAACCATTATAGTCTGTGTCCTCCTTCCTAACCATTATAGTCTGTGTCCTCCTTCCTAACCATTATAGTCTGTGTCCTCCTTCCTAACCATTATAGTCTGTGTCCTTCCTAACCATTATAGTCTGTGTCCTTCCTAACCATTATAGTCTGTGTCCTCCTTCCTAACCATTATAGTCTGTGTCCTTCCTAACCATTATAGTCTGTGTCCTTCCTAAACATTATAGTCTGTGTCCTCCTTCCTAACCATTATAGTCTGTGTCCTCCTTCCTAACCATTATAGTCTGTGTCCTCCTTCCTAACCTAGTCTGTGTCCTCCTTCCTAACCATTATAGTCTGTGTCCTCCTTCCTTACCATTATAGTCTGTGTCCTTCCTAACCATTATAGTCTGTGTCCTCCTTCCTAACCATTATAGTCTGTGTCCTCCTTCCTAAACATTATAGTCTGTGTCCTCCTTCCTAACCACTATAGTCTGTGTCCTTCCTAACCATTATAGTCTGTGTCCTCCTTCCTAACCATTATAGTCTGTGTCCTCCTTCCTAACCACTATAGTCTGTGTCCTCCTAACCATTATAGTCTGCGTCCTCCTTCCTAACCATTATAGTCTGTGTCCTCCTTCCTAACCACTATAGTCTGTGTCCTTCCTTACCATTATAGTCTGTGTCCTCATTCCTAACCATTATAGTCTGTGTCCTTCCTAACCATTATAGTCTGTGTCCTCCTTCCTAACCATTAGTCTGTGTCCTCCTTCCTAACCATTATAGTCTGTGTCCTCCTTCCTAACCATTATAGTCTGTGTCCTCCTTCCTAATCATTATAGTCTGTGTCCTCCTTCCTAACCATTATAGTCTGTGTCCTCCTTCCTAACCTAGTCTGTGTCCTCCTTCCTAACCATTATAGTCTGTGTCCTCCTTCCTTACCATTATAGTCTGTGTCCTCCGTCCTAACCATTATAGTCTGTGTCCTCCTTCCTAACCATTATAGTCTGTGTCCTCCTTCCTAACCACTATAGTCTGTGTCCTTCCTAACCATTATAGTCTGTGTCCTCCTTCCTAACCATTATAGTCTGTGTCCTCCTTCCTAACCACTATAGTCTGTGTCCTCCTTCCTAACCACTATAGTCTGTGTCCTTCCTTACCATTATAGTCTGTGTCCTCATTCCTAACCATTATAGTCTGTGTCCTTCCTAACCATTATAGTCTGTGTCCTCCTTCCTAATCATTATAGTCTGTGTCCTCCTTCCTAACCATTAGTCTGTGTCCTCCTTCCTAACCACTACAGTCTGTGTCCTTCCTAACCATTATAGTCTGTGTCCTCCTTCCTAACCATTATAGTCTGTGTCCTTCCTAAACATTATAGTCTGTGTCCTCCTTCCTAACCAGTATAGTCTGTGTCCTCCTTCCTAACCATTATAGTCTGTGTCCTCCTTCCTAACCATTATAGTCTGTGTCCTCCTTCCTAATCATTATAGTCTGTGTCCTCCTTCCTAACCATTAGTCTGTGTCCTCCTTCCTAACCACTACAGTCTGTGTCCTTCCTAACCATTATAGTCTGTGTCCTCCTTCCTAACCATTATAGTCTGTGTCCTTCCTAAACATTATAGTCTGTGTCCTCCTTCCTAACCATTATAGTCTGTGTCCTCCTTCCTAACCATTATAGTCTGTGTCCTCCTTCCTAACCATTATAGTCTGTGTCCTCCTTCCTAACCATTATAGTCTGTGTCCTCCTTCCTAACCATTATAGTCTGTGTCCTCCTTCCTAACCATTATAGTCTGTGTCCTTCCTAACCATTATAGTCTGTGTCCTTCCTAACCATTAGTCTGTGTCCCTCCTAACCATTATAGTCTGTGTCCTCCTTCCTAACCATTATAGTCTGTGTCCTCCTTCCTAACCATTATAGTCTGTGTCCTCCTTCCTAACCATTATAGTCTGTGTCCTCCTTCCTAACCATTATAGTCTGTGTCCTTCCTAACCATTAGTCGGTGTCCTTCCTAACCATTAGTCTGTGTCCCTCCTAACCATTATAGTCTGTGTCCTCCTTCCTAACCATTATAGTCTGTGTCCTCCTTCCTAACCATTATAGTCTGTGTCCTCCTTCCTAACCATTATAGTCGGTGTCCTTCCTAACCATTATAGTCTGTGTCCTTCCTAACCATTATAGTCTGTGTCCTTCCTAACCATTATAGTCTGTGTCCTTCCTAACCATTAGTCTGTGTCCCTCCTAACCATTATAGTCTGTGTCCTCCTTCCTAACCATTATAGTCTGTGTCCTCCTTCCTAACCATTATAGTCTGTGTCCTCCTTCCTAACCATTATAGTCTGTGTCCTCCTTCCTAACCATTATAGTCTGTGTCCTCCTTCCTAACCATTATAGTCTGTGTCCTCCTTCCTAACCATTATAGTCTGTGTCCTCCTTCCTAACCATTATAGTCTGTGTCCTCCTTCCTAACCATTATAGTCTGTGTCCTCCTTCCTAACCATTATAGTCTGTGTCCTTCCTAACCATTATAGTCTGTGTCCTTCCTAACCATTATAGTCTGTGTCCTCCTTCCTAACCATTATAGTCTGTGTCCTCCTTCCTAACCATTATAGTCTGTGTCCTCCTTCCTAACCTAGTCTGTGTCCTCCTTCCTAACCATTATAGTCTGTGTCCTCCTTCCTTACCATTATAGTCTGTGTCCTTCCTAACCATTATAGTCTGTGTCCTCCTTCCTAACCATTATAGTCTGTGTCCTCCTTCCTAAACATTATAGTCTGTGTCCTCCTTCCTAACCACTATAGTCTGTGTCCTTCCTAACCATTATAGTCTGTGTCCTCCTTCCTAACCATTATAGTCTGTGTCCTCCTTCCTAACCACTATAGTCTGTGTCCTCCTAACCATTATAGTCTGCGTCCTCCTTCCTAACCATTATAGTCTGTGTCCTCCTTCCTAACCACTATAGTCTGTGTCCTTCCTTACCATTATAGTCTGTGTCCTCATTCCTAACCATTATAGTCTGTGTCCTTCCTAACCATTATAGTCTGTGTCCTCCTTCCTAACCATTAGTCTGTGTCCTCCTTCCTAACCATTATAGTCTGTGTCCTCCTTCCTAACCATTATAGTCTGTGTCCTCCTTCCTAACCATTATAGTCTGTGTCCTCCTTCCTAACCATTATAGTCTGTGTCCTCCTTCCTAACCTAGTCTGTGTCCTCCTTCCTAACCATTATAGTCTGTGTCCTCCTTCCTTACCATTATAGTCTGTGTCCTCCGTCCTAACCATTATAGTCTGTGTCCTCCTTCCTAACCATTATAGTCTGTGTCCTCCTTCCTAACCACTATAGTCTGTGTCCTTCCTAACCATTATAGTCTGTGTCCTCCTTCCTAACCATTATAGTCTGTGTCCTCCTTCCTAACCACTATAGTCTGTGTCCTCCTAACCATTATAGTCTGCATCCTCCTTCCTAACCATTATAGTCTGTGTCCTCCTTCCTAACCACTATAGTCTGTGTCCTTCCTTACCATTATAGTCTGTGTCCTCATTCCTAACCATTATAGTCTGTGTCCTTCCTAACCATTATAGTCTGTGTCCTCCTTCCTAATCATTATAGTCTGTGTCCTCCTTCCTAACCACTACAGTCTGTGTCCTCCTTCCTAACCACTACAGTCTGTGTCCTTCCTAACCATTATAGTCTGTGTCCTCCTTCCTAACCATTATAGTCTGTGTCCTTCCTAAACATTATAGTCTGTGTCCTCCTTCCTAACCAGTATAGTCTGTGTCCTTCCTAACCATTATAGTCTGTGTCCTTCCTAACCATTAGTCTGTGTCCCTCCTAACCATTATAGTCTGTGTCCTCCTTCCTAACCATTATAGTCTGTGTCCTCCTTCCTAACCATTATAGTCTGTGTCCTCCTTCCTAACCATTATAGTCTGTGTCCTCCTTCCTAACCATTATAGTCTGTGTCCTCCTTCCTAACCATTAGTCTGTGTCCTTCCTAACCATTATAGTCTGTGTCCTTCCTAACCATTAGTCTGTGTCCCTCCTAACCATTATAGTCTGTGTCCTCCTTCCTAACCATTATAGTCTGTGTCCTCCTTCCTAACCATTATAGTCTGTGTCCTCCTTCCTAACCATTATAGTCTGTGTCCTCCTTCCTAACCATTATAGTCTGTGTCCTCCTTCCTAACCATTATAGTCTGTGTCCTCCTTCCTAACCATTATAGTCTGTGTCCTTCCTAACCATTATAGTCTGTGTCCTTCCTAACCATTATAGTCTGTGTCCTTCCTAACCATTAGTCTGTGTCCCTCCTAACCATTATAGTCTGTGTCCTCCTTCCTAACCATTATAGTCTGTGTCCTCCTTCCTAACCATTATAGTCTGTGTCCTCCTTCCTAACCATTATAGTCTGTGTCCTCCTTCCTAACCATTATAGTCTGTGTCCTTCCTAACCATTATAGTCTGTGTCCTTCCTAACCATTAGTCTGTGTCCCTCCTAACCATTATAGTCTGTGTCCTCCTTCCTAACCATTATAGTCTGTGTCCTCCTTCCTAACCATTATAGTCTGTGTCCTCCTTCCTAACCATTATAGTCTGTGTCCTCCTTCCTAACCATTATAGTCTGTGTTCTTCCTAACCATTAGTCTGTGTCCTTCCTAACCATTAGTCTGTGTCCCTCCTAACCATTATAGTCTGTGTCCTCCTTCCTAACCATTATAGTCTGTGTCCTCCTTCCTAACCATTATAGTCTGTGTCCTCCTTCCTAACCATTATAGTCTGTGTCCTTCCTAACCATTATAGTCTGTGTCCTTCCTAACCATTATAGTCTGTGTCCTTCCTAACCATTAGTCTGTGTCCTCCTTCCTAACCATTATAGTCTGTGTCCTCCTTCCTAACCATTATAGTCTGTGTCCTCCTTCCTAACCATTATAGTCTGTGTCCTCCTTCCTAACCATTATAGTCTGTGTCCTTCCTAACCATTATAGTCTGTGTCCTCCTTCCTAACCATTATAGTCTGTGTCCTTCCTAACCATTATAGTCTGTGTCCTTCCTAACCATTATAGTCTGTGTCCTCCTTCCTAACCATTATAGTCTGTGTCCTCCTTCCTAACCATTATAGTCTGTGTCCTCCTTCCTAACCTAGTCTGTGTCCTCCTTCCTAACCATTATAGTCTGTGTCCTCCTTCCTAACCATTATAGTCTGTGTCCTTCCTAACCATTATAGTCTGTGTCCTCCTTCCTAACCATTATAGTCTGTGTCCTTCCTAAACATTATAGTCTGTGTCCTCCTTCCTAACCATTATAGTCTGTGTCCTCCTTCCTAACCATTATAGTCTGTGTCCTCCTTCCTAACCATTATAGTCTGTGTCCTCCTTCCTAACCATTATAGTCTGTGTCCTCCTTCCTAACCATTATAGTCTGTGTCCTCCTTCCTAACCATTATAGTCTGTGTCCTTCCTAACCATTATAGTCTGTGTCCTTCCTAACCATTAGTCTGTGTCCCTCCTAACCATTATAGTCTGTGTCCTCCTTCCTAACCATTATAGTCTGTGTCCTCCTTCCTAACCATTATAGTCTGTGTCCTCCTTCCTAACCATTATAGTCTGTGTCCTCCTTCCTAACCATTATAGTCTGTGTCCTTCCTAACCATTAGTCGGTGTCCTTCCTAACCATTAGTCTGTGTCCCTCCTAACCATTATAGTCTGTGTCCTCCTTCCTAACCATTATAGTCTGTGTCCTCCTTCCTAACCATTATAGTCTGTGTCCTCCTTCCTAACCATTATAGTCGGTGTCCTTCCTAACCATTATAGTCTGTGTCCTTCCTAACCATTATAGTCTGTGTCCTTCCTAACCATTATAGTCTGTGTCCTTCCTAACCATTAGTCTGTGTCCCTCCTAACCATTATAGTCTGTGTCCTCCTTCCTAACCATTATAGTCTGTGTCCTCCTTCCTAACCATTATAGTCTGTGTCCTCCTTCCTAACCATTATAGTCTGTGTCCTCCTTCCTAACCATTATAGTCTGTGTCCTCCTTCCTAACCATTATAGTCTGTGTCCTCCTTCCTAACCATTATAGTCTGTGTCCTCCTTCCTAACCATTATAGTCTGTGTCCTCCTTCCTAACCATTATAGTCTGTGTCCTCCTTCCTAACCATTATAGTCTGTGTCCTTCCTAACCATTATAGTCTGTGTCCTTCCTAACCATTATAGTCTGTGTCCTCCTTCCTAACCATTATAGTCTGTGTCCTCCTTCCTAACCATTATAGTCTGTGTCCTCCTTCCTAACCTAGTCTGTGTCCTCCTTCCTAACCATTATAGTCTGTGTCCTCCTTCCTTACCATTATAGTCTGTGTCCTTCCTAACCATTATAGTCTGTGTCCTCCTTCCTAACCATTATAGTCTGTGTCCTCCTTCCTAAACATTATAGTCTGTGTCCTCCTTCCTAACCACTATAGTCTGTGTCCTTCCTAACCATTATAGTCTGTGTCCTCCTTCCTAACCATTATAGTCTGTGTCCTCCTTCCTAACCACTATAGTCTGTGTCCTCCTAACCATTATAGTCTGCGTCCTCCTTCCTAACCATTATAGTCTGTGTCCTCCTTCCTAACCACTATAGTCTGTGTCCTTCCTTACCATTATAGTCTGTGTCCTCATTCCTAACCATTATAGTCTGTGTCCTTCCTAACCATTATAGTCTGTGTCCTCCTTCCTAACCATTAGTCTGTGTCCTCCTTCCTAACCATTATAGTCTGTGTCCTCCTTCCTAACCATTATAGTCTGTGTCCTCCTTCCTAACCATTATAGTCTGTGTCCTCCTTCCTAACCATTATAGTCTGTGTCCTCCTTCCTAACCTAGTCTGTGTCCTCCTTCCTAACCATTATAGTCTGTGTCCTCCTTCCTTACCATTATAGTCTGTGTCCTCCGTCCTAACCATTATAGTCTGTGTCCTCCTTCCTAACCATTATAGTCTGTGTCCTCCTTCCTAACCACTATAGTCTGTGTCCTTCCTAACCATTATAGTCTGTGTCCTCCTTCCTAACCATTATAGTCTGTGTCCTCCTTCCTAACCACTATAGTCTGTGTCCTCCTAACCATTATAGTCTGCATCCTCCTTCCTAACCATTATAGTCTGTGTCCTCCTTCCTAACCACTATAGTCTGTGTCCTTCCTTACCATTATAGTCTGTGTCCTCATTCCTAACCATTATAGTCTGTGTCCTTCCTAACCATTATAGTCTGTGTCCTCCTTCCTAATCATTATAGTCTGTGTCCTCCTTCCTAACCATTAGTCTGTGTCCTCCTTCCTAACCACTACAGTCTGTGTCCTTCCTAACCATTATAGTCTGTGTCCTCCTTCCTAACCATTATAGTCTGTGTCCTTCCTAAACATTATAGTCTGTGTCCTCCTTCCTAACCAGTATAGTCTGTGTCCTTCCTAACCATTATAGTCTGTGTCCTTCCTCCTGTGTTCCTAACCATTATAGTCTGTGTCCTCCTTCCTAACCATTATAGTCTGTGTCCTCCTTCCTAACCATTATAGTCTGTGTCCTCCTTCCTAACCATTATAGTCTGTGTCCTCCTTCCTAACCATTATAGTCTGTGTCCTCCTTCCTAACCATTATAGTCTGTGTCCTTCCTAACCATTATAGTCTGTGTCCTTCCTAACCATTAGTCTGTGTCCCTCCTAACCATTATAGTCTGTGTCCTCCTTCCTAACCATTATAGTCTGTGTCCTCCTTCCTAACCATTATAGTCTGTGTCCTCCTTCCTAACCATTATAGTCTGTGTCCTCCTTCCTAACCATTATAGTCTGTGTCCTCCTTCCTAACCATTATAGTCTGTGTCCTCCTTTAACCATTATAGTCTGTGTCCTTCCTAACCATTATAGTCTGTGTCCTTCCTAACCATTATAGTCTGTGTCCTTCCTAACCATTAGTCTGTGTCCCTCCTAACCATTATAGTCTGTGTCCTCCTTCCTAACCATTATAGTCTGTGTCCTCCTTCCTAACCATTATAGTCTGTGTCCTCCTTCCTAACCATTATAGTCTGTGTCCTCCTTCCTAACCATTATAGTCTGTGTCCTTCCTAACCATTATAGTCTGTGTCCTTCCTAACCATTAGTCTGTGTCCCTCCTAACCATTATAGTCTGTGTCCTCCTTCCTAACCATTATAGTCTGTGTCCTCCTTCCTAACCATTATAGTCTGTGTCCTCCTTCCTAACCATTATAGTCTGTGTCCTCCTTCCTAACCATTATAGTCTGTGTTCTTCCTAACCATTAGTCTGTGTCCTTCCTAACCATTAGTCTGTGTCCTCCTTCCTAACCATTATAGTCTGTGTCCTCCTTCCTAACCATTATAGTCTGTGTCCTCCTTCCTAACCATTATAGTCTGTGTCCTCCTTCCTAACCATTATAGTCTGTGTCCTTCCTAACCATTATAGTCTGTGTCCTTCCTAACCATTATAGTCTGTGTCCTTCCTAACCATTAGTCTGTGTCCTCCTTCCTAACCATTATAGTCTGTGTCCTCCTTCCTAACCATTATAGTCTGTGTCCTCCTTCCTAACCATTATAGTCTGTGTCCTCCTTCCTAACCATTATAGTCTGTGTCCTTCCTAACCATTATAGTCTGTGTCCTCCTTCCTAACCATTATAGTCTGTGTCCTTCCTAACCATTATAGTCTGTGTCCTTCCTAACCATTATAGTCTGTGTCCTCCTTCCTAACCATTATAGTCTGTGTCCTCCTTCCTAACCATTATAGTCTGTGTCCTCCTTCCTAACCTAGTCTGTGTCCTCCTTCCTAACCATTATAGTCTGTGTCCTCCTTCCTAACCATTATAGTCTGTGTCCTTCCTAACCATTATAGTCTGTGTCCTCCTTCCTAACCATTATAGTCTGTGTCCTCCTTCCTAACCATTATAGTCTGTGTCCTTCCTAACCATTAGTCTGTGTCCCTCCTAACCATTAGTCTGTGTCCTCCTTCCTAACCATTATAGTCTGTGTCCTCCTTCCTAACCATTATAGTCTGTGTCCTCCTTCCTAACCAGTATAGTCTGTGTCCTCCTTCCTAACCATTATAGTCTGTGTCCTTCCTAACCATTATAGTCTGTGTCCTTCCTAACCATTATAGTCTGTGTCCTTCCTAACCATTAGTCTGTGTCCTCCTTCCTAACCATTATAGTCTGTGTCCTCCTTCCTAACCATTATAGTCTGTGTCCTCCTTCCTAACCATTATAGTCTGTGTCCTCCTTCCTAACCATTATAGTCTGTGTCCTTCCTAACCATTATAGTCTGTGTCCTCCTTCCTAACCATTATAGTCTGTGTCCTTCCTAACCATTATAGTCTGTGTCCTTCCTAACCATTATAGTCTGTGTCCTCCTTCCTAACCATTATAGTCTGTGTCCTCCTTCCTAACCATTATAGTCTGTGTCCTCCTTCCTAACCATTATAGTCTGTGTCCTCCTTCCTTACCATTATAGTCTGTGTCCTTCCTAACCATTATAGTCTGTGTCCTCCTTCCTAACCATTATAGTCTGTGTCCTCCTTCCTAAACATTATAGTCTGTGTCCTCCTTCCTAACCACTATAGTCTGTGTCCTTCCTAACCATTATAGTCTGTGTCCTCCTTCCTAACCATTATAGTCTGTGTCCTCCTTCCTAACCACTATAGTCTGTGTCCTCCTAACCATTATAGTCTGCGTCCTCCTTCCTAACCATTATAGTCTGTGTCCTCCTTCCTAACCACTATAGTCTGTGTCCTTCCTTACCATTATAGTCTGTGTCCTCATTCCTAACCATTATAGTCTGTGTCCTTCCTAACCATTATAGTCTGTGTCCTCCTTCCTAATCATTATAGTCTGTGTCCTCCTTCCTAACCATTAGTCTGTGTCCTCCTTCCTAACCATTATAGTCTGTGTCCTCCTTCCTAACCATTATAGTCTGTGTCCTCCTTCCTAACCATTATAGTCTGTGTCCTCCTTCCTAACCATTATAGTCTGTGTCCTCCTTCCTAACCTAGTCTGTGTCCTCCTTCCTAACCATTATAGTCTGTGTCCTCCTTCCTTACCATTATAGTCTGTGTCCTCCTTCCTAACCATTATAGTCTGTGTCCTCCTTCCTAACCATTATAGTCTGTGTCCTCCTTCCTAACCACTATAGTCTGTGTCCTTCCTAACCATTATAGTCTGTGTCCTCCTTCCTAACCATTATAGTCTGTGTCCTCCTTCCTAACCACTATAGTCTGTGTCCTCCTAACCATTATAGTCTGCGTCCTCCTTCCTAACCATTATAGTCTGTGTCCTCCTTCCTAACCACTATAGTCTGTGTTCTTCCTAACCATTAGTCTGTGTCCTTCCTAACCATTAGTCTGTGTCCCTCCTAACCATTATAGTCTGTGTCCTCCTTCCTAACCATTATAGTCTGTGTCCTCCTTCCTAACCATTATAGTCTGTGTCCTCCTTCTTAACCATTATAGTCTGTGTCCTCCTTCCTAACCATTATAGTCTGTGTCCTCCTTCCTAACCATTATAGTCTGTGTCCTTCCTAACCATTATAGTCTGTGTCCTCCTTCCTAACCATTATAGTCTGTGTCCTTCCTAACCATTATAGTCTGTGTCCTTCCTAACCATTATAGTCTGTGTCCTCCTTCCTAACCATTATAGTCTGTGTCCTCCTTCCTAACCATTATAGTCTGTGTCCTCCTTCCTAACCTAGTCTGTGTCCTCCTTCCTAACCATTATAGTCTGTGTCCTCCTTCCTAACCATTATAGTCTGTGTCCTCCTTCCTTACCATTATAGTCTGTGTCCTTCCTAACCATTATAGTCTGTGTCCTCCTTCCTAACCATTATAGTCTGTGTCCTCCTTCCTAAACATTATAGTCTGTGTCCTCCTTCCTAACCACTATAGTCTGTGTCCTTCCTAACCATTATAGTCTGTGTCCTCCTTCCTAACCATTATAGTCTGTGTCCTCCTTCCTAACCACTATAGTCTGTGTCCTCCTAACCATTATAGTCTGTGTCCTCCTTCCTAACCATTAGTCTGTGTCCTCCTTCCTAACCATTATAGTCTGTGTCCTCCTTCCTAACCATTATAGTCTGTGTCCTCCTTCCTAACCATTATAGTCTGTGTCCTCCTTCCTAACCTAGTCTGTGTCCTCCTTCCTAACCATTATAGTCTGTGTCCTCCTTCCTTACCATTATAGTCTGTGTCCTCCTTCCTAACCATTATAGTCTGTGTCCTCCTTCCTAACCATTATAGTCTGTGTCCTCCTTCCTAACCATTATAGTCTGTGTCCTCCTTCCTAACCACTATAGTCTGTGTCCTTCCTAACCATTATAGTCTGTGTCCTCCTTCCTAACCATTATAGTCTGTGTCCTCCTTCCTAACCACTATAGTCTGTGTCCTCCTAACCATTATAGTCTGCGTCCTCCTTCCTAACCATTATAGTCTGTGTCCTCCTTCCTAACCACTATAGTCTGTGTCCTTCCTTACCATTATAGTCTGTGTCCTCATTCCTAACCATTATAGTCTGTGTCCTTCCTAACCATTATAGTCTGTGTCCTCCTTCCTAATCATTATAGTCTGTGTCCTCCTTCCTAACCATTAGTCTGTGTCCTCCTTCCTAACCACTATAGTCTGTGTCCTCCTTCCTAACCATTATAGTCTGTGTCCTTCCTAACCATTATAGTCTGTGTCCTCCTTCCTAACCATTATAGTCTGTGTCCTTCCTAAACATTATAGTCTGTGTCCTCCTTCCTAACCAGTATAGTCTGTGTCCTCCTTCCTAACCATTATAGTCTGTGTCCTCCTTCCTAACCATTATAGTCTGTGTCCTCCTTCCTAACCAGTATAGTCTGTGTCCTCCTTCCTAACCATTATAGTCTGTGTCCTCCTTCCTAACCATTATAGTCTGTGTCCTCCTTCCTAACCATTATAGTCTGTGTCCTCCTTCCTAACCATTATAGTCTGTGTCCTTCCTAACCACTATAGTCTGTGTCCTCCTTCCTAACCATTATAGTCTGCGTCCTCCTTCCTAACCATTAGTCTGTGTCCTTCCTAACCATTATAGTCTGTGTCCTCCTTCCTAACCATATAGTCTGTGTCCTCCTTCCTAACCATTATAGTCTGTGTCCTCCTTCCTAACCATTATAGTCTGTGTTCTCCTTCCTAACCATTATAGTCTGTGTCCTTCCTAACCATTATAGTCTGTGTCCTCCTTCCTTACCATTATAGTCTGTGTCCTTCCTAACCATTATAGTCTGTGTCCTCCTTCCTAATCATTATAGTCTGTGTCCTCCTTCCTAACCATTAGTCTGTGTCCTCCTTCCTAACCACTATAGTCTGTGTCCTCCTTCCTAACCATTATAGTCTGTGTCCTTCCTAACCATTATAGTCTGTGTCCTCCTTCCTAACCATTATAGTCTGTGTCCTTCCTAAACATTATAGTCTGTGTCCTCCTTCCTAACCAGTATAGTCTGTGTCCTCCTTCCTAACCAGTATAGTCTGTGTCCTCCTTCCTAACCATTATAGTCTGTGTCCTCCCTCCTAACCATTATAGTCTGTGTCCTCCTTCCTAACCATTATAGTCTGTGTCCTCCTTCCTAACCAGTATAGTCTGTGTCCTCCTTCCTAACCATTATAGTCTGTGTCCTCCTTCCTAACCATTATAGTCTGTGTCCTTCCTAACCATTATAGTCTGTGTCCTCCTTCCTAACCATTATAGTCTGTGTCCTTCCTAACCACTATAGTCTGTGTCCTCCTTCCTAACCATTATAGTCTGCGTCCTCCGTCCTAACCATTATAGTCTGTGTCCTTCCTAACCATTATAGTCTGTGTCCTCCTTCCTAACCATATAGTCTGTGTCCTCCTTCCTAACCATTATAGTCTGTGTCCTCCTTCCTAACCATTATAGTCTGTGTCCTCCTTCCTAACCATTATAGTCTGTGTCCTTCCTAGCCATTATAGTCTGTGTCCTCCTTCCTTACCATTATAGTCTGTGTCCTTCCTAGCCATTATAGTCTGTGTCCTCCTTCCTTACCATTATAGTCTGTGTCCTTCCTAGCCATTATAGTCTGTGTCCTCCTTCCTTACCATTATAGTCTGTGTCCTTCCTAATCATTATAGTCTGTGTCCTCATTCCTAACCATTATCCTAACTAGGCTAAAGAACATGTTGAAATATTTGGTACGGTGTAAAGTAGAGGAACACCTTGTTCTGATCTGTCTTGTCTGACTCAATAGGAAATGTGTTCCACTTACCATGGGTGGGGATTACAGTCGTTGGTATCTGGAAAAAAGAGAGAGGAGTTATTTTCACACGCATGTGGAGAGAGAGAGACAGAGAGAGAGAGAGAGAGAGAGAGAGAGAGAGAGAGAGAGAGAGAGACAGAGAGACAGAGAGACAGAGAGAGACAGAGAGAGACAGAGAGAGACAGAGAGAGACAGAGAGAGACAGAGAGAGACAGAGAGAGACAGAGAGAGACAGAGAGAGACAGAGACAGAGACAGAGACAGAGAGAGAGAGAGAGAGAGAGAGAGAGAGAGAGAGAGAGAGAGAGAGAGAGACTGAGAGAGACTGAGAGAGACTGAGACAGAGAGAGACTGAGACAGAGAGAGACAGAGATGAGTGTCAAGAGGTACACCCCTGCCCTACCCCCATACACCCCATGCCCCTACCCCCATACACCCCATGCCCCTACCCCCATACACCCACGCCCTATCCCCATACACCCACGCCCCTATCCCCATACACCCCTGCCCCTATCCCCATACACCCCTGCCCCTACCCCCATACACCCCCGTCCCCATACACCCCTGCCCCTACACCCACGTCCCTATCCTCCCCCATCCAGAATCATGCTCCTCCCCCATCCAGAACCTTGCTCCTCCCCATCCACAACCCTGCCCCTCCCCCATCCAGGACCCTGCTCCTCCCCCATCCAGAACCCTGCCCCTCCCCCATCCAGAACCCTGCTCCTCCCCCAACCATAAGCCCTACCCCTCCCCCATTCTCAAGGCCATCTTCCTCTAAGCAGGGAACACAGGGAGTGATAGGTAGGACAGAAGACCTGTGTTGTATACCCACTCTGTTTACAGGTGTCTCCCTCCCAGCCCTCCTTGCAGATGCAGGTGAAGGAGTCCCCGCTGGTCACGCAGGTTCCCCCGTACTGGCAGGGGTTAGGAAGACAGCTGCTGTTCTTAGCTAGAGGAGGATGAGAGGTGAGTCAGTAGCATTAGTTCAACTGGGTAAAATTCAGCTAAACGTTTAAAAACATTGTGCAACAAAGAAGCGAAAGCAAGTGTGTCCTATTTGATGAGTTGAAATAAAATCCTAACAGCCTGGTTAGTGCCTATTGGTCAAAAGCCAGGGGAGGGAGGAGGGGACGAACACAGCTATATTACAGGCAGCCCCGCCCCTCCCATCCAGACAAACTCACCTATATTACACGTAGCCCCTCCCTCCCAGACTAACTCACCTATATTACAGGCAGCCCCTCCCTCCCATCCAGACTAACTCACCTATATTACAGGCAGCCCCTCCCTCCCATCCAGACTAACTCACCTATAATACAGGTAGCCCCTCCCACCCAGGCTAACTCACCTATATTACAGGTAGCCCCTCCCTCCCTCCCACCCAGACTAACTAACCTATATTACAGGTAGCCCCCTCCCTCCCACCCAGACCAACTCACCTATATTACAGGTAACCCCTCCCTCCCTCCCCCAGACTAACTCACCTATATAACAGGTAGCCCCTCCCACCCAGACTAACTCACCTATATTACAGGTAGCCCCTGCCTCCCATCCAGACTAACTCACCTATATTACAGGTAGCCCCCTCCCTCCCACCCAGACTAACTCACCTATAATACAGGTAGCCCCTCCCTCCCAGACTAACTCACCTATATTACAGGCAGCCCCTCCCTCCCATCTAGACTAACTCACCTATATTACAGGTAGCCCCCTCCCTCCCACCCAGACTAACTCACCTATATTACAGGTAGCCCCTCCCTCCCAGACTAACTCACCTATATTACAGGCAGCCCCTCCCTCCCATCCAGACTAACTCACCTATATTACAGGTAGCCCCCTCCCTCCCACCCAGACTAACTCACCTATATTACAGGTAGCCCCTCCCTCCCACCCAGACTAACTCACCTATAATACAGGTAGCCCCTCCCACCCAGACTAACTCACCTATATTACAGGTAGCCCCTCCCTCCCTCCCACCCAGACTAACTAACCTATATTACAGGTAGCCCCTCCCTCCCACCCAGACCAACTCACCTATATTACAGGTAACCCCTCCCTCCCACCCCGACTAACTCACCTATATAACAGGTAGCCCCCTCCCACCCAGACTAACTCACCTATATTACAGGTAGCCCCTGCCTCCCACCCAGACTAACTCACCTATATTACAGGTAGCCCCTGCCTCCCACCCAGACTAACTCACCTATATTACAGGTAGCCCCTCCCTCCCACCCAGACTAACTCACCTATATTACAGGTAGCCCCCTCCCTCCCATCCAGACTAACTCACCTATATTACAGGTAGCCCCTCCCTCCCACCCAGACTAACTCACCTATATTACAGGTAGCCCCCTCCCACCCAGACTAACTGACCTATATTATAGGTAGCCCCTGCCTCCCACCCAGACTAACTCACCTATATTACAGGTATCCCCTCCCTCCACCCAGACTAACTCACCTATATTACAGGTAGCCCCTCCCTCCACCCAGACTACCTCACCTATATTACAGGTAACCCCTCCCTCCCACCCAGACTAACTCACCTATATTACAGGTAGCCCCCTCCCTCCCACCCAGACTAACTCACCTATATTACAGGTAGCCCCTCCCTCCCATCCAGACTAACTCACCTATATTACAGGTAGCCCCTCCCACCCAGACTAACTCACCTATATTACAGGTAGCCCCTCCCTCCCACCCAGACTAACTCACCTATATTACAGGTAGCCCCTCCCTCCCACCCAGACTAACTCACCTATATTTCAGGTAGCCCCTCCCGCCCAGACTAACTCAGCTATATTTCAGGTAGCCCCTCCCTCCCTCCCACCCAGACTAACTCACCTATATTACAGGTAGCCCCCTCCCACCCAGGCTAACTCACCTATATTACAGGTAGCCCCTCCCTCCCTTCCATCCAGACTAACTCACCTATATTAGAGGTAACCCCTCCCTCCCATCCAGACTAACTCACCTATATTACAGGTAGCCCCCTCCCTCCCACCCAGACTAACTCACCTATATTACAGGTAGCCCCCTCCCTCCCACCCAGACTAACTCACCTATATTACAGGTAGCCCCTGCCTCCCACCCAGACTAACTCACCTATATTACAGGTAGCCCCTCCCTCCCACCCAGACTAACTCACCTATATTACAGGTAGCCCCCTCCCACCCAGACTAACTCACCTATATTACAGGTAGCCCCTGCCTCCCACCCAGACCAACTCACCTATATTACAGGTAGCCCCTGCCTCCCACCCAGACTAACTCACCTATATTACAGGTAGCCCACTCCCTCCCACCCAGACTAACTCACCTATATTACAGGTAGCCCCTCCCTCCCACCCAGACTAACTCACCTATATTACAGGTAACCCCTCCCTCCCACCCAGACAAACTCACCTATATTACAGGTAGCCCACTCCCTCCCATCCAGACTAACTCACCTATATTACAGGTAGCCCCTCCCTCCCACCCAGACTAACTCACCTATAATACAGGTAGCCCCTCCCTCCCAGACTAACTCACCTATATTATAGGTAGCCCCTGCCTCCCACCCAGACTAACTCACCTATATTACAGGTATCCCCCTCCCTCCACCCAGACTAACTCACCTATATTACAGGTAGCCCCCTCCCTCCACCCAGACTACCTCACCTATATTACAGGTAACCCCTCCCTCCCACCCAGACTAACTCACCTATATTACAGGTAGCCCCCTCCCTCCCACCCAGACTAACTCGCCTATATTACAGGTAGCCCCTCCCTCCCATCCAGACTAACTCACCTATATTACAGGTAGCCCCTCCCACCCAGACTAACTCACCTATATTACAGGTAGCCCCCTCCCTCCCACCCAGACTAACTCACCTATATTACAGGTAGCCCCTCCCTCCCACCCAGACTAACTCACCTATATTTCAGGTAGCCCCTCCCGCCCAGACTAACTCAGCTATATTTCAGGTAGCCCCTCCCTCCCTCCCACCCAGACTAACTCACCTATATTACAGGTAGCCCCCTCCCACCCAGACTAACTCACCTATATTACAGGTAGCCCCTCCCTCCCTTCCATCCAGACTAACTCACCTATATTAGAGGTAACCCCTCCCTCCCATCCAGACTAACTCACCTATATTACAGGTAGCCCCTCCCTCCCACCCAGACTAACTCACCTATATTACAGGTAGCCCCCTCCCTCCCACCCAGACTAACTCACCTATATTACAGGTAGCCCCTGCCTCCCACCCAGACTAACTCACCTATATTACAGGTAGCCCCTCCCTCCCACCCAGACTAACTCACCTATATTACAGGTAGCCCCTGCCTCCCACCCAGACCAACTCACCTATATTACAGGTAGCCCCTGCCTCCCACCCAGACTAACTCACCTATATTACAGGTAGCCCACTCCCTCCCACCCAGACTAACTCACCTATATTACAGGTAGCCCCTCCCTCCCACCCAGACTAACTCACCTATATTACAGGTAACCCCTCCCTCCCACCCAGACAAACTCACCTATATTACAGGTAGCCCCTCCCTCCCATCCAGACTAACTCACCTATATTACAGGTAGCCCCTCCCTCCCACCCAGACTAACTCACCTATAATACAGGTAGCCCCTCCCTCCCAGACTAACTCACCTATATTACAGGCAGCCCCTCCCTCCCATCTAGACTAACTCACCTATATTACAGGTAGCCCCCTCCCTCCCACCCAGACTAACTCACCTATATTACAGGTAGCCCCTCCCTCCCAGACTAACTCACTTATATTACAGGCAGCCCCTCCCTCCCATCCAGACTAACTCACCTATATTACAGGTAGCCCCCTCCCTCCCACCCAGACTAACTCACCTATATTACAGGTAGCCGCCTGCCTCCCACCCAGACTAACTCACCTATATTACTGGTAGCCCCTCCCACCCAGACTAACTCACCTATATTACAGGTAGCCCCTCCCTCCCACCCAGACAAACTCACCTATATTACAGATAGTCCCCTCCCTCCCACCCAGACTAACTCACCTATATTACAGGTAGCCCCCTCCCTCCCACCCAGACTAACTCACCTATATCACAGGTAGCCCCTCCCTCCCATCCAGACTAACTCACCTATATTTCAGGTAGCCCCTCCCACCCAGACTAACTCAGCTATATTTCAGGTAGCCCCCTCCCTCCCTCCCACCCAGACTAACTCACCTATATTACAGGTAGCCCCCTCCCACCCAGACTAACTCACCTATATTACAGGTAGCCCCTCCCTCCCTTCCATCCAGACTAACTCACCTATATTAGAGGTAACCCCTCCCTCCCATCCAGACTAACTCACCTATATTACAGGTAGCCCCTCCCACCCAGACTAACTCACCTATATTACAGGTAGCCCCCTCCCTCCCACCCAGACTAACTCACCTATATTACAGGTAGCCCCTGCCTCCCACCCAGACTAACTCACCTATATTACAGGTAGCCCTCCCTCCCACCCAGACTAACTCACCTATATTACAGGTAGCCCCTGCCTCCCACCCAGACCAACTCACCTATATTACAGGTAGCCCCTGCCTCCCACCCAGACCAACTCACCTATATTACAGGTAGCCCCTCCCTCCCACCCAGACTAACTCACCTATATTACAGGTAGCCCCTCCCTCCCACCCAGACTAACTCACCTATATTACAGGTAGCCCCTCCCTCCCTCCCTCCCACCCAGACTAACTAACCTATATTACAGGTAGCCCCTCCCTCCCACCCAGACCAACTCACCTATATTACAGGTAACCCCTCCCTCCCACCCCGACTAACTCACCTATATAACAGGTAGCCCCCTCCCACCCAGACTAACTCACCTATATTACAGGTAGCCCCTGCCTCCCACCCAGACTAACTCACCTATATTACAGGTAGCCCCTCCCTCCCACCCAGACTAACTCACCTATATTACAGGTAGCCCCCTCCCTCCCACCCAGACTAACTCACCTATATTGCAGGTAGCCCCTCCCTCCCACCCAGACTAACTCACCTATATTACAGATAGCCCCTCCCACCCAGACTAACTGACCTATATTATAGGTAGCCCCTGCCTCCCACACAGACTAACTCACCTATATTACAGGTATCCCCCTCCCTCCACCCAGACTAACTCACCTATATTACAGGTAGCCCCCTCCCTCCACCCAGACTACCTCACCTATATTACAGGTAACCCCTCCCTCCCACCCAGACTAACTCACCTATATTACAGGTAACCCCTCCCTCCCACCCAGACAAACTCACCTATATTACAGGTAGCCCCTGCCTCCCACCCAGACTAACTCACCTATATTACAGGTAGCCCCTCCCTCCCACCCAGACTAACTCACCTATATTACAGGTAGCCCCTGCCTCCCACCCAGACCAACTCACCTATATTACAGGTAGCCCCTGCCTCCCACCCAGACTAACTCACCTATATTACAGGTAGCCCACTCCCTCCCACCCAGACTAACTCACCTATATTACAGGTAGCCCACTCCCTCCCACCCAGACTAACTCACCTATATTACAGGTAGCCCCTCCCTCCCACCCAGACTAACTCACCTATATTACAGGTAACCCCTCCCTCCCACCCAGACAAACTCACCTATATTACAGGTAGTCCCCTCCCTCCCACCCAGACTAACTCACCTATATTACAGGTAGCCCCTCCCTCCCATCCAGACTAACTCACCTATATTACAGGTAGCCCCTCCCACCCAGACTAACTCACCTATATTACAGGTAGCCCCTCCCTCCCACCCAGACTAACTAACCTATATTACAAGTAGCCCCTGCCTCCCACCCAGACTAACTCACCTATATTATAGGTAGCCCCTCCCACCCAGACTAACTCACCTATATTATAGGTAGCCCCTCCCTCCCTCCCACCCAGACTAACTCACCTATATTACAGGTAGCCCCTCCCTCCCACCCAGACTAACTCACCTATATTACAGGTAGCCCCTCCCACCCAGACTAACTGACCTATATTATAGGTAGCCCCTGCCTCCCATCCAGACTAACTCACCTATATTACAGGTATCCCCCTCCCTCCCACCCAGACTAACTCACCAATATTACAGGTAGCCCCTCCCTCCCATCCAGACTAAATCACCTCTATTACAGGTAGCCCCTCCCACCCAGATTAACTCACCTATATTACAGGTAGCCCCCTCCCTCCCACCCAGACTAACTCACCTATATTACAGGTAGCCCCTCCCACCCAGACTAACTCACCTATATTACAGGTAGCCCCTCCTTCCCTCCCATCCAGACTAACTCACCTATATTACAGGTAACCCCTCCCTCCCATCCAGACTAACTCACCTATATTACAGGTAGCCCCCTCCCACCCAGACTAACTCACCCATATTACAGGTAGCCCTCCCTCCTCCCACCCAGACCAACTCCCCTATATTACAGGTAGCCCCTGCCTCCCACCCAGACTAACTCACCTATATTACAGGTAGCCCCCTCCCTCCCACCCAGACTAACTCACCTATATTACAGGTAGCCCCTCCCTCCCATCCAGACTAACTCACCTATATTTCAGGTAGCCCCTCCCACCCAGACTAACTCACCTATATTTCAGGTAGCCCCCTCCCTCCACCCAGACTACCTCACCTATATTACAGGTAACCCCTCCGTCCCACCCAGACTAACTAACCTATATTACAGGTAGCCCCCTCCCTCCCATCCAGACTAACTCACCTATATTACAAGTAGCCCCTCCCTCCCAGACTAACTCACCTATATTACAGGTAGCCCCTCCCTCCCTCCCATCCAGACTAACTCACCTATATTACAGGTAGCCCCCTCCCTCCCACCCAGACTAACTCACCAATATTACAGGTAGCCCCTCCCTCCCATCCAGACTAACTCACCTATATTACAGGTAGCCCCTCCCACCCAGAGTAACTCACCTATATTACAGGTAGCCCATCCCTCCCATCCAGACTAACTCACCTATATTACAGGTAGCCCCTCCCACCCAGAGTAACTCACCTATATTACAGGTAGCCCATCCCTCCCATCCAGACTAACTCACCTATATTACAGGTAGCCCCTGCCTCCCATCCATACTTACTCAACTATTTTACAGGTAGCCCCCTCCCACCCAGACTAACTCACCTATATTACAGGTAGCCCCCTCCCAACCAGACTAACTCACCTATATTACAGGTTGCCCCTCCCTCCCACCCAGACTAACTCACCTATAAACCAGGTAGCCCCCTCCCACCCATACTAACTCACCTATATTACAGGTAGCCCCCTCCCACCCAAACTAACTCACCTATATTACAGGTAGCCCCCTCCCACCCAAACTAACTCACCTATATTACAGGTAGCCCCCTCCCACCCAGACTAACTCACCTATATTACAGGTAGCCCCCTCCCATCCAGGGGAACACTTGCACTGGAAGGTGTCTCCCTCATCATGACATGTCCCTCCGTTGTTACAGGTAACCTCGTCACACTGGCTCTCACCTGGAGACACACACATGATTAAAACCAAGCTTTCATAACACACACACACACACACACACACACACACACACACACACACACACACACACACACACACACACACACACACACACACACACACACACACACACACACACACACACACACACACACACACACACACACACCTGGGTGAATACCTCCACCCATCAGCACGTTTTGTGTTTCTACCCCAGTATCTCTACTTACACATCATCATCTATCACTCCAGTGTTCATTTGCTACATTGTAATTACTTCACAGCTATTGGCCTATTTATTGCCTTACCTCCTTACTCAATTTGCGCACACTGTATATACATTTTTCCTATTGTGTTATTGTTTGTTTATTCCATGTGTAACTCCATGTTGTTGTGTTATTGTGTTATTGACTGTATGTTTGTTTATGTGTAACTCTGTGTTGTTGTTTGTGTCTCACTGCTTTGCTTTATCTTGGCCAGGTCACAGCTGTAAATGAGAACTTGTTCTCAACTGGCCTCCCTGGTTAAATAAAGGTGAAATAAAAAAATAACAAATAAAAATGTGCTCCGGTGATTGTAGAACAGAAAGAGGGAGGAGAGAGACTGTGTTCTTACGGGAGTGGCAGGTCTTCCCCTTCCAGCCGTTCATACACTCACAGAAGAAATCAGTCACCAGGTCTCGACATGTTCCTCCATTATGACATGGACTAGTGCTGCAGTCATCTATATCTGGAGGAGAGGAGGACAGGGAGGAGGAGGGAGGAGGAGTGGGAGAGGAGGGAGGAGGGGAAGAGGGAGAAGAGGGGGAGGAGGAGGTAGAGGGGGAGGAGGAGAGGGAGAAGAGGGGGAGGAGGAGAGGGAGAGGAGGGGGAGAGGGAGGGGAGGGGGGGGAGGGAGAGGGGAGGAGGAGGGGGGGAGGAGGAGAGGGAGAAGAGGGGGGGAGGAGAGAGGGAGAAGAGGGGGAGGAGGAGAGGGAGAAGAGGGGGAGGAGGAGAGGGAGAGGAGGGGGAGGAGGAGAGGGAGAGGAGGGGGAGGAGGAGAGGGAGAGGAGGGGGAGGAGGAGATGAAGAGGAGGAGGAAGAGATGAGGGGGTGATGAGAGGGAGAGGAGGGAGGAGGAGGAGTGGGAGAGGGAGAGGAGGAGACGGAGAGGTGGGAGGAGGAGAGGGAGAGGGTAAGGAGGAGATGGAGAGGGAGAGGATGAGAGGGACAGGAGAGGGGAGGAGGAGAGCAAGAGAGAGGACAGGCAGAGTCAAACCTGTCAGGTTAAATCACCACCTCCACATCAGGGATCATAAACTAGATTCAGCCACAGGCCAATATTATCTGGAGCTGATGGTCGGGGGGCCAGAACGTCATTTTAAATAAATACTAGACTGAAAATTGACTGCAAGAATCCCAAACAGATATAATATTTGACTAAAACATAACATTTCAAACCTGGCTTAAATGTGTATATGATCTCACTATTATGGCGGGAACAGATTAACAATGTATCACTGGCAGCTAATTTACTGCTGTTTTAACCTTTTGCGTGTAGGGGGCAGTATTTTCGTATTTGGCTAAAAAACGTACCCATTTGAAACTGCCTATTTCTCAGCCACAGAATCTAGAATATGCATATAATTGTCAGATTAGGATAGAAAACACTCTAAAGTTTCCAAAACTGTAAAAATATTGTCTGTGAGTATAACAGAACCGATATTGCAGGCGAAAGCCTGAGGAAAATCCAATCAGGAAGTGCCTCTTATTTTGAAACCTCTCTGTTCCTATACATGCCTATCCTCCATTTAAAGGGATATATGGCTTCCCTATGGTGTCAACAGTCCTTAGACATAGTTTCAGGCTTTTATTTTGAAAAATGAGCGTGAAAGATCACATTGCACAAGTGGATAGGAGGGGGCTCTCAGAGTGAGTTTTGCGCTATAGAGTAAAGCGGCCAGTGTTCCTCCCGGTACTATTGAAAAAGCTACACACTCGGTTGATATATTATCGAAGATATATTTTAAAAACAACCTGAGGATTGATTATAAAAAACGTTTGACATGTTTCTGTGGACATTATGGATATTATTTGGAATATACGTCTGCGTTGTGGTGACCGCTCTTTCCTGTGGATTTCTGAACATAACGCGACAAACAAACTGAGGTATTTTGGGTATAAAAATAATCTTTATGGAACAAAAGGAACATTTGTTGTGTAACTGGGAGTCTCGTGAGTGAAAACATCCGAAGATCATCAAAGGTAAACGATTAATTTGATTGCTTTTCTGATTTCCGTGACCTAGCTACTTAATGCTTAGTGTACATAATGTTATATTATCGGTAAACACAAACGCTTGGATTGCTTTCGCTGTAAAGCATAATTTCAAAATCTGAGACGACAGGTGGATTAACAAAAGGCTCAGTGTGTTTTGCAATATTGCACTTGTGATTTCATGAATATGAATATTTGTTTGTAATATTATTTGACTGTGGCGCTATGCTATTCAGCGGTTGCTGAAACCCTGCTCTACGTAAAGGGCATATTTACATGTAGTGACCTACTCATTGAAATACACTGCTCAAAAAAATAAAGGGAACACTAAAATAACACATCCTAGATCTGAATGAATTAAATATTCTTATTAAATACTTTCTTCTTTACATAGTTGAATGTGCTGACAACAAAATCACAAAAAAATTATCAATGGAAATCAAATTTATCAACCCATGGAGGTCTGGATTTGGAGTCACACTCAAAATTAAAGTGGAAAACCACACTACAGGCTGATCCAACTTTGATGTAATGTCCTTTAAACAAGTCAAAATGAGGCTCAGTAGTGTGTGTGGCCTCCACATGCCTGAATGACCTCCCTACAATGCCTGGGCATGCTCCTGATGAGGTGGTGGATGGTCTCCTGAGGGATCTCCTCCCAGACCTGGACTAAAGCATCCGCCAACTCCTAGACAGTCTGTAGTGCAACGTGGCGTTGGTGGATGGAGCGAGACATGATGCCCCAAATGTGCTCAATTGGTTTCAGGTCTGGGGAACGGGCGGGCCAGTCCATAGCATCAATGCATCCTCTTGCAGGAACTGCTGACACATTCCAGCCACATGAGGTCTAGCATTGTCTTGCATTAGGAGGAACCCAGGGCCAACCACACCAGCATATGGTCTCACAATGGGTCTGAGGATCTCTTCTCGGTACCTAATGGCAGTCAGGCTACCTCTGGCGAGCACATGGAGGGCTGTGCGGCCCCCCAAAGAAATGCCTCCCCACACCATGACTGACCCACTGCCAAACCGGTCATGCTGGAGGATGTTGCAGGCAGCAGAACGTTCTCCACGGCGTCTACAGACTCTGTCACATGTGCTCAGTGTGAACCTGCTTTCATCTGTGAAGAGCACAGGGCGCCAGTGGCGAATTTGCCAATCTTGGTGTTCTCTGCCAAATGCCAAACGTCCTGCACGGTGTTGGGCTGTAAGCACAACCCCCACCTGTGGACGTCGGGCCCTCATACCACCCTCATGGGTCTGTTTCTGACCGTTTGAGCAGACACATGCACACTTGTGGCCTGCTGGAGGTCATTTTGCAGGGCTCTGGCAGTGCTCCTCCTGCTCCTCCTTGCACAAAGGCGGAGGTAGCGGTCCTGCTGCTGGGTTGTTGCCCTCCTACGGCCTCCTCCACGTCTCCTGATGTACTGGCCTGTCTCCTGGTAGCGCCTCCATGCTCTTGACACTACGCTGACAGACACAGGAAACCTTCTTGCCACATCTCGCATTGATGTGCCATCCTGGATGAGCTGCAGTACCTGAGCCACTTGTGTGGGTTGTAGACTCCATCTCATGCTACCACTAGAGTGAAAGCACCGCCAGCATTCAAAAGTGACCAAAACATCAGCCAGGAAGTATAGGAACTGAGAGGTGGTCTGTGGTCCCCACCTGCAGAACCACTCCTTTATTGGGGGTGTCTTGCTAAATGTCTATAATTTCCACCTGTTGTCTATTCCATTTGCACAACAGCATGTGAAATGTATTGTCAATCAGTGTTGCTTCTTGAGTGGACAGTTTGATTTCACAGAAGTGTGATTGACTTGGAGTTACATTGTGTTGTTTAAGTGTTCCCTTTATTTTTGAGCAGTGTATATCTTACATGTATATGTGCCAAAGTCTATGGGTAAGAATGTGGACCCGAGGAAGACTGGCAGTCCCTAAGGTTTCAGCTAATGAGGATCCAAATGAAGACCAAAAATTGTGGTTCAGGGGGCTGGTCTAGTGGTAGTGCTGCCTGCCAGGGGGCTGGTCTAGTGGTAGTGCTGCCTGCCAGGGGGCTGGTCAAGTGGTAGTGCTGCCTGCCAGGGGGCTGGTCTAGTAGTAGTGCTGCCTGCCAGGGGGCTGGTCTAGTGGTAGTGCTGCCTGCCAGGGGGCTGGTCTAGTGGTAGTGCTGCCTGCCAGTGGGCTGGTCTAGTGGTAGTGCTGCCTGGCAGTGGGCTGGTCTAGTGGTAGTGCTGCCTGGCAGGGGGCTGGTCTAGTGGTAGTGCTGCCTGGCAGGGGGCTGGTCTAGTAGTAGTGCTGCCTGCCAGGGGGCTGGTCTAGTGGTAGTGCTGCCTGCCTGCCAGGGGGCTGGTCTAGTGGTAGTGCAGTCTGCCTGCCTGCCAGGGGGCTGGTCTAGTGGTAGTGCTGCCTGCCAGGGGGCTGGTCTAGTGGTAGTGCTGCCTGCCAGGGGGCTGGTCTAGTGGTAGTGCTGCCTGCCAGGGGGCTGGTCTAGTGGTAGTGCTGCCTGCCTGCCAGGGGGCTGGTCTAGTGGTAGTGCTGCCTGCCTGCCAGGGGGCTGGTCTAGTGGTAGTGCTGTCTGCCTGCCTGCCAGGTGTCTAGTGGTAATGCTGCCTGGCAGTGGGCTGGTCTAGTGGTAGTGCTGCCTGGCAGTGGGCTGGTCTAGTGGTAATGCTGCCTGGCAGTGGGCTGGTCTAGTGGTAGTGCTGCCTGCCTGCCAGGGGGCTGGTCTAGTGGTAGTGCTGCCTGCCAGGTGTCTAGTCTAGTGGTAATGCTGCCTGCCAGGGGGCTGGTCTAGTGGTAGTGCTGCCTGCCTGCCAGGGGGCTGGTCTAGTGGTAGTGATGCCTGCCAGGGGGCTGGTCTAGTGGTAGTGCTGCCTGCCAGGGGGCTGGTCTAGTGGTAGTGCTGCCTGCCAGGGGGCTGGTCTAGTGGTAGTGCTGCCTGCCTGCCAGGGGGCTGGTCTAGTGGTAGTGCTGCCTGCCTGCCAGGGGGCTGGTCTAGTAGTAGTGCTGCCTGCCTGCCAGGGGGCTGGTCTAGTAGTAGTGCTGCCTGCCAGGGGGCTGGTCTAGTGGTAGTGCTGCCTGCCAGGGGGCTGGTCTAGTGGTAGTGCTGCCTGGCAGTGGGCTGGTCTAGTGGTAGTGATGCCTGCCTGTTAGTGGGCTGGTCTAGTGGTAGTGCTGCCTGCCAGGGGGCTGGTCTAGTGGTAGTGCTGCCTGCCTGCCAGGGGGCTGGTCTAGTGGTAGTGCTGCCTGGCAGGGGGCTGGTCTCGTAGTAGTGCTGCCTGCCTGCCAGGGGGCTGGTCTAGTGGTAGTGCTGCCTGCCAGGGGGCTGGTCTAGTGGTAGTGCTGCCTGCCAGGGGGCTGGTCTAGTGGTAGTGCTGCCTGGCAGTGGGCTGGTCTAGTGGTAGTGATGCCTGCCTGTTAGTGGGCTGGTCTAGTGGTAGTGCTGCCTGCCAGGGGGCTGGTCTAGTGGTAGTGCTGCCTGCCTGCCAGGGGGCTGGTCTAGTGGTAGTGCTGCCTGGCAGGGGGCTGGTCTCGTAGTAGTGCTGCCTGCCTGCCAGGGGGCTGGTCTAGTGGTAGTGCTGCCTGCCTGCCAGGGGTCTAGTGGTAGTGCTGCCTGCCTGCCAGGGGTCTAGTGGTAGTGCTGCCTGCCAGGGGGCTGGTCTAGTAGTAGTGCTGCCTGCCAGGGGGCTGGTCTAGTAGTAGTGCTGCCTGCCAGGGGGATGGTCTAGTAGTAGTGCTGCCTGCCAGGGGGCTGGTCTAGTAGTAGTGCTGTCTGCCAGGGGGCTGGTCTAGTAGTAGTGCTGCCTGCCAGGGGGCTGGTCTAGTAGTAGTGCTGTCTGCCAGGGGGCTGGTCTAGTAGTAGTGCTGTCTGCCAGGGGGCTGGTCTAGTAGTAGTGCTGCCTGCCAGGGGGCTGGTCTAGTAGTAGTGCTGCCTGCCAGGGGGCTGGTCTAGTAGTAGTGCTGCCTGCCAGGGGGCTGGTCTAGTGGTAGTGCTGCCTGCCAGGGGGCTGGTCTAGTAGTAGTGCTGCCTGCCAGGGGGCTGGTCTAGTAGTAGTGCTGCCTGCCAGGGGGCTGGTCTAGTAGTAGTGCTGCCTGCCAGGGGGATGGTCTAGTGGTAGTGCTGCCTGCCAGGGGGCTGGTCTAGTAGTAGTGCTGCGGAGGTAGCGGTTCCATCTCCATTTCTGTGCTATATCACTTATGACCTATCATAGGTCTCCTCATGAACATCTATAACTCCGATAAACCTTGAAAACATTTTTCTAAACATAAAAAACAGTGCACTTACTGATCTCACAGTGGTCCCCCTCCCAGCCGTCTCCACAGATACACTTGTACACACTGACTTTATCTATACAGGTTCCTCCGTTACCACACGGGCTGCTCTCACAATCATTAATATCTGAGGGGAAATGGAGAGAGAGGGGGAAAGGGGGGGGGAAATGGAGAGAGAGGGGGAAAGGGGGAAATGGAGAGAGAGGGGTAGAGAGGGGGAGATAGGGGGGAAAATGGAGAGAGAGGGGTAGAGAGGGGGAAATGGAGAGAGAGGGGTAGAGAGGGGGAAATGGAGAGAGAGGGGAGAGAGGGGGAAAGGGGGGAAATGGAGAGAGAGGGGGAAAGGGGGCAAATGGAGAGAGAGGGGGGAAGGGGGGGGAAATGGAGAGAGAGGGGTAGAGAGGGGGAAAGGAAATGGAGAGAGGGGGAGAGAGGGGGGGAAATGGAGAGAGAGGGTAGAGAGGGGGAAAGGGGGGGAAATGGAGAGAGAGGGGTAAAGAGGGGGGAAATGGAGAGAGGGGGAAAGGGGGGAAATGGAGAGAGAGGGGGAGAGAGGGGGAAATGGAGAGAGAGGGGGAGAGAGGGGGAAAGGGGGAAAATGGAGAGAGAGGGGGAGAAGGGGGAAAGGGGGAGAGAGGGGGGAGAGAGGGGGAAATGGAGAGAGAGGGGGAGAGAGGGGGAAAGGGGGGAAATGGAGAGAGAGGGGGAGAGAGGGGGAAAGGGGGGAAATGGAGAGAGAGGGGGAGAGAGGGGGAAATGGAGAGAGAGGGGGAAAGGGGGGAAATGGAGAGAGAGGGTAGAGAGGGAGGAAAGGGGGAAATGGAGAGAGAGGGGGAGAGAGGGGGAAAGGGGGAGAGAGGGGTAGAGAGGGGGAAATGGAGAGAGAGGGGTAGAGAGGGGGAAAGGGGGGAAATGGAGAGAGAGGGGGAGAGAGGGGGAAAGGGGGGAAATGGAGAGAGAGGGGGAGAGAGGGGGAAATGGAGAGAGGGGGAGAGAGGAGGGAAAGGGGGGAAATGGAGAGAGAGGGGGAAAGGGGGGAAATGGAGAGAGGGGGGAGAGAGGGGGGAAATGGAGAGAGAGGGGGAGAGAGGGGGAAAGGGGGGGAAATGGAGAGAGAGGGGGAGAGAGGGGGAAAGGAGGGGAAATGGAGAGAGAGGGGGAAAGGGGGGAAATGGAGAGAGAGGGGGAAAGGGGGGAAATGGAGAGAGGGGGCAAGGGGGAAATGGAGAGAGGGGGCAAGGGGGAAATGGAGAGAGGGAGGGGAAGGGGGGAAATGGAGAGAGAGGGGAGAGAGGGGGAAATGGAGAGAGAGGGGGAGAGAGGGGGAAAGGGGGGTAAATGGAGAGAGAGGGGTAGAGAGGGGGGAAAGGAGAGAGAGGGGTAGAGAGGGGGAAAGGGGGGAAATGGAGAGAGAGGGGGAAAGGGGGAAATGGAGAGAGAGGGGAAGAGAGGGGGAAATGGAGAGAGGGGGAGAGAGGGGGAATGGGAGGGAAATGGAGAGAGAGGGGGAGAGAGGGGGAAAGGGGGGAATGGAGAGAGAGGGGGAGAGAGGGGGAATGGGAGGGAAATGGAGAGAGAGGGGGAAAGGGGGGGAAATGGAGAGAGAGGGGTAGAGAGGGGGAAAGGGGGGAAATGGAGAGAGAGGGGGAGAGAGGGGGAAAGGGGGAGAGATGGGGTTAGAGAGGGGGAGAGAGGGGGAGATAGGGGGAAAGAGAGAGAGATGGGGTTAGAGAGGGGGAGAGAGGGGGAGATAGGGGGAAAGGGAGAGAGATGGGGTTAGAGAGGGGGAGAGAGGGGGAAAGGGCGAGAGATGGGGGAGAGAGGGGGAAAGGGGGAGATAAGGGGGAAGGGAGAGAGATGGGGTTAGAGAGGGGAGATAGGGGGAAAGGGAGGGAGAGTGGGGGAAAGGGGGGAAATGGAGAGAGAGGGGGAAAGGGGGGAAATGGAGAGAGAGGGGTAGAGAGGGGGAAAGGGGGGGAAATGGAGAGAAATGGAGAGAGAGGGGAAGAGAGGGGGGGGAAAGGGGGGAAATGGAGAGAGAGGGGGAGAGAGGGGGAATGGGAGGGAAATGGAGAGAGAGGGGGAGAGAGGGGGAATGGGAGGGAAATGGAGAGAGAGGGTGAGAGAGGGGGAATGGGAGGAAATGGAGAGAGAGGGGGAAAGGGGGGAAATGGAGAGAGAGGGGTAGAGAGGGGGAAAGGGAGAGAGATGGGGTTAGAGAGGGGGAGAGGGGGAGATAGGGGGAAAGGGAGAGAGATGGGGTTAGAGAGGGGGAGAGAGGGAGGAAAGGGAGAGAGATGGGGTTAGAGAGGGGGAGAGGGGGGAAAGGGGGAGATAAGGGGGAAGGGAGAGAGATGGGGTTAGAGAGGGGAGAGAGGGGGAAAGGGGGAGATAAGGGGGAAGGGAGAGAGATGGGGTTAGAGAGGGGGAGATGGGGGAAAGGGAGGGAGAGTGGGGGAAAGGGGGGAAGGGAGAGAGTGGGGGAAAGGGGGAGAGCGGGGGAGAGAGGGGGAAGGGGGAGAGGAGAGGGGGAAGAGAGGGAGAGGGAGAGAGAGGGAGAGAGTGGGGGAAAGGGGGAAAGGGGGATAGAGGGGGAATGGAGAGAGAGGGGGAAAGGGGGAAAGGGAGAGAGAGGGGGAAAGGGGGAAAGGGGAGAGAGGGGGAAAGGGGGCGAGAGGGGGGATAGAGGGAGAGAGGGGGAAGGGGGAGAGAGGGAGAGAGGTGGGAGAGGGAGAGAGGTGGGAGAGGGAGAGAGGTGGGAGAGGGAGAGAGGTGGGGGAGGGAGAGAGGTGGGAGAGGGAGAGGTGGGAGAGGGAGAGGTGGGAGAGGGAGAGGTGGGAGGGAGAGAGGAGGGAGAGGGGAAAGGGATAGGAAGAGTGAGGCCATTAGAAACTACAGCAAGGAAATGCTTGTGTTGCACTTTAGTTTAGTTGTGGAATGTAGTATGTGTGTGTGTGTGTGTATATACATGTGTGTGTGTGTGTGTGTGTGTGTGTGTGTGTGTGTGTGTGTGTGTGTGTGTGTGTGTGTGTGTGTGTGTGTGTGTGTGTGTGTGTGTGTGTGTGTATATATACATGTGTATGTGTGTGTATATATACATGTGTGTGTGTGTGTGTGTGTGTGTGTGTGCCATTACTTTAAGACATGAAGTTCAGTCAATCTGGAAAATGTCACGCACATTATGTAGGTCAATGTAATGTCTATGTAGGTCAATGTAATGTCTATGTAGGTCTACGCAGGTCAATGTAATGTCTATGTAGGTCTATGCAGGTCAATGTAATGTCTATGTAGGTCTATGCAGGTCTATGCAGGTCTATGTAGGTCAATGTAATGTCTATGTAGGTCTATGCAGGTCAATGTAATGTCTATGTAGGTCTATGCAGGTCAATGTAATGTCTATGTAGGTCTATGCAGGTCTATGCAGGTCTATGCAGGTCTATGTAGGTCTATGTATGCCTATGAATCCTCTATGAATGCTCTTTGTCATGTCTTACTCTCGTGACAGTATGTGCCTCTGAAGCCCTCCTGACAGTCACAGCTGAACTGTCCTCCAGCCTGGCTCCGACAGCGTCCGTGAGGACCACACACGTTGGAGGAGATGTACCGCTCCCCTCCAGGGGTACTGTTGGCTCCCACGGCAACCGTGCAGCTGTCAATCACTGTGGGGGGGGATTGAAACAACCTCTGATTTGGTAAAAACCTGACGGACGGGGCCTGAACAGAGCTATGGATGCAAGGACTGACCAACCATGATATCAACATTATAGTTATAACCATGTTATGAGGCTATACAGGACTGACCAACCATGATATCAACATTATAGTTATAACCATGTTATGAGACTATACAGGACTGACCATCCATGATATCAACATTATAGTTATAACCATGTTATGAGGCTATACAGGACTGACCGTCCATGCTATCAACATTATAGTTATAACCATGTTATTAGACGATACAGGGCTGACCATCCATGTTATCAACATTATAGTTATAACCATGTTATGAGGCTATACAGGACTGACCGTCCATGCTATCAACATTATAGTTATAACCATGTTATGAGGCTATACAGGACTGACCGTCCATGCTATCAACATTATAGTTATAACCATGTTATGAGACTATACAGGACTGACCATCCATGTTATCAACATTATAGTTATAACCATGTTATGATGCTATACAGGACTGACCATCCATGATATCAACATTATAGTTATAACCATGTTATGAGACTATACAGGACTGACCATCCATGATATCAACATTATAGTTATAACCATGTTATGAGACTATACAGGACTGACCATCCATGTTATCAACATTATAGTTATAACCATGTTATGAGGCTATACAGGACTGACCAACCATGCTATCAACATTATAGTTATAACCATGTTATGATGCTATACAGGACTGACCATCCATGATATCAACATTATAGTTATAACCATGTTATGATGCTATACAGGACTGACCAACCATGCTATCAACATTATAGTTATAACCATGTTATAACCAAGGTTTACAAACATGGAGTAAAACAAGTTTATATTTTGGTTTCTGATGGAGTGTAACAGTTGAACTAAACTCATGAGGCATTTATGAGTTCTATTCTTCAATCATTTATTTATGAGTTCTATTCTTCAATCATTTATTTATGAGTTCTATTCTTCAATCATTTATTTATGAGTTCTATTCTTCAATCATTTATTTATGAGTTCTATTCTTCAATCATTTATTTATGAGTTCTATTCTTCAATCATTTATTTATGAGTTCTATTCTTCAATCATTTATTTATGAGTTCTATTCTTCAATCATTTATTTATGAGTTCTATTCTTCAATCATTTATTTATGAGTTCTATTCTTCAATCATTTATTTATGAGTTCTATTCTTCAATCATTTATTTATGAGTTCTATTCTTCAATCATTTATTTATGAGTTCTATTCTTCAATCATTTATTTATGAGTTCTATTCTTCAATCATTTATTTATGAGTTCTATTCTTCAATCATTTATTTATGAGTTCTATTCTTCAATCATTTATTTATGAGTTCTATTCTTCAATCATTTATTTATGAGTTCTATTCTTCAATCATTTATTTATGAGTTCTATTCTTCAATCATTTATTTATGAGTTCTATTCTTCAATCATTTATTTATGAGTTCTATTCTTCAATCATTTATTTATGAGTTCTATTCTTCAATCATTTATTTATGAGTTCTATTCTTCAATCATTTATTTATGAGTTCTATTCTTCAATCATTTATTTATGAGTTCTATTCTTCAATCATTTATTTATGAGTTCTATTCTTCAATCATTTATTTATGAGTTCTATTCTTCAATAATTTATTTATGAGTGCTATTCTTCAATCATTTATTTATGAGTTCTATTCTTCAATCATTTATTTATGAGTTCTATTCTTCAATCATTTATTTATGAGTTCTATTCTTCAATCATTTATTTATGAGTTCTATTCTTCAATCATTTATTTATGAGTTCTATTCTTCAATCATTTATTTATGAGTTCTATTCTTCAATCATTTATTTATGAGTTCTATTCTTCAATCATTTATTTATGAGTTCTATTCTTCAATCATTTATTTATGAGTTCTATTCTTCAATCATTTATTTATGAGTTCTATTCTTCAATCATTTATTTATGAGTTCTATTCTTCAATCATTTATTTATGAGTTCTATTCTTCAATCATTTATTTATGAGTTCTATTCTTCAATCATTTATTTATGAGTTCTATTCTTCAATCATTCATTTATGAGTTCTATTCTTCAATCATTTATTTATGAGTTCTATTCTTCAATCATTTATTTATGAGTTCTATTCTTCAATCATTCATTTATGAGTTCTATTCTTCAATCATTTATTTATGAGTTCTATTCTTCAATCATTTATTTATGAGTTCTATTCTTCAATCATTCATTTATGAGTTCTATTCTTCAATCATTTATTTATGAGTTCTATTCTTCAATCATTTATTTATGAGTTCTATTCTTCAATCATTTATTTATAAGTTCTATTCTTCAATCATTTATTTATGAGTTCTATTCTTCAATCATTTAATCACTGTTAAATAGCCACCACTAACATTGAGTGGCTGCTGCCAACACACTGTCATTGACACTGACCCAACTCCAGCCATTTTAATAATGGGAATTGATGGAAATGATGTTATATTATTCAATCATTATATTTATATATATATATATCACTAGCCACTTTAAACAATGCTACCTTATATAATGTTACTTACCCTACATTATTCATCTCATATGCATATGTATATACTGTACTCTACAACATCGACTGCATCCTTATGTAACACATGTATCACTAGCCACTTTAACTATGCCACTTTGTTTACTTTGTCTACACACTCATCTCATATGTATATACTGTACTCGATACCATCTACTGTATGCTGCTCTGTACCATCACTCATTCATATATCCTTATGTACATGTTCCTTATCCCCTTACACTGTGTATAAGACAGTAGTTTTTTTTTGGAATTGTTAGTTAGATTACTTGTTGGTTATCACTGCATTGTCGGAACTAGAAGCACAAGCATTTCGCTACACTCGCATTAACATCTGCTAACCATGTGTATGTGACAAATAAAATTTGATTTGATTTGATTTATTTATAAGTTCTATTCTTCAATCATTCATTTATGAGTTCTATTCTTCAATCATTCATTTATAAGTCCTTAATGGGACAGTGGTGAAATAAGTATTCGAGCTCTTTATGTCGGCACCTTGAGACTCGTCTGAAGTCGGTACAACTGATCTGCCAACTTCTCTCTGCAGCGTCCGAACAGTTTGGGCTACACACTAAGCCTCTGTGGAGGGGAACATGTCAGTGTTGCTCTAGAACGCCCAACAGGCCCCACAGGCCCAACAGGCTCCACAGGCCCCACAGGCTCCACAGGCCCCACAGGCTCCACAGGCCCCACAGGCTCCACAGGCCCAACAGGCCCCACAGGCCCAACAGGCCCCACAGGTTCCACAGGCCCCACAGGCTCCACAGGCCCCACAGGCTCCACAGGCCCAACAGGCTCCAACAGGCTCCACAGGCCCAACAGGCTCCACAGGCCCAACAGGCTCCACAGGCCCAACAGGCTCCACAGGCCCCACAGGCCCCACAGGCCCCATAGGCCCAACAAGCTCCACAGGCCCAACAGGCTCCACAGGCCCAACAGGTTCCACAGGCCCAACAAGCTCCACAGGCCCAACAGGCCCAACAGGCTCCACAGGCCCAACAGGCCCAACAGGCCCCACAGGCCCAACAGGCTCCACAGGCTCCACAGGCCCAACAGGCTCCACAGGCCCAACAGGCTCCACAGGTTCCACAGGACCAACAGGCTCCACAGGCCCAACAGGCTCCACAGGCCCCATCTGAACACACACACACACACAGTCAGTAGAGATGACATGTAAGTATTGTGTATGTGTGTTCCAGTGACAGGGAGACCGTGCTCAGGGAACAGTCGTGTCATTCCTGATTTAGCCAAGTGGGATGAGGACTGCAACACCTGCCGGTGCTTTAATGGGAAGGTTGTCTGTACTCGAGTACGTATCTAATCCCTTACCTTTACCTTGTTAACAAACTATTAACTCTTACCTTTACCTTGTTAACAAACTATAGACTCTTACCTTGTTAACAAACTATAAACTCTTACCTTTACCTTGTTAACAAACTATAGACTCTTACCTTTACCTTGTTAACAAACTATAAACTCTTACCTTTACCTTGTTAACAAACTATAAACTCTTACCTTTACCTTGTTAACAAACTATAAACTCTTACCTTTACCTTGTTAACAAACTATTAACTCTTACCTTTACCTTGTTAACAAAC
Source organism: Oncorhynchus gorbuscha (assembly GCF_021184085.1). Lineage (NCBI taxonomy): Eukaryota > Metazoa > Chordata > Actinopteri > Salmoniformes > Salmonidae > Oncorhynchus > Oncorhynchus gorbuscha. Next base: position 87,605,304 of record NC_060179.1, read on the forward strand.
TATAAACTCTTACCTTTACCTTGTTAACAAACTATAGTTTTGGCAATCCGGTTAGGGCATCTACTTTGTGTGTGACACAAGTCATGTATCCAACATTTGTTCACAGACAGATTATTTCACTTATGATTCACTGTATCACAATTCCAGTGGGTCAGACGGTTACAAACACTAAGTTGACTGTCCCTTTAAACAGCTTGGAAAATTCCAGAAATTGATGTCATGGTTTTAGAAGCTTCTGATAGGCTAATTGACATCATTTGAGTCAATTGGAGGTGAACCTGTGGATGTATTTCAAGGCCTACCTTCAAACTCAGTGGCTCTTTTCTTGAAATCATGGGAAAATCAAAAGAAATCAGCCAAGACCTCAGAATAAAATTGTAGACCTCCACAAGTCTGGTTCATCCTTGAGAGCAATTTCCAAATGCCTGAAGGTACCACGTTCATCTGTACCAACAATAGTATGCAAGTATAAACTCCATGGGACCACGCAGCCATCATACCGCTCAGGAAGGAGACGCGTTCTGTCTCCTAGAGATTAATGTACTTTGTTGTGAAAAGTGCAAATCAATCCCAGAACAACAGCAAAGGACCCTGTGAAGATGCTGGAGGAAACAGGTACAAAAGTATCTATATCCACAGTAAAACGAGTCCTATATCGACATAACCTGAAAGGCCGCTCAGCAAGGAAGAAGCCACTGCTCCAAAACCATAGTAAAACAGACTAAGGTTTGCAACTGCACATGGGGACAAAGATCGTACTTTTTGGAGAAATGTCCTCTGGTCTGATGAAACAAAAATAGAACTGTTTGGCCATAATGACCATTGTTATGTTTGGAGGAGAAAGGGGAGGCTTGCAAGCCGAAGAACACCATCCCAACCGTGAAGCACGGGGGTGGCAGCATCATGTTCTGGGGGTGCTTTGCTGCAGGAGGGACTGGTGCACTTCACAAAATAGATGGCGTCATGAGGGAGGAAAATTATGTGGATATATTGAAGCAACATCTCAAGACATCAGTCAGGAAGTTAAAGCTTGGTCCCAAATGGGTCTTCCAAATGGACAATGACCCCAAGCATGCTTCCAAAGTTGTGGCAAAATGGCTTAAGGACAACATAGTCAAGGTATTGGAGTGGCCATCACAAAGCCCGGACCTCAATCCTATAGAACATTTGTGGGCAGAAATGAAAAAGTGTGTGCGAGCAAGGAGGCCTACAAACCTGACTCAGTTACACCAGCTCTGTCAGGAGGCCTACAAACCTGACTCAGTTACACCAGCTCTGTCAGGAGGCCTACAAACCTGACTCAGTTACACCAGCTCTGTCAGGAGGCCTACAAACCTGACTCAGTTACACCAGCTCTGTCAGGAGGCCTAAAAACCTGACTCAGTTACACCAGCTCTGTCAGGAGGTCTACAAACCTGACTCAGTTACACCAGCTCTGTCAGGACGAATTGGCCAAAATTGACCCAACTTATTGTGGGAAGCTTGTGGAAGGCTACCCAAAACTACCCAAAACGTTTGGCCCAAGTTAAACTATTTTAATGCTACCAAATACTAATTGACTGTATGTAAACTTCTGACCCACTGGGAAAGTGATGAAAGAAATGAAAGCTGAAATAAATCATTCTCTCTACTATTATTCTGACAATTCACATTCTTAAAATAAAATGGTCCTAACTGACCTAAGACTGAGAAGTTTTACTGTCCGGTTAAATGTCAGGAATTGTGAAAAACTGAGTTTAAATGTATTTGGCTAAGGTGTATGTAAACTTCTGACTTCAACTGTATCTGCACTCTGGCCTGTGGTGAGACAACTTCAACAGGAGATGGAGCAGGAGAAGAACAGAGCACTAGAGGAGAGGGTCAGACTGCTGGAGGAGAGGGTGAGGGGGATGGAGGAGAGGGTCAGACTGCTGGAGGAGAGGGTGAGGGGGATGGAGGAGAGGGTCAGACTGCTGGAGGAGAGGGTGAGGGGGACGGAGGAGAGGGTGAGGAAGGATGGCGTGTGACAGAGAACAACCCACTGGAGAGGTGGCCACCCCCGCAGAGAAGCCAGTAAAACAGCCCACCTCAGCTCCCGACAAAAGTATCTATCTATCTATCTATCTATCTATCTATCTATCTATCTATCTATCTATCTATCTATCTATCTATCTATCTATCTATCTATCTATCTATCTATCTATCTATCTATCTATCTATCTATCTATCTATTCAATTCAATTCAATTCAATTCAATTCAATTCAAGGGGCTTTATTGGCATGGGAAACATGTGTTAACATTGCCAAAGCAAGTGAGGTAGATAATATACAAAAGTGAAATAAACAATAACAATTAACAATAAACATTACACATACAGAAGTTTCAAAACAATAAAGACATTACAAATGTCATATTACGTATATATAGAGTTTTGCAACGATGTACAAATGGTTAAGGGTACACAAGGGAAACTAAATAAGCATAAATACCTATCTATATATCTATCTATATCTAGATATATCTATCCATCTACCTGGTCAGAAGTAGTGTACTACAAAACATTAGGAACACCTTCCTAATATTGAGTTGCAATTCCTTGGGGTATTGACCCAACCAACCAGTGCTCCGGCACATTGGCTAACCGGGCTATCTGCATTGTGTCCCACCACCCACCAACCCCTCCTTTATGCTACTGCTACTCTCTGCTACTCTTTGGCCCTGTCCGGGGGTGTCCTCGGATGGGGCCACAGTGTCTCCTGACCCCTCCTGTCTCAGCCTCCAGTATTTATGCTGCAGTAGTTTATGTGTCGGGGGGCTAGGGTCAGTTTGTTTATCTGGAGTACTTCTCCTGTCCTATTCGGTGTCCTGTGTAAATCTAAGTGTGCGTTCTCTAATTCTCTCCTTCTCTCTTTCTTTCTCTCTCTCGGAGGACCTGAGCCCTAGAACCATGCCCCAGGACTACCTGACATGATGACTCCTTGCTGTCCCCAGTCCACCTGGCCATGCTGCTGCTCCAGTTTCAACTGGCCTGGGCCCTAGGACCATGTCCCAGGACTACCTGACATGAGGACTCCTTGCTGTCCCCAGTCCACCTGGCCATGCTCCTGCTCCAGTTTCAACTGTTCTGCCTTACTATTATTCAACCATGCTGGTCATTTATGAACATTTGAACATCTTGGCCACGTTCTGTTATAATCTCCACCTGGCACAGCCAGAAGAGGACTGGCCACCCCACATATGCTCTCTCTAATTCTCTCTTTCTTTCTCTCTCTCGGAGGACCTGAGCCCTAGGACCGTGCCCCAGGACTACCTGACATGATGGCTCCTTGCTGTCCCCAGTCCATCTGACTGTGCTGCTGCTCCAGTTTCAACTGTTCTGCCTTATTATTATTTGACCATGCTGGTCATTTATGAACATTTGAACATCTTGGTCATGTTCTGTTATAATCTCTACCCGGCACAGCCAGAAGAGGACTGGCCACCCCACATAGCCCGGTTCCTCTCTAGGTTTCTTCCTAGGTTTTGGCCTTTCTAGGGAGTTTTTCCTAGCCACCGTGCTTTTACACCTGCATTGTTTGCTGTTTGGGGTTTTAGGCTGGGTTTCTGTACAGCACTTTGAGATATCAGCTGATGTACGAAGGGCTATATAAATAAATTTGATTTGATTTGATTTGATTTGTTCATCATATATGCATAGTCACTATAACCATATCTACATGTACATACTACCTCAAGCAGCCTGACTAACCAGTGTCTGTATGTAGCCTCACTACTTTTATAGCCTCGCTACTGTATATAGCCTGTCTTTTTACTGATGTTTTATTTAATTACCTAACTATTGTTCACCTAATACCTTTTTCGCACTATTGCCTGTCAGTAAGCGCACATGATGAATAAACTTTGATTTGAAAGCCTTCACTATATGATCCTGGAATATCCAAGGACTGAGGTCATCTGGCTTTGGCCCGAAGAGCAGGAACCTGGGCAATACAGTCATCCTACAAGAAACATGGTATAAGGGAGACGGACCCACTGGTTGTCCTCTGGGTTACAGAGAGCTGGTAGTCCCATCCACCACACTACCAGGTGGGTGGTATAGAGGAGACAGACCCACTGGTTGTGCTCTAGGTTACAGAGAGGTGGTAGTCCCATCCACCACACTACCAGGTGGGTGGTATAGAGGAGATGGACCCACTGGTTTCCCTCTAGGTTACAGAGAGCTGGTAGTCCCATCCACCACACTACCAGGTGGGTGGTATAGAGGAGACGGACCCACTGGTTGTCCTCTAGGTTACAGAGAGGTGGTAGTCCCATCCACCACACTACCAGGTGGGTGGTATAGAGGAGATGGACCCACTGGTTTCCCTCTAGGTTACAGAGAGCTGGTAGTCCCATCCACCACACTACCAGGTGGGTGGTATAGAGGAGACGGACCCACTGGTTGTCCTCTAGGTTACAGAGAGGTGGTAGTCCCATCCACCACACTACCAGGTGGGTGGTATAGAGGAGATGGACCCACTGGTTTCCCTCTAGGTTACAGAGAGCTGGTAGTCCCATCCACCACACTACCAGGTGGGTGGTATAGAGGAGATGGACCCACTGGTTGTCCTCTAGGTTACAGAGAGCTGGTAGTCCCATCCACCACACTACCAGGTGGGTGGTATAGAGGAGATGGACCCACTGGTTGCCCTCTAGGTTACAGAGAGCTGGTAGTCCCATCCACCACACTACCAGGTGGGTGGTATAGAGGAGATGGACCCACTGGTTGTCCTCTAGGTTACAGAGAGCTGGTAGTCCCATCCACCACACTACCAGGTTGGTGGTATAGAGGAGATGGACCCACTGGTTGCCCTCTAGGTTACAGAGAGCTGGTAGTCCCATCCACCACACTACCAGGTGGGTGGTATAGAGGAGATGGACCCACTGGTTGCCCTCTAGGTTACAGAGAGCTGGTAGTCCCATCCACCACACTACCAGGTGGGTGGTATAGAGGAGATGGACCCACTGGTTGCCCTCTAGGTTACAGAGAGCTGGTAGTCCCATCCACCACACTACCAGGTGGGTGGTATAGAGGAGATGGACCCACTGGTTGCCCTCTAGGTTACAGAGAGCTGGTAGTCCCATCCACCACACTACCAGGTGGGTGGTATAGAGGAGATGGACCCACTGGTTGCCCTCTAGGTTACAGACAGCTGGTAGTCCCATCCACCACACTACCAGGTGGGTGGTATAGAGGAGATGGACCCACTGGTTGCCCTCTAGGTTACAGAGAGATGGTAGTCCCATCCACCACACTACCAGGTGGGTGGTATAGAGGAGATGGACCCACTGGTTGCCCTCTAGGTTACAGAGAGCTGGTAGTCCCATCCACCACACTACCAGGTGGGTGGTATAGAGTTCACAAACAAAAAACACCACCCCACAGAGAGATGAACCTGGAGATCTAAGGAGAACACAGACAGAACCCACCATGTCGTTCCTAAGGAGAACACAGACAGAACCCACCATGTCGTTCCTAAGGAGAACACAGACAGAACCCACCATGTCGTTCCTAAGGAGAACACAGACAGAACCCACCATGTCGATCCTAAGGAGAACACAGACAGAACCCACCATGTCGTTCCTAAGGAGAACACAGACAGAACCCACCATGTCGTTCCTAAGGAGAACACAGACAGAACCCAGCATGTCGTTCCTAAGGAGAACACAGACAGAACCCAGCATGTCGTTCCTAAGGAGAACACAGACAGAACCCACCATGTCGTTCCTAAGGAGAACACAGACAGAACCCAGCATGTCGTTCCTAAGGAGAACACAGACAGAACCCAGCATGTCGTTCCTAAGGAGAACACAGACAGAACCCAGCATGTCGTCCCTAAGGAGAACACAGACAGAACCCACCATGTCG
>NC_060179.1:87616191-87628691 GCF_021184085.1 Oncorhynchus gorbuscha
TAGAGAACCATAAAGGGTTCATTAGAGAACCATAAAGGGTTCATTAGAGAGAACCATAAAGGGTTCATTAGAGAGAACAATAAAGGGTTCATTAGAGAACCATAAAGGGTTCATTAGAGAACAATAAAGGGTTCATTAGAGAGAACCATAAAGGGTTCATTAGAGAGAACAATAAAGGGTTCATTAGAGAACCATAAAGGGTTCATTAGAGAACCTTAAAGGGTTCATTAGAGAACAATAAAGGGTTCATTAGAGAGAACCATAAAGGGTTCATTAGAGAACCATAAAGGGTTCATTAGAGACAACTATAAAGGGTTCATTAGAGAGAACCATAAAGGGTTCATTAGAGAACCATAAAGGGTTCATTAGAGACAACTATAAAGGGTTCATTAGAGAGAACCATAAAGGGTTCACTAGAGAGAACTATAAAGGGTTAATTAGAGAGAACCATAAAGGGTTAATTAGAGACAACCATAAAGGGTTCATTAGAGAACCATAAAGGGTTCATTAGAGAACCATAAAGGGTTCATTAGAGAACCATAAAGGGTTCATTAGAGAACCATAAAGGGTTAATTCGAGAGAACCATAAAGGGTTCATTAGAGAACCATAAAGGGTTAATTAGAGAGAACCATAAAGGGTTCATTAGAGAACCATAAAGGGTTCATTAGAGACAGCCATATAGGGTTCATTAGAGACAGCCATATAGGGTTCATTAGAGAACCATAAAGGGTTCATTAGAGAACTATAAAGGGTTCATTAGAGAGAACCATAAAGGGTTAATTAGAGAGAACCATAAAGGGTTCATTAGAAACAAATATAAAGGTTTCATTAGAGAACCATATAGGGTTCATTAGAGAACTATAAAGGGTTCATTAGAGAACCATAAAGGGTTCATTAGAGAACCATAAAGGGTTAATTAGAAAACCATACAGGGTTAATTAGAAAACCATAAAGGGTTCATTAGAGAACCATAAAGGGTTCATTAGAGAACCATAAAGGGTTCATTAGAGAACCATAAAGGGTTAATTAGAGAGAACCATAAAGGGTTCATTAGAGACAGCCATATAGGGTTCATTAGAGACAGCCATATAGGGTTCATTAGAGAACCATAAAGGGTTCATTAGAGAACTATAAAGGGTTCATTAGAGAGAACCATAAAGGGTTAATTAGAGAGAACCATAAAGGGTTCATTAGAAACAAATATAAAGGTTTCATTAGAGAACCATATATGGTTCATTAGAGAACCATAAAGGGTTAATTAGAAAACCATAAAGGGTTCATTAGAAACAAATATAAAGGTTTCATTAGAGAACCATAAAGGGTTCATTAGAGAACCATAAAGGGTTCATTAGAGAACCAGAAAGGGTTCATTAGAAACAAATATAAAGGGTTCATTAGAGAACCATAAAGGGTTCAGTAGAGACAGCCATATAGGGTTCATTAGAGAACCATAAAGGGTTCATTAGAGAACTATAAAGGGTTCATTAGAGAGAACCATAAAGGGTTAATTAGAGAGAACCATAAAGGGTTCATTAGAAACAAATATAAAGGTTTCATTAGAGAACCATATAGGGTTCATTAGAGAACCATAAAGGGTTAATTAGAAAACCATAAAGGGTTCATTAGAAACAAATATAAAGGTTTCATTAGAGAACCATAAAGGGTTCATTAGAGAACCATAAAGGGTTCATTAGAGAACCAGAAAGGGTTCATTAGAAACAAATATAAAGGGTTCATTAGAGAACCATAAAGGGTTCATTAGAGAGAACCATGAAGGGTTCATTAGAAACAAATATAAAGGGTTCATTAGAGAACCAAAAAGGGGTCATTAGAGAACCATAAAGGGTTCATTAGAGAGAATCATAAAGGGTTCATTAGAAACAAATATAAAGGGTTCATTAGAGAACCATAAAGGGTTCATTGGAGAACCATAAAGGGTTCATTAGAGAACCATAAAGGGTTCATTAGAAACAAATATAAAGGGTTCATTAGAAACAAATATAAAGGGTTCATTAGAGAACCAAAAAGGGTTCATTAGAAAACAATAAAGGGTTCATTAGAGAGAACCTTAAAGGGTTCATTAGAGAACCATAAATGGTTCATTAGAAAACAATAAAGGGTTCATTAGAGAACCATAAAGGGTTCATTAGAGAACCATAACGGGTTCATTAGAGAACCATAACGGGTTCATTAGAGAGAACCATAAAGGGTTCATTACAGAACCATAAAGGGTTCATTAGAGAACCATAAATGGTTCATTAGAGAACCATAAATGGTTCATTAGAGACAGCCATAAAGGGTTCCTTAGAGAGAACCATAAAGGGTTCCTTAGAGAGAACCATAAAGGGTTCATTAGAGAGAACCATAAAGGGTTCATTAGAGAACCATAAAGGGTTCATTAGAGAACAAGAAAGGGTTCATTAGAAACAAATATAAAGGGTTCATTAGAGAACCAAAAAGGGTTCATTAGAGAACCATAAATGGTTCATTAGAAGACAATAAAGGGTTCATTAGAGAACCATAAAGGGTTCATTAGAGAGAACCATAAAGGGTTCATTAGAGAGAACCTTAAAGGGTTCATTAGAGAACCATAAATGGTTCATTAGAAAACAATAAAGGGTTCATTAGAGAGAACCTTAAAGGGTTCATTAGAGAGAACCATAAAGGGTTCATTAGAGAACCATAAATGGTTCATTAGAAAACAATAAAGGGTTCATTAGAGAGAACCATAAAGGGTTCATTAGAGAACCATAAATGGTTCATTAGAGATAACCTTAAAGGGTTCATTAGAGAGAACCATAAATGGTTCATTAGAGAACCATAAAGGGTTCATTAGAGAGAACCATAAAGGGTTCATTAGAGAGAACCATAAAGGGTTCATTAGAGAACCATAAATGGTTCATTAGAGAGAACCATAAAGGGTTCATTAGAGAACCATAAATGGTTCATTAGAAAACAATAAAGGGTTCATTAGAGAGAACCTTAAAGGGTTCATTAGAGAGAACCATAAAGGGTTCATTAGAAAACAATAAAGGGTTCATTAGAGAGAACCATAAAGGGTTCATTAGAGAACCATAAAGGGTTCATTAGAGAGAACCATAAAGAGTTCATTAGAGAGAACCATAAAGGGTTCATTAGAGAACCATAAATGGTTCATTAGAGAGAACCTTAAAGGGTTCATTAGAGAGAACCATAAAGGGTTCATTAGAGAGAACCATAAAGGGTTCATTAGAGAACCATAAATGGTTCATTAGAAAACAATAAAGGGTTCATTAGAGAGAACCTTAAAGGGTTCATTAGAGAGAACCATAAAGGGTTCATTAGAGAACCATAAATGGTTCATTAGAAAACCATAAAGGGTTCATTAGAGAGAACCATAAAGGGTTCATTAGAGAGAACCATAAAGGGTTCATTAGAGAACCATAAATGGTTCATTAGAGAGAACCATAAAGGGTTCATTAGAGAACCATAAATGGTTCATTAGAAAACAATAAAGGGTTCATTAGAGAGAACCTTAAAGGGTTCATTAGAGAGAACCATAAAGGGTTCATTAGAAAACAATAAAGGGTTCATTAGAGAGAACCATAAAGGGTTCATTAGAGAACCATAAAGGGTTCATTAGAGAGAACCATAAAGAGTTCATTAGAGAGAACCATAAAGGGTTCATTAGAGAACCATAAATGGTTCATTAGAGAGAACCTTAAAGGGTTCATTAGAGAGAACCATAAAGGGTTCATTAGAGAGAACCATAAAGGGTTCATTAGAGAACCATAAAGGGTTCATTAGAAAACAATAAAGGGTTCATTAGAGAAAACCTTAAAGGGTTCATTAGAGAGAACCATAAAGGGTTCATTAGAGAACCATAAATGGTTCATTAGAAAACAATAAAGGGTTCATTAGAGAGAACCTTAAAGGGTTCATTAGAGAGAACCTTAAAGGGTTCATTAGAGAGAACCATAAATGGTTCATTAGAAAACAATAAAGGGTTCATTAGAGAGAACCATAAAGGGTTCATTAGAGAACCATAAAGGGTTCATTAGAGAGAACCATAAAGGGTTCATTAGAGAGAACCATAAAGGGTTCATTAGAAACAAATATAAAGGGTTCATTAGAGAACCATAAAGGGTTCATTAGAGAACCATAAAGGATTCATTAGAGGACCATAAAGGGTTCATTAGAGGACCATAAAGGGTTCATTAGAGAACCATAAAGGGTTCATTAGAGAGAACCATAAAGGGTTCATTAGAGAGAACCATAAAGGGTTCATTAGAGAGAACCATAAAGGGTTCAGTAGAGACAACTATAAAGGGTTCATCAGAGAACCATAAAGGGTTCATTAGAGAGAACCATAAAGGGTTCAGTAGAGACAACCATAAAGGGTTCAGTAGAGACAACCATAAAGGGTTCATTAGAGACAACTATAAAGGGTTCATTAGAGACAACTATAAAGGGTTCATTAGAGAGAACCATAAAGGGTTCATTAGAGAACCATAAAGGGTTCATTAGAGAACCATAAAGGGTTCATTAGAGAACTATAAAGGGTTCATTAGAGAACCATAAATGGTTCATTAGAGACAACTATAAATGGTTCATTAGAGAACCATAAAGGGTTCATTAGAGAACCATAAATGGTTCATTAGAGACAGCCATATAGGGTTCATTAGGGAACCATAAAGGGTTCATTAGAGAACCATAAAGGGTTCCTTAGAGAGAACCATAAAGGGTTCATTAGAGAGAACCATAAAGGGTTCATTAGAGAACAAATATAAAGGGTTCATTAGAGAACCATAAAGGGTTCATTAGAGAACCATAAAGGGTTCATTAGAGAACCATAAAGGGTTCATTAGAGAACCATAAAGGGTTCATTAGAGAACCATAAAGGGTTCATTAGAGAGAACCATAAAGGGTTCATTAGAAACAAATATAAAGGGTTCATTAGAGAACCAAAAAGGGTTCATTAGAGAACCATAAAGGGTTCATTAGAGAGAACCATAAAGGGTTCATTAGAGAGAACCATAAAGGGTTCATTAGAAACAAATATAAAGGGTTCATTAGAGAGAACAATAAAGTGTTCATTAGAGAACCTTAAAGGGTTCATTAGAGAACCTTAAAGGGTTCATTAGAGAACCATAAATGGTTCATTAGAGACAACTATAAAGGGTTCATTAGAGAACAATAAAGGGTTCATTAGAGAGAACCATGAAGGGTTCATTAGAGAACCATAAAGGGTTCATTAGAGAGAACCATAAAGGGTTCATTAGAGAGAACCATAAAGGGTTCATTAGAGAGAACCATAAAGGGTTCATTAGAGAGAACCATAAAGGGTTCATTAGAGAACCATAAAGGGTTCATTAGAGACAACTATAAATGGTTCATTAGAGAACCATAAAGGGTTCATTAGAGAACCATAAATGGTTCATTAGAGACAGCCATATAGGGTTCATTAGGGAACCATAAAGGGTTCATTAGAGAACCATAAAGGGTTCCTTAGAGAGAACCATAAAGGGTTCATTAGAGAGAACCATAAAGGGTTCATTAGAGAACAAATATAAAGGGTTCATTAGAGAACCATAAAGGGTTCATTAGAGAACCATAAAGGGTTCATTAGAGAACCATAACGGGTTCATTAGAGAACCATAAAGGGTTCATTAGAGAACCATAAAGGGTTCATTAGAGAGAACCATAAAGGGTTCATTAGAGAACAATAAAGGGTTCATTAGAGAGAACCATGAAGGGTTCATTAGAGAACCATAAAGGGTTCATTAGAGAGAACCATAAAGGGTTCATTAGAGAGAACCATAAAGGGTTCATTAGAGAACCATAAAGGGTTCATTAGAGAACAATAAAGAGAACAATACTATCTCCTGTGTCTAACTACTGTTAGACAGAGGAGATACCCATAAGACAATAGAGAAGACGGGACAATAACAAGACAATAGAGAAGACGGGACAATAACAAGACAATAGAGAAGACGGGACAATAACAAGACAATAGAGAAGACGGGACAATAAAGAAGACAGAACAATAACAAGACAATAGAGAAGACGGGACAATAACAAGACAATAGAGAAGACGGGACAATAAAGAAGACAGAACAATAACAAGACAATAGAGAAGACGGGACAATAACAAGACAATAGAGAAGATGGGACAATAACAAGACAATAACAAGACAATAACAAGACAATAGAGAAGACGGGACAATAACAAGACAATAGAGAAGATGGGACAATAACAAGACAATAACAAGACAATAGAGAAGACGGAACAATAACAAGACAATAGAGAAGACGGGACAATAACAAGACAATAGAGAAGACGGGACAATAACAAGACAATAGAGAAGACGGGACAATAACAAGACAATAGAGAAGATGGGACAATAACAAGAAAATAACAAGACAATAGAGAAGAAGGGACAATAACAAGACAATAGAGAAGACGGGACAATAACAAGACAATAGAGAAGATGGGACAATAACAAGAAAATAACAAGACAATAGAGAAGAAGGGACAATAACAAGACAATAGAGAAGATGGGACAATAACAAGACAATAGAGAAGACGGGACAATAACAAGACAATAGAGAAGACGGGACAATAACAAGACAATAGAGAAGACGGGACAATAACAAGACAATAGAGAGGACGGGACAATAACAAGACAATAGAGAAGACGGGACAATAACAAGACAATAGAGAAGACGGGACAATAACAAGACAATAGAGAAGACGGGACAATAAAGAAGACACAACAATAACAAGACAATAGAGAAGACGGGACAATAACAAGACAATAGAGAAGACGGGACAATAACAAGACAATAGAGAAGACGGGACAATAACAAGACAATAGAGAAGACAGGACAATAAAGAAGACAGAACAATAACAAGACAATAGAGAAGGCGGGACAATAACAAGACAATAGAGAAGACGGGACAATAACAAGACAATAGAGAAGACGGGACAATAACAAGACAATAGAGAAGACGGGACAATAACAAGACAATAGAGAAGACGGGACAATAACAAGACAATAGAGAAGACGGGACAATAACAAGACAATAGAGAAGACGGAACAATAACAAGACAATAGAGAAGATGGGACAATAAAGAAGACAGAACAATAACAAGACAATAGAGAAGACGGGACAATAACAAGACAATAGAGAAGACGGGACAATAACAAGACAATAGAGAAGACGGGACAATAACAAGACAATAGAGAAGACGGGACAATAACAAGACAATAGAGAAGACGGGACAATAACAAGACAATAGAGAAGACGGGACAATAACAAGAGAATAGAGAATACGGGACAATAAAGAAGACAGAACAATAACAAGACAATAGAGAAGACGGGACAATAACAAGACAATAGAGAAGACGGGACAATAACAAGACAATAGAGAAGACGGGACAATAACAAGACAATAGAGAAGACGGGACAATAACAAGACAATAGAGAAGACGGGACAATAACAAGACAATAGAGAAGACGGGACAATAACAAGACAATAGAGAAGACAGGACAATAAAGAAGACAATAGAGAAGACAGAACAATAACAAGACAATAGAGAAGACAGGACAATAAAGAAGACAGAACAATAACAAGACAATAGAGAAGACGGGACAATAACAAGACAATAGAGAAGACGGGACAATAACAAGACAATAGAGAAGACAGGACAATAACAAGACAATAGAGAAGACGGGACAATAACAAGAGAATAGAGAAGACGGGACAATAAAGAAGACAGAACAATAACAAGACAATAGAGAAGACGGGACAATAACAAGACAATAGAGAAGACGGGACAATAACAAGAGAACCCTCTCCAAACCTCTCCAAAAGACGGGACAATAACAGTTTGAGGAACAGAATCACAGATCCTTCAAAAATCATATCAACACATTGGCTCACAATGTGGTGTGGGTGGGGGCTGTGCTTTGGCAAAGTGGGTGGGGTTATATCCTTCCTGTTTGGCCCTGTCCGGGGGTGTCCTCGGATGGGGCCACAGTGTCTCCTGACCCCTCCTGTCTCAGCCTCCAGTATTTATGCTGCAGTAGTTTATGTGTCGGGGGGCTAGGGTCAGTTTGTTTATCTGGAGTACTTCTCCTGTCCTATTCGGTGTCCTGTGTAAATCTAAGTGTGCGTTCTCTAATTCTCTCCTTCTCTCCTTCTTTCTCTCTCTCGGAGGACCTGAGCCCTAGAACCATGCCCCAGGACTACCTGACATGATGACTCCTTGCTGTCCCCAGTCCACCTGGCCATGCTGCTGCTCCAGTTTCAACTGGCCTGGGCCCTAGGACCATGTCCCAGGACTACCTGACATGAGGACTCCTTGCTGTCCCCAGTCCACCTGGCCATGCTCCTGCTCCAGTTTCAACTGTTCTGCCTTACTATTATTCAACCATGCTGGTCATTTATGAACATTTGAACATCTTGGCCACGTTCTGTTATAATCTCCACCCGGCACAGCCAGAAGAGGACTGGCCACCCCACATATGCTCTCTCTAATTCTCTCTTTCTTTCTCTCTCTCGGAGGACCTGAGCCCTAGGACCGTGCCCCAGGACTACCTGACATGATGGCTCCTTGCTGTCCCCAGTCCACCTGACTGTGCTGCTGCTCCAGTTTCAACTGTTCTGCCTTATTATTATTTGACCATGCTGGTCATTTATGAACATTTGAACATCTTGGTCATTTTCTGTTATAATCTCTACCCGGCACAGCCAGAAGAGGACTGGCCACCCCACATAGCCCGGTTCCTCTCTAGGTTTCTTCCTAGGTTTTGGCCTTTCTAGGGAGTTTTTCCTAGCCACCGTGCTTTTACACCTGCATTGTTTGCTGTTTGGGGTTTTAGGCTGGGTTTCTGTACAGCACTTTGAGATATCAGCTGATGTACGAAGGGCTATATAAATAAATTTGATTTGATTTGATTTACGGTAATTGAATCTACTGTCGTCATGGAGTTCTCTCTCCCCCTCCCTCAATGTCTATACCCTTCTACCTCTTATTCCCTCTCCCCTTTCCTTAGTTACCAAGCCCACTGAACCCAATGACTCCCCCTCCCTCTCTTCGCCCTGCGTGCCTCCCCCTCCCTCCCCTCTCCCTCCCCTCTCCAACCCTCTCCCTCCCTCCCCTCTCCAACCCTCTCCCTCCCTCCCTTCTCCAACCCTCTCCCTCCCTCCCTTCTCCAACCCTCCCCCTCCCTCTCTTCGCCCTGCGTGCCTCCCTCTCCCTCCCCTCTCCAACCCTCTCCCTCCCCTCTCCAACCCTCTCCCTCCCCTCTCCAACCCTCTCCCTCCCTCCCCTCTCCAACGCCCTCCAAACCTGGAGGCCCTTGATTCCCAAACCTTCCATCACAAAACAAAGCCATCACCTACAGAGAGATGAACCTGGAGAAGAGTCCCCTAAGCAATCTGGTCCTGGTGCTCTGTTCACAAACACAAACAGACCCCACAGAGCCCCAGGACAGCAGCACAATTAGACCCAACCAAATCATGAGAAAACAAAAAGATAATTACTTGACACATTGGAAAGAATTAACAAAAAAACAGAGCAAACTAGAATGCTATTTGGCCCTAAACAGAGAGTTCACAGTGGCAGAATACCTGACCACTGTGACTGACCCAAACCTAAGGAAAGCTTTGACTATGTACAGACTCAGTGAGCATAGCCTTGCTATTGAGAAAGGCAGCCCAGGGCAGACATGGCTCTCAAGAGAAGACAGGCTATGTGCTCACTGCCCACAAAATGAGGTGGAAACTGAGATGCACTTCCTAACCTCCTGCCCAATGTATAACCATATTAGAGACACATATTTCCCTCAGATTACACAGATCCACAAAGAATTCGAAAACAAACCCAGTTTTGATAAACTCTCATATCTACTGGGTGATATACCACAGTGTGACGTCACAGCAGCAAGATTTGTGACCTGTTGCCATAAGAAAAGGTCAACCAGCGAAGAACAAACACCATTGTAAATACAACCCATATTTACGTGATTTATTTTGTAATGTTTAATGTTCATTTTTATTGATTATTTCACTTTTGTATATTATCTACTTCACTTGCTTTGGCAATGTTAACACATGTTTCACCTGCCAATAAAGCCCCTTGAATTGAAATGAATTGTAGAGAGAGCTAGAGATGCAGAGAGGGAGAGACAACATACCATGCAGGTTCCTCCGTGGTGGCACTGGTCTTTACAGTCGTTGAGATCTACACAGGAAAACAAAGATGATGTATCAGCTGTTATCTACTAGCACGTATTCAACAAGATAATCAAGATACACAGGAAACCAAATATGATGTATCAGCTGTTATCTACTAGCACATATTAAACAATATAATCAACTCTGTCTGTGATAATGTAGTAATGAATTGTTCACCCTCCATAAAATAAAGTGCCTCCCCCATTAAAGGAATCATTCCATTCTTTATGTAGTGTCCTACCACCCTGTGAATCCTAGTCCTTATGTAGTGTCCTACCACCCTGTGAATCCTAGTCCTTATGTAGTGTCCTACCACCCTGTGAATCCTAGTCCTTATGTAGTGTCCTACTACCCTGTGAATCCTAGTCGTTATGTAGTGTCCTACCACCCTGTGAATCCTAGTCCTTATGTAGTGCCCTACTAACCTGTGAATCCTAGTCCTTATGTAGTGTCCTACCACCCTGTGAATCCTAGTCCTTATGTAGTGTCCTACCACCCTGTGAATCCTAGTCCTTATGTAGTGTCCTACCACCCTGTGAATCCTAGTCCTTATGTAGTGTCCTACCACCCTGTGAATCCTAGTCCTTATGTAGTGTCCTACCACCCTGTGAATCCTAGTCCTTATGTAGTGTCCTACCACCCTGAGAATCCTAGTCCTTATGTAGTGTCCTACCACCCTGTGAATCCTAGTCCTTATGTAGTGTCCTACCACCCTGTGAATCCTCATCCTTATGTAGTGTCCTACCACCCTGTGAATCCTCGTCCTTATGTAGTGTCCTACCACCCTGTGAATCCTAGTCCTTATGTAGTGTCCTACCACCCTGTGAATCCTAGTCCTTATGTAGTGTCCTACCACCCTGTGAATCCTAGTCCTTATGTAGTGTCCTACCACCCTGTGAATCCTAGTCCTTATGTAGTGTCCTACCACCCTGTGAATCCTAGTCCTTATGTAGTGTCCTACCACCCTGTGAATCCTAGTCCTTATGTAGTGTCCTACCACCCTGTGAATCCTAGTCCTTATGTAGTGTCCTACCACCCTGTGAATCCTAGTCCTTATGTAGTGTCCTACCACCCTGTGAATCCTAGTCCTTATGTAGTGTCCTACCACCCTGTGAATCCTAGTCCTTATGTAGTGTCCTACTACCCTGTGAATCCTAGTCGTTATGTAGTGTCCTACCACCCTGTGAATCCTAGTCCTTATGTAGTGCCCTACTAACCTGTGAATCCTAGTCCTTATGTAGTGTCCTACCACCCTGTGAATCCTAGTCCTTATGTAGTGTCCTACCACCCTGTGAATCCTAGTCCTTATGTAGTGTCCTACCACCCTGTGAATCCTAGTCCTTATGTAGTGTCCTACCACCCTGTGAATCCTAGTCCTTATGTAGTGTCCTACCACCCTGTGAATCCTAGTCCTTATGTAGTGTCCTACCACCCTGAGAATCCTAGTCCTTATGTAGTGTCCTACCACCCTGTGAATCCTAGTCCTTATGTAGTGTTCTACCACCCTGTGAATCCTAGTCCTTATGTAGTGTCCTACCACCCTGTGAATCCTAGTCCTTATGTAGTGTCCTACCACCCTGTGAATCCTAGTCCTTATGTAGTGTCCTACCACCCTGTGAATCCTAGTCCTTATGTAGTGTCCTACCACCCTGTGAATCCTTGTCCTTATGTAGTGTCCTACCACCCTGTGAATCATAGTCCTTATGTAGTGCCCTACCACCCTGTGAATCCTTGTCCTTATGTAGTGTCCTACCACCCTGTGAATCCTAGTCCTTATGTAGTGTCCTAATACCCTGTGAATCCTAGTCCTTATGTAGTGTCCTAACACCCTGTGAATCCTAGTCCTTATGTAGTGTCCTACCACCCTGTGAATCCTAGTCCTTATGTAGTGTCCTAATACCCTGTGAATCCTAGTCCGTATGTAGTCTCCAACCACCCTGTGAATCCTAGTCCTCATGTAGTGCCCTAGAGCCCCAGAGACAGGTGTTCTAGAGCTACAGAGACAGGTGTTCTAGAGCTACAGAGACAGGTGTTCTAGAGCTACAGAGACAGGTGTTCTAGAGCTACAGAGACAGGTGTTCTAGAGCTACAGAGACAGGTGTTCTAGAGCTACAGAGACAGGTGTTCTAGAGCTACAGAGACAGGTGTTCTAGAGCTACAGAGACAGGTGTTCTAGAGCTACAGGGACAGGTGTTATAGAGCTACAGAGACAGGTGTTCTAGAGCTACAGAGACAGGTGTTCTAGAGCTACAGAGCTGCAGCTAAACAGAACA